>NC_135497.1:132852850-133152850 GCF_052857255.1 Amblyomma americanum | reverse complement strand
ATATATATATATATATATATATATATATATATATATATATATATATATATATATATATATATATATATATATATATATATATATATATATATATATATATATATATAGCAACGGTGGTAGAGACAGAAAAACGAACAGAAATGAACTTGGTTATATGCGAAGATACTCTGCATCTTTGTGCATGCTGTGCGCTAGCGTGCAGTGTTGCAGGTTGTGCTGTTCTCTATAAACGTGCATCAGCGGTTGCGGTCTCAGGCGGCTTGAATTCCTTGGTCAGCTTAATTGTCATTGATAGGTTTGCCTGCTCTGGGAATTTTTTTCATTCTTTTTATCATACCATCGGTGCTGCTCCGACAAGAAGCCGTGTATCAAACAAGTGTCTCCTTCAGCTTTCTTTGTGCAAAAAAAGAACAGTCGATGTATATCTCCCGCTTCCGAGAAGGGCGCCTCACAGCTCCAGAGAGCAGCTGTGGGCGATTGACCGGCTCGTTCGCATAACTGAAACCAAAACAAACATCGCGCAGCGCCTTAGCCGAAACGCCGTTCTCCGCATTTGCCTCCATTTACGCCGGGAAAATGCGGCGGCCGATTAATTGACTTCCCGGCGCGAGCGGCGACAGCGCCTGCCTTTGCGCCGCGAGGGCCGCCCATTGAGCCCGTCCCCACCGAAACGGGCGTCACGGAACACCGGTGTGTGGCTGAACGGCGAACGCGAATGATCGCCCAGGAACCAGCAGACTGCCAAACGACGCCGGGCACGTCATCGGCTCTGTGGCCGCGAATATCGAGCCGGACAGTGCTGGGCACGAACGAAGCTTGTTGGTCGGCCCGGTTGCCCTGGAGACGCGCCTTCTGGCCGCAACACCGCGGGGCTCGTCCGTCCGGAAGTATTCGCGCTGTGGCGCGTCCATGGCGACGGACGCTCCCGGAACCGCGGCCTGGCCGCCCCGAGCAGCGAGCAGCCGCCGCAGCCGCAGCAGCAGGTCAGTGGGGCCGGCACACTGTTGCTCGCCACGCAACAGGCCTCCGCGTGGCGCCGGGCTGGCCAGCCCCAGCTGCGCGGGACGGAGCTGCGAGCGGGGTCGCGCGCTGGACGCGCACGCCGCGACAGCCTCAACCGGTTGATAACTGCGGCCTGCTGGTGGTTAACTTATTGGGCAGTTAGGCGACCGGTAAAGGCGAATGCTTCGGATCGCGATGAATGCCAGGCGTCCAGCGTGCGAGCCTTGGCGCCGGCAATCGCAAGCGCCACGTGTCCGTCTACGCGGAAGCGAGGGATGATTCGTACTTTTGCCTCGCGTAAAACGTGCTGAAACAGCTGTGGCTGGCCGCGTGTTCAGGCGCAGCAGCAACATCGACCGATGGTGGAGCTGTGTAAGAAATCGTGCGTCCGCGTCGCAGCACCGCGTAGCCTTGACCCTGGTTCGCTGAGACTCCTCAAAATCGAAATATTCCTGAATCGGAGGAGTCACATAGAGCAGGATCTAGAGCGTGCGTCTTTCGTTTTTGTCAGTGTTTCCACTGCACGTGCGCTTCGTCCCGTGGAAGCACTGCAGCTACGGCTCTCAACCTACGCGAACGTCTCTGTAGGCAGTGCCCCAGTGCATTAAAGGTCCCCCGTAATGAATCGTGCGAAGTTATGCAGTTTCGTGGCGTATAATGTATGTGCGTTCTAGGCTGTTTACGTTCTTTTGTTAGAACGATTCTTCTATTCGGCTGTGTTCTTGCTTGCGCACTGGTATGCTCAGCAGTTCTGGGCATATATGCCCAGTGCAGTCGGCTGATGCCGTTCAGAATCGGCCCCTGCGCAGCTCAGTGAGACCTGTCTTTGATGGTGAATCGCGAAAAAAATATTGCGCCTATTTTCATATAAAAAGCCGTGGTTTATCGTAGCGGTCTCAGCTTGCTTTCTGTATCATGCTGAAGACAGTCGTCTGTCCGTATAAACTTGAAAAGCGTTTTTACAGTCTCGTTGCAGTGCAGCACAGTGGGTTTCTTTTTTACATTATTTTCAGTGTATTGTACGACCGTGCTGCCTGCGTCGTGTAAATGAGAACAGTTGATTTTTTTCCACGAACTTTTGGGCGGAAACTTAGTTTCTGCAGTGCGGCACCTGTGGTGTAAACATTTAATGGTTTGTCCCGAGCTAGTGTTTCGGTGTCTACCGTCAGGTCAAACGCCGATAGCGGACCGAGATGTTCCCAGCCAGGCACGTCGATGACGGGCGCTGTTAGTGCGCGCAGAGTTTGGTTTCTAGCTTGCATTCACTGCTTACGGCGCGCACGTACTCAAGTCGAGGCTAGACAGGCTCTGGAAGTTGTTGCTTGTGCGGCCCAATTTCAACACTGCTAAATTTACGAACGTAATCGCGGTAATCTCTAAGCGCCCGAAGAGCATTATGTCTTAAGTTTAATCGCTTGCTTTTATTACATATATTTGCAAAGTTTTGTACTTTTTAAACCTCAGATTCTTATTCTAGGGGGGGAAACTTGCCTCTGTCAGGAGTGGACGGATTCAGCTACCCTGACTTTGCAGAAAATTTGGTGTTTTTATCGGAGCGCGGGTTGCAAATCAAACGCATTTGTTAAGAGCACTGCTGCTTTTCTGCGCTGTTCCATCCTGTGTAAGCGCTGTTTTCACCGAAAAAGAAATAAATTAAAAATTAGGCGCGAATAACGTATAAAAGTATGCCTGAAACGATATACGATTTTGGATGTTTGCACGGCAGGGTGATTCTAGTACTGTGAATCAGAGATTGACAGGCTTTTTAAAGGACACGCAGTGGTTATGGTGCTCGGCTGCTGACCTGAAAGACGCGGGTTCAATCCCGGCCGTAGCGGTGGCATTTCGGTGGAGACGAAATGCTTGAGGCCCATGTACTGTGCGATGTCAGTGCACGTTAAAGAACCCCAGATGGTTGAAATTACCCGGAGCCCTCCACTACAGCGTACCTCATAACCTGAGTCGCTTTGGGACGTTAAATGCCGTAAACCATAAACCAAATGTGTGATTTTGTGTCATGTGAAAGGTGCCTTACCATAGTAGGGCTAAAACTTAAAATCAGTCAACTAAAGGCGCAGCGAAATATACAACTAACGCCGTTCGTTTAGGGTGGCGCTGAACGAGATGTTATGTCCCTATAGTGGACTGATTAAAGGTAACTTATGATTTAACACTTACCCAAAAGGAAGGAAAACGCTCCATTATGAAGACGGACAGCGCGGAAAGGAACACGTAGTAGTGCAATATGTCGGATTTTTCTATAGTTGTCACGGTATACTTCCTTTCGCTTGAAATTGAAAACATGCCATAAGCGCTTGGCATCAACGTGCCGCACGTGGAATCGCAGCGCTCTGCCGCTGCTGTGATGGGCCTAAGTTCACAAGTTCACGCGAACGGGACTGAAGAAAAAAGGGGGCTCGAGCAGTCACCATTTAAAATTTTTACTACGTTTCCCTTTCTTCGTCGAGAGCTCGAAGATAGGCATTTTCGAAAAGCGGTAACGTTTCGTAATCTGCAGCATTACCTGTTGAATTCGCGCTAAAGGCGACGCAAACTTCAGTTATAAAATATTTTTGCGCCCTCGTGGCGGCTAGGAAGCCTAATCTTTAATCTTAACCGGCTACAATTTTTACGTCCAGTCTAAATCGCTTCGACAAATATTGGCTGGTTTCATTCTCGCGTAACACATCTGCTTTCTACTCATGTTCGTCGTACCGAAGCAAGAAACTCCATAACTGCCGACAGTACGAACAAGGTATCTCACTGACGGTACTAATGGGCCCCAGTTATTATACGAGAAAGCAGCACCATACACCAGTCCGTTTTATTGATTTGTTTTCAACTGATTTCGCAGTCTTTTCTCTGCTTTCGCCTCACGCTTATGTATAATCTTCACACTATAAACATTTTTAGCATCTGACCTCGTCTCTAGGCTTGTAAGTTATTAGGATGACAAGATGGGCAAGTTCTATGAGTCTAGTGATCACTGCTATGGGTTTAGTATTTCTTTCTTTTCTACTGTTGTCCTCGTGGCTTTGATGCTGCTTTCCCATTGTATTGGAAGTTTTAACAGTTGTCTAAAGGTTGTGCAGATCCTTTAAGCGCCAGCATTATAACACCCGTTTCGATGTTTTCCGCCGCATTTAAATGCCCCATCTCCCTGGTGGATGCCTATACAGAAAGCTCAAATATTCTTCGACAGTCGTCTGTGGCACTGCGAAGAACTCGGGCACGGGTCCTGTGACGAGATACACAGCCGAGCCGCGGACATCATAACGGCCGTATTCTTAACGTGGAGGGCGGGAGAACCCAGAGGGCATAACGTGCAAAGGGAGCGTAAAACTAGCCGCTTAGCCTTGGAGAGCAGCTGGCTGCTGAGAGAGAGGGAAAGTCGAGTTTTTCTCAGCTTGTGTCGCCTCTCTTTCGTTCGCGCTTTGAAGTGATAGCAGAAAGTATACAAGAGCGCAAAACATGCAGAAAAAAAACGCTGCCCTTTTATTCCGGATTAAGCAACAGAATATGATCTTTTAGTAGTTAGTGTAGCCTCGAGAGTTGCTTTTTATCGTGTTTTGTGGACCGTGCTTATTATTATTTGCTGATGGTGCCGATTTGTATAGTTGCATGCGTAATATTTTGCAGTATCTGCTCCTCGTGTCATTAAACCTGCTGGCTATTACATTGGGATACTGATAAAGGGACATGTGGGCGTACTTGGGCACGCTCGTGGGTGCACTTCCCACCTTAGAAATAGCATTATTAATTCTAGCCGAGAAGCAGGCATCATGTCTTTGTCATTATCCCGTGTATCCCCTGCAGTGCCCTCTAGCATTTTATGAAACTTGTGATTAGGACTGATGCTACGGTGCGCTTCAAATGCCATGTACTGTTGGCATATATGTCCTAGAAACATAATTAAGGAGCAGCTCACAAGAAAGACACACGGACAGGAAGCGCTGATAAGATGCAGACCTCCCGGCAACCTTAATCAGTTGACCTTTGCATATCCAGGAATACTATCTATAAGAAGAACAGACGGAGTGCTGAGGCATGAAGCTTCTGCATGAGCTATTTATTGCCTTCACTTCGATAATTTTGCACTGGTGTTTGGCCATGATTTTACAGCCGGGAAAGCCGGCTTGGTAGGCAATATTGTGTTCACAATGGCGGCAAAGGCGGAAACCCTTTGTTAGAGACAGGGCTTGCAGTATCATAACTATACAGGCCATCGAAGTCTATGATTTTTTTTTACAAAACTGTATGGAGGTACTGACGTGTGCCGCTCAGTTTCCGCCTGCGACAACTTTACTGCGAATTATTTTTTTTTCAAGGCAACCATTTAAAAATGCAGCAAAACGAATGAAAATGAAAACAATGTAAACACAAAAAACAAAAGATGTAATCATTCCATTTAAAACGACAGTTAACTGTTCTAACAGCAAAGATAGGAGATAAGAAAGGCCTATCAAAATACAAAATATAATCCCACATTTGTTGGGCTGCACGTGTACGAGTCTCCTCTCGCTACGAAAACGCTTTGATGGCTTTGTATTCCAGGTGTTTCAGGGAAGGTGATCACTCGTATTGTAGAAAGAAAACCAGCGCAAAGGACGGAGACACAGAACAGGAACACAAGACGTCCTTTGCGCTGGTTTTCTTTCTACAATCATGTACCGACTGGCCCAGCTCTGCACTCTACTGAGTGATCACTCGTGTTTAAAAATAGGGTTTTTGAGGTAAAAAGACGCCTTTTACGGCATAGTAATTCCAGCGTTGGCGGACGTCAAAAAACAGGCGAATCATCCTGACTAGCCAAGTGATTAACTAAATTCTAATAGTTAACATTTAACTATTACCAATAGGCACCTGATTGCAAATTAGAGATTTGCAGCAGACCCTTAATAATAACCACATCAGCGTTTAGAATTTCGAAAGCGCCGTTAGTCTCGCCGCTGTGGCACGACAAAATTTGGCTACATCGTGCTAAAATACGCGCACTTTCAAAAAGTATGCAGGCAAAGCAACCCCTCCAGAGGTCGTAACTAGTCGAAATAGCCACATTTTGTCGTGCACAGCGGCGAGAGTATTGGCATTTTCTTAATTCTAAAAACTGATATGGCTATTACTAACGGCCGGCTAAAAATCTCTAATGGCAATCAGGTGCCTATTGGTAATAGTTAAAAAGTTAACTATTAGAATTTAGTTAATCACTTAGCTAGTTAAGATGATTCGCCTGTTTTTTGACGTCCGCCAACACTCATATTAGTAGGCCACAAATTGCGTCTCGTTACCTCAAAAACCTTATTTAAAAAAAATTAGTGATCCCCTTCCCTGAAAGACGTGGTATATCCAGGAACGGCTGCCGCTACGTCACCCGCGCACCACTTGCTCTCTGCAACTGCTACGGTAGATTGTAGTTTCAAGAAGTTTTTGCTGCGATTTTAAGCGGTTGTAAAAAAGTGAAGATTGCCGCAACTTCTGCGCCAGTCATTATTTCGGCGCGGTTAGGTCAGTTGATTAAACCAGCCGGAAGCATAGCGGCGCTGTGCCTTTGACAGAGACGTGTACGTTTCGTCTTTTCTAATGGGAGGGGCGTCATGCTGTTTTCGAAATTTTCACTAGCTGTCACATTATGCACGCGTATACTAAGGATTCTCAGAAGTGTCATCGTATCATCCATGTGAGACAAGTCCCATGCAGGGCACAGGCCTCTTCTAGTGATCCCCAATCACAAGGTTGCTTCGTCAGCCGCGGCCACTCTATGCCCTTGTGCACTTTCTAACCTCATCGCTCCACCTGCATCATTTTAAATCCCGAACACATTTGCGAACACGGAAACGTGTTAGGAAACGTGTTGAATGGTTGGGCTGATTTCCGTGCGTGCTTAACGGTCGACGAAGCACGGCCAGGCTGTCTTCTGCTGTGCTTACGCAACGCGTCTTATTCACCTTTTTGATGACGTCAGTTGAGCCATGAAAGTCGCGGCCCTTACGCTCGCACTAAATCCGTGAAATGGGAGAAACACGGATAATATACTACTGCGTTAGGTGTCCACAGGCTTCAAACACCCCATCTTCAACATGTCCTGCAGCTTTATGTTTGCGTGCAAGGATTCTAAGGCGCGTTATTGTTCGTTCCTTTGTGAATTCACGCATGCATGAGAGCTCACTGGGGGCGGTGTTAACTCGTGCAGTGAACAGCGAAAAGTAGCAATAAGGGCAGGCAGATTCGCCGCGGCAAAAAACAAAAAGGAGGGGGGAATATGGAAGTGCTTATAGAATGTCTCTTTCTCTCTTTTATAGAAGAAGAAAAACTTCGAAATAAAGGGGGGGGGGGGTACAAAGTGAGCTTCCGTTGCCTTTGAAAACGTATACGATTTTCCAGCATCGTTACCGCACGGATCCGCTCTCGCGCGAACGCATCACGCGAGGAGTCCTTTCCTTGTTATTATGTATACGGCCTGAGCAAGTGGGTGTACCTGGGAGGAGCGTCGATACGGCGCGGTGGGAAGCTTTCCCTCTCCAGCTGCGCGCCTCAAGGTCGGAAAGCGCAGTTCAATACACGCTGATGGTTAATTATAGACTCCGACCCAGTTTCGCGATGTAGAGCTTTCCCGTTCTACCCGTTAGCAGTAGAGCTGTTTTCCTGTGTCAGAGAGAAACATTTTTTAAAAGTGTTTCTCTCTGACACAGGAAAACAGCACAGGAAAGAATATACGAAGATTAGTCAAATAAAAACCGTGAAAGATTTAAAAAAAAATAATTTATTGAGCGAATGAAAAACACACATGTGCACTATTTTTTTTCTCAACATAATCTGCCCGACGCTCAATACGAGGTTTCCTACGCTCACGAAGCGCCTCCTCTGAAAAAAATAATAATGTGGTCGGCTACGCAACCAGTCATGAATGCACCGCTTGGGGTACCTCTTCATCCGATCGGAACGTCTTTCACCCCGAGGGCCTCCTTCAGGGGTTCAAACATGTGGTAATCCCCTAGGCGATATACTTGGTGAGTAAGCAGGATGTGGCAGCAACTCAAAATGCACATCATCAGTGGTCACAGTGGTTGTACGGGCAGCATGAGGCTGAGCATTGACATGGTGAAAAATGACACCTGTAGACAGCAGTCCACGTTGCTTTTTTATTATTGCAGGTCTAAGATGGTTCTTCAGCGCCTCTGAATAAGAGGCAGTAGTGGCTGTGTTCTCTCTAGGCGTCTGCTGCTCCAGGATAATGTCTTTTTTTTTTGTCCCAGAAGGGATTAAGCATACCCTTTCCTGAAATGATTGCGTCCGAAACTTTTTTGGCTTTGGGAATGAAGAATGACGGCATTCCATGCTCGCTCTCTTTGTTTCAGAGATCTGATAATGAACCAATGCTTCATTCCAAGTAAAGACACTAGAAAACAAATGATCACTTTCTCGTTCAAAGCGCCATACAACGTCGCTCTTTAAACTTTGCCCCCCCCCACCAGCCGCCATGGTATCCTTCTTGCTGACCCTTTCTGCAACTGGAGCACATCATGAATAGTATCATGGCTGAACCACGACTTAAGTTCACAGTTGTGGCTACTTCATCCGCATTCACTCGGCGATTTTCTCCTGTGAACGCTCCGACAGCTGCAATATGCTCTCCGTCGTCATAACTGAATGTGCTTGACCTGCGTGACGTGGGTCGTTCATTGATGTCACAACAATTGTGGATTTTTTAACCCCACTTGAAGACTTGCTGTTGTGCGGAAAATGCATCACCATACTTAGCTTTCATTCAGCGATGAACGTGAGTAGGTATCACACTTTCGCTTGTTAGAAATCTAATAAACGCTGTTCTTTGGTGCATATTTTAGGTGAGGTGGCTATCTTAACACTGCTAGTCTGACATCGCTTCTTCATCTGCACTCTTCTGCAACCTACCAGACAATCCTTACATCACTAGCAACAATGTTGCCAACTTACAGGACAGTGGCGCGGAACTGAATTTTCACTACAAATTTACTGCTTTCATTTGACTAACCCATATGCTATGACCACTCTGTTTTCACTTTTTTTTTCACCCACTCTGACTTCAAAAGGTTTAAGCGCTCTGAAGTGAATATGAAGCTACAAAATGGATTACACGCATGCGTTTATGCAATGCAGTGTGATTCAGAATACCATGAACACTCAGGGGAGCCAGTCCGTGTTTGCTTGCTGCGTGGCTCAGCGGCTATGGCGTACCCCTGCTGAGCACGAAGTTGCAGGTTCGATTACCGCTTGCGGCGGTCGCATTTTTAAGTATAAATAATGGAAAAATGATGGTTTAACAAGGTTTTATTGCACGTTAAAAAGACACCAGGTAATCAAAGTTAATTCGGAAACTCTCAATGCAGCGTCCCTCATACTGCAAGTGTAAACTTGGGGCGTAAAAGTACACTTACGTCTTTTTCAGTTAAATATGTTCGTGGTCACTAACGTGGCAGGTTGGGCATGTTGGTATTGCATGGCAGGATTGAACAGCGCACACAGGACGAGGACACAAGGAGAGAAACGGCGCTTGTGTCTCGTCGTTTCTCTCCTTGCATCCTCGTCCTGTGTGCGCTGTTCAATCCTGCCATGTGTTCGGCGTGTGCGACGAACAGCACTTGAACCCTAATAGGCAACTGTACATATCGCTGTCCGCCTATTAAGTCCTTGCAGCTGAAGATTTCATGCTGGTCCTAAGTTATGAGTCGGGACTGCCGCCAGACTAGAAGAGTAGCTGTACGGATTGACAGATAGAATGACAGTTTTCCAGTTGTCCTGGGGACACAGGACCAGGGTGGATTTTATTTAGCAGCAAAGATTCGAAAAGGTTGTGTAACGGTCCTTTGCTTGATTGCATCCAGGTGAATGTCAGTTGCTACGTATAATGCTGCGGGAATCAGGGGGGGGGGGGGGGTGATGTTGTGCAGGAATTATAGCTTTCACGTGTCGCGCCCGTATTAATACCTTAATTGTCCTGTACGGTTTATGACACTGAGGCCTCGCACATGGTCTGTTTGATCAGTATCTATTTACCATTTCTCTTCACGTGTGGAACCGGACGATTGCCATGAATGCAAAGGCTGCAAAATGTTCGAAATATTTACTGACTGCGGTAAAGTGCGTAGAAGACCTACCAACATGGTTTAGAAAGCTAACGTAGTTGTTGACTTGAGAAAAAGTAAAGAAACATAAGGCCAGAAAAATGCTTCACTACAAAGCCACAGACTCTCAGCTAACAACACAGTCCGTCGTCCCAGCAATCTGAGATCAATTTGGACTTTAGTATGGACAACTTATCACCAAAAAACAGTCATTATGCGAACAGAAAAAGGTCATGCTTGACGGTGTGCAGGCTAGAGAGCCAATCGGCAAGCATTAGCGGATGCGTTAATCGATTTCTGCTGCACTGCAGAGCATCGATCATTGAGAAGCCACGCGCGTTCGCCAAAGAACACGTGCATCGATTAACCTTAGCCGCGGTGGATGGCGGGCAAAATGGTGGCAATTTCGCCAGCCATGCCGGTAATTTCTCTTCACGAGTCCAGGATAGTCATGGGTGCCTAAAAACTGTGGCGATCACGTAACTATACGATCACAGCCCTGAACTTTGTATACTTACACGAGTGTTCTGAAAACAAGTTTTTATCCTTTTAAAGGGCAAAGTTAACAGGGCCATGCAAGAGAAAGAGAAAAAAAAAATGTCCTTCCAAAGGGTAGGAGTAAAAGAGTGGCGCTTTCATGATCATGAAACGTGCGAACTTTATTTTGAGCACAAGGTCAGGTGAGTGGGCGGTTCAGGGCATTAGGGCGTCCTGGACCAGCAACAACCAAAACAAGGGCGGGGCACTGAGGCGCGTTGTTCCGCGCCACAAGCACGTCCGGGCCGGTCGCTGGAGTCAACGTGACTGTACGATAACTCTGCGCATTCCGCGTTGTCTACGGCACTCAAAACATCGCCCCCCGCCAGCGGTAACAAACGAATGAAGGCGCTTCGTGACGGCAAACTCGGGCCGACAACGTGCGGCGCACATGCAAAGGGCAGCTTTGTTTTACTTTATTACTCCACGCTCGCTTTATTTCTTCTTCGAGCTTTTTATATATAAAGCAGCGCACCCAGTGCTGATGGGGAGTGGCTTTCTGGCTTAGTGGTGCAGGCGTATTTTGTTGGCTTCACTCGCTACGAATTCGGGTGCGGTTACCGTTACGTTAACGCGCTCAGTGCAGTGAATTCTGTGTATGCGGCACACGTTAAGTGACGGTGGCTCCACTGTCCCGTTTATTTGATATTTTCAAACGGCCAAAAATCGGGACCGCTTGCACCTAAAATCAGAATGCTGTTGCAGGTTTGTTGCCAAAGCAGGAACGTTCTTGTGACGGGTTGGCCAACGGCGAGCACAACATCAAGAGCTGCTTACTAGCTGGCCTTTATAGCGCCGTACATCATATTTATGTGCGCAGACGTAAAAAAAAATTCATCTTGTCTTTTAGACAGAGATAGAAGTACGCTTGCAGTTGCTGCGAACGAATTCGCTCTCGTGGAATCAAGGCGTCAAAATGTATGGCAGATACCGATTATGGCGGGGTTCGGCATACATTGTGTGCACATCACCATTTTCACCTTTCCCATTTCGACGTCCCATAACTTGCAGTTCTGGGGCAGTTCAGGGACAGTGACAGTCTTGCATGACGTCATTCGTGGCGCCTTCAGCTAGCACTGATCACTCGTACCCCGAGGATAGGCGGCCGTAATTTTTTTTGCGATTTCTTATGGTTTTTCTACAAGCCTGCCGGCGGAAAAATTCGGGATGCAGAGGTTCCGGTGCTCGGCAAATGATCCCAGGTAGCCTAATGCCTTTCGCTATCGTACGTACCTTAGCTCACACTGTTGTCTTGACATGCAAAGAACCACCGGACCCAGTGGCAGGCACGGATAGATTCTTGCCTCACTAGTTTAGTACGCCGTTCTTATGTTTAGGGGTTGTTAGTTCGATTACAGTCTCGACAAGTAGTGCGAGGTCTCCTTTGCTTTATTATCTCATTACACTCAGCAGACGTGGTCTGTGCACAACTCTTTAAGAACTGCTGGAGCGAGCGAGACGGAAGATTTTAGCCGGTGATTTTTGGACGCATCGTGTTTCGGCCGGTGCTGTACAACTGCTAGCGCAGTGATTTCGCGAAAATGGCGGTCCGGCGACTATTTGAAAATGTGAGATCTTGGATGCGACGTGGTTCACTCCATGTATAACCATTTAGTACTTGAAAGAAATTAGGAAGGGAACTCGAGACTACTTACGTGCTTTGAATGCGAAAGCATTGCTTCTGTTTATTTTCATTTTCTTTGTATTATTTATTTTCTAATTTTTTTCTATTCCTTTCTAATAACACACCTACTCATTAGCATACAATTGTAAGGCAACGCATATACTAGGTTCACCTTTGTTCCTAAAGGAGCAACGACATTTTGTGGCCCATGGGTTGTGTTCTCGCTTCGCACTACGAAGTCCTGGGCTCAATTTCTCGCACCAATTTTATTTTTCTTTGATACCATGATATCGTCATCTGGGATTTTTGCTGCTGGTCAACGCCGACACCGGGTTTTGTTGCCAATGAGCCATATAATGCTTTCCTGTTAAAAAAAAAACAATTAATAGCATGTCTAATTTTCACGTTCAATTGCGTTGTGCTGACCATCGCAAAATTGTAATAGCTGCTTGATCAAAAGCAATGAGGCGACCTTTGCGGTCACACACGGCGTATTCGCAAGAAACACAGCAAGTGGAAAGACGCGAACTATACAGGCATTTTGCTTTTCGTGGCTTTCCTATGATTGCGTTTCTTGTGCTAAACAATTGCGTTATGACTGAAAGAAATGGGTCGCCTTCCTTCTTCTCCGAGCCGACCTAAGAAAAGCAAACGACAATTCACTTCGGGCAGCTGATCGACCTCCCGCCTGGACTGGTCGGCTAATGAATTGTTGATAACCTGTGTCAATTGCTGAAATGTTTATTTAGAAAGACTTTTAAAACTCCCAAGTAAGAAACCTCTGTGTGTTCCAAGGGTATAACGCTTGCGCAGGTGGCCGTTAGTGCGATGAACTGCTTCCTTCACACCTGCGCATTAGCGTAGCCGCTTCGTCAGCAATGTGAAGGCCACTCGTGACTGGCCCGAGCTGCTTCAAGGCCTTGCTGTCCGGCTCTTGGGATGGCTCTCGCGCTCTGAGGTTATATACGCCTATATGAAAGAAAAAAAAAGGATAGCTTTCCTTACTACGTAGAGCTTAGGAGTGAAAACAGCGCCATAGAAGCACCAAACGAGTTCCCAGAAATAAGCTCCTTGCGCAAGCCGCGAAGTAGCCTACGCTTTTTACAGCGCCAGCTGTTGGTAGGACCTCTGGCGGTTTGACGTCGTCCGAAGATGGGCGCTTTTATGACGTCACCTATGCGTGACGCATGGTGAGCCACCACGGAGTCGCTCCTCTTTACTGTGGCAGAGAATATGTGTCGCCGAAGTAGTATACACCCAGAAGAACTTTGCGGACGTCGTGCCGAACGCGAGCGTAACAGACGACTACGTGATTATCCGCATTAGTACGCACATGAAGTGAGGCGGAAGCGTCAATGGCGAGAGGATCCTGACGGGCGAGCTCACGACGCCGAACACATGAGGCAACGGCGTCAGCACCAGGTAGCGTTCGTCCGCGAAGCCGCCAGAACCAGGAGACAGGCGAACCGCGGTTAATGCCACTCGGCCGCTTCAGCGATCAGCTGAATGCCAACCCGTTCGGCTTTGAATGTTCGGTCAACTACATATTCCTAATGATGGTGGGCACCGTCTCATTTAGGGACATGCTAAGGCAGGCGGTACTAAACGCCAGCTACTGCTGAAATTCGCCGCATCTTTGGCCGTCGCTTGGTAGCTCTTCTTTTTTACCGTGAGAAAAGCCTCCCACAAACTTTGATCGAATGTGGCAAACCTAATAAACAAACCAACTAAGGTGTGGCATACCTGAGGTCCAGCTATGGGTTAATTTATTTATTTATTTCATTTATTTCATAATATTGTCAATACCTTTTTCGGGGATTTTTACAGGAGTGGGCAGAAAACTGCAGATATTTGGTAGAGACATTCGCATAAGTATAAAAAGTACAGCGAGAAATGCTAAACATAAAGATAATTGACCTATGTAAACAGGATTGAATGGATAAAAAAGGTAACGCACAATCAACTGGTTTCGGTTACATATGATGACACAGCATCAGAAGAGACGAGCGCGTGGAATATAAAAGCAATAACATCATACACAATTTCACATCGCAGATTTCATCATACATGGCAAACAAAACAATAATATGCGCAGTAACTATAGCATCACTTTCCCGATGCGGACAGCACAGTTTGACCAGCAATTTCGACAAATTTGTCAACAGTAGGTTGTGCGACCACCGTCTTGGCTAAATCATTTCACTCACGAACAGCTCGCGGGAAGAACGAAGAACTGAATGTGTTATTAGTGCAAAAATATTCTTGGGGTGTTAGGCGATGCTTATGACGGGTATGAAGATGTTATGACGGGCTTATGACGGGTTTCTCTGGCAGTGGAATAGAAAATGTATGTGTTAGAATCCACTTTAACCTTATTATGTAGGATGAGATACAAAAATTTGAGCCGTTGAAGCATCGCACGGCTGTTTAATGTATGAAGGTTAATCTCGGACAGCATCTGTATAGGCTAGTCGTTGCGCCTGTATCTATTACAGATAAAACGCGCGGCTTTCCGCTGGACAGCCTCCAGAGCAGCTATTTGATTTTGGGCACACGGAAACCACGCCACGTTCGCATATTCTAAGATAGGACGTACAATCGCCACATATGCTAGGACCTTGACTTCCTTTGTAGAATCTTTGAGGGCCCGCTTTAAAAACATTAGCTTTCGCATCGCCTTGCTTGCCACGCTCTACATGAGGCGACCATCTAAGATCTGATGTTATCACGACTCCCAGGTACTTATGTTGAGCGACAGTTTTAAGGATGGTACTATCATAGCCATACGGAAAACCAAGTTTGGATTTCTTTTTTGTTACGGACATTGAAACTGTTTTTTCAAAGTTTATGACCATTTGCCAGGTTTCACGCCATTGGGCTATCAAGGCGAAGTCTTTTTTAAGGCTAATTTGATCTTGTTGGCTTTGAACTTCTCTATACAGGACGCAGTCGTCTGCAAACAACCTAATCTTGGATTTGATCTGATTACCTATGTCGTTTATAAACAACAGGAAGAGGATAGGAGCTAGAACGGAACCCTGGGGTACACCAGGCAGGACTGGCAGAATATCAGAAGTTAGGGAGCCGAACTGAAAAAACTGGCGGCGGTCAGATAGGTAACAGCTGATCCAACGAAAAACTGGTCCATCTCCTAGCACATGTTTAAGCTTTAGAAATAGTTGAGTATGGGATACACCATCAAATGCCTTTGAAAAGTATAAATAAATTATATCTATTTGTTTTTGTTCGTTAACTGTTTTGGCGAAATCGTGAAGAGTCTCAACAAGTTGGGTGACGGTAGACAAACCAGACCTGAAGCCATGTTGACAGGGATGGAGGACATTAGACGCCTCAACGAACTCTGTGACGTATAATATGTTCCAAGATTTTGCAGCAAGTACACGTGAGAGAGAGATAGTCCTATAATCTCCAAATTTCTAGATGACAATGGTGTACTTTCTTCTGTTCAACATGGTTTTAGGAAAGGCTTTTCTACTGTGACCCAATTAACATCGGTTATTCACAGCTTCGCAACAGTCCTTAACCACTCGGGGCAGGTCGATGCCATTTTTTTATATTTTCAAAAAGCTTTTGATGTTGCGTCACATGCTAAGCTAATATATAAACTCGAACTAATTGGTCTTCCTAAAATTGAAATCACGTGGGTTTCGTCATATCTCACCAACCGTGTACTACAGTTTGTTAGCATTGACGGTTATCATTCAAATTCTTTACCAGTTACTTCGGGTGTTCCACAAGGTAGTGTGCTAGGCCCGTTGTTATATATATATATATATATATATATATATATATATATATATATATATATATATATATATATATATATATATATATATATATATATATATATATATATATATATATATATATATATATATATATATATATATATATATATATATATATATATATATATATTTAAATACCCTAAAGGCCCAAGTGGGCATTATATAGGGGGAGAGGGCATGAAAACAACACAATACAGATTATTGGCACACAGTAAACAAATACAAAGAATAACTATATATACAAATTGCAAGTACACATCACTGCAGTCGCTGAAAGATACATAGGTTGAGCGTATAAGACTTAATGCTTCAACAATACTGAAAATATCACGGTGAATTTTGTAGGCCGAGGTGCGATGAAAGTTTTGTTTGAAAATGTGATAACTCAGTTTCAGAAACTATGTCAGCCGGTAACGAGTTCCACTCTGCCATAGATAATAGTAAGGGTGATGTTTGATATTTCAGTGTTCGTGCGAAGATGGGTTCCACTTTGTGGGAATGATCAGACCGGGATGGAACATGACGGGCAGGGGCGATGCGATCAGCTGTGAACGGGGAGCCATCGTAGTACAAGGAATGAAAAAACGATAAACGAGAGAACTTGCGTCGAGTGATAAGGTCGGGAATACTGATAGTTTGCTTCAATAATGACACACTTTCATACGGTGAGTATGAAGAAAGGATGAACCTCACAGCTTTATTTTGCACAGACTCAAGGCGGTTAATTAATGAAACGCTACTTGGACTCCATATTAAAGATGCATATTCTAAAGCTGACCTTATGAGTGTAGTATACGCGCGAAGCTTTGTCTCGGGGTTGGCAAGATATAGACGACGTTTGATGAGTCCCAGTTTCTTAAATGCTTTGTTTGTGATGTGATTTATGTGGGTGTTCCAGCTTAAATCAGCACTGAGATAAACACCTAGGTACTTAAAACAATCCGTTCTTTCAACTGTATTCTCATTAATTGTGTAGACATTAGAAGGTATATTAGTGCGCGTGGAAAAGGTCATCAACATTGTTTTTTTTATATTAATTTCCATCTGCCATAGCTGGCACCATTCGTTTAGGCGCACTAAGTCGGTCTGTAGAATAACTGCATCAAGGGCGGTGACTATCCTTCTATAGATTACGCAGTCGTCAGCGAACAGTCGCACGTTAGATGATATGTTAGATGCTATGTCATTAATGTAAATTAAAAATAGTAATGGCCCTAAAACGGATCCCTGTGGGACTCCCGATATGACTCGTGAACTGCTCGATGAATACTCTTTAATTTTGACGCTTTGGGAGCGATTACTTAGGAATTCTCCGATCCAACGGGTGATATCGCGGTGCAGTTGTAGGTTGTTAATTTTCTTCATTAGTCTTATGTGGGGAACGCGATCGAAAGCTTTTGAAAAATCTATAAATATGGCATCAGTATATATTAATTCGTGTACCGATTCATGAAGATCTGTTAAGAGCTCAAATAGCTGTGGTTGACAGGACTTTTTTTGCCTAAAGCCATGCTGGTTAGCAATAAGCAAGTTATTGGCGTTTAAGTGGGCCATTATGTTTGAGTAGAGGATATGTTCAAGCAACTTGCAACAAATCGATGTTAGTGATATGGGGCGATAATTTTCCGGCGACGTGCTATCACCGGATTTAAAAACTGGGCTGACGTTTGCGGTTTTCCAGTCATCGGGAATGCATTCTGTATCTAAAGACTGCTGAAATATTAAAGTTAGTAAGGCAGCTGACACGTGCGCTATAAGTTTAAGAAGTTTGGTATTGATACCGTCTGGACCAGGGCTACAATTAAGTGGAAGTCGCTCAATAGCTCGGGCAACACCAGCTGCGCTAATGATGATTGGTTCTGATGGATGAAGCACTAACGGTTGTTGAGGTTCACGGTAATTAAAAGGCACTGATTCGGTTGTAAAGGTGTCTGTAAAATGCTTGTTGAATAGGTCAGGCATTGCCTCTGGAGGTGCCACACGTCCGTCCGCATCTTTCAATACTGGTATCTCATGGCTGCCGTTAGGGTTTATCACTTGCCAGAATTTTGCAGGGTTGGTTCTTAACAAGTCGGGTAAAGTGTGGTTATAAAATTTGTTTTTAGCCTTCTTTATGGCGATTTTGGTCGTAGCAGATACGTCTTTGTACTGTTGCCAGGCGCTGTCAGAGTTAACTTCCTTAGCTCTACGGTACACTTTTTTCTTTTTGTTTAGACACTTCTTAACATCTTTTGTGAACCAGGGGGAGTCAGTTCTTGTTTTGACGTGTAATTTTGGGATGCAGGCATGCTCGATTTCCTTCAACTTATCGCGAAATAACAACCAATTTTCGTTTGCCGTGCGAGTTACAAAGGTGGTTTGAAAAATATGCGCAAAGTCTCTTAGCATGCGGTTTATTTTTGCATGATCGCATTTCGGGTAGTTTAGGATGCATTTGGTCGTAATATGCCTGGCAGGAACGTACATGGGTACTAAACTGTGGACGAATCTGTGATCGCTTATCTCTTCGAGTACGTAGGTGCGGGAATGAGTAGGAAGGTTTGTAAATAACAGATCTAGAACGTGATCACCTCGGGTGGGCTTCTGTACCAGCTGAGTTAAATGAAACGCTGTCATTGTATCAAGCAGGCGGGAACATTCATGGCGATTCGATCCGGAAGTGACAGATGACGTTTTCCAGTTAATAGCGGAATAATTGAAGTCGCCTCCTAACAGTACAATGCTTTGGGGGTATGTAGCGAAAATGTATTATAGTGCATCCTGCAGGTGATCGACAAAATCGGGAAGACTGTTTGGAGGCCGGTAGCATGCACCTATGATATATGTGACACCTTTGAGCCGAACCATGACCCATAGCAGCTCAAGACACGTTTCAAAGGCGACGGGACATGGCTGATAATCGCTCCGTATGGCGATCATTACGCCTCCTCCCCTACCCTCTTTCCTGTCTTTTCGAAAAACAGTTAGGTCCACAGGAAGTGATAGTTCGCTGTTGGAAACGTCGGGCGTTAGCCATGTCTCGGTGCCAAGAATGATGTCTGGAGAGCACGCAAAAATTGTGCCTTTCACGGTGTCAAGTTTGGGAACAATACTGCGGAATTTTGCAAGAAGCACAGAAATTTCTCGAAGCTTGCCGGATGACCACTTGCTTTGAGTTTCCGGTCATTTAGGACTGCGCGCTTCTTGTTCGAGTACCTTCACAGCTTGTTCCAAAGCGGGGTCATATTTGTAGGTTGCACCACGCAACTGCAGCTTATTAAACCGAATAGTAAATCGCTCATTTTCCTTCCGAATACTTTTTGCATAATCCCTCTGTTTTTGTCGTTGTAGTTGGATTTTGGGTGAAAAGTCTTCTTCCAACCACATTTTGGGCACGACATCTTTTAGGTTGAATGCATTCCGTAGTACTTCTTCCTTTACCTTGAAATTTAGGAACTTGATGATGATTGGACGCTTCTAATCATCGCGACGCCGGTCGATGCGGTGGGCTCGTTCAATGTCGTTTGCATCCAGTTTAACTTTTAGGTGGGTGGAAATGAATTCCAGTATTTTGCTTTCGGCATTTTCATACTCTTCGCCTTCTGTTTCAGGCATGACCTTTACCAACAGGTTGTTTCGCTCATTCTATTGTTAAGATCGTCAACTACATTTCCAAGATCATTGCTTGTGCTTGCAACTACAGATTTGACTTCAGTAATCGCCCCATGAACAGAACAGACATTTTCCTTAATGCCGGACACGCCACCCATATTCTGCTCAATGACATCAATCCGTGATTCAATGTCAACAACATCGCGCTTGATTTCTTTTAACGTGGCTGTCGTAGCCTTGAAATTTTGGTCGTTTTCAGCAATGAAGTCTTTCAGCAAGTTAAGAACGTCCTCTACCTTTCCAGGTCCAGGATTGGCCTCAATGTCTCCAGCAGAAAGGAGGAGCAGCGCTAAGCATACAGATGCTAGTACATAAGAAGGTCGTGGTAAAAGAGCTTGAAGTAGCGCGGAAACGGTATTTCTTTGGACGGTTAATGTACTGCAGCGATGTGAAGATGGTAGAAAGGTGCCAATGCGAGCGCGGTACGTGTTCACATCAGTGCCCATTTTGCAAGGTGCGTTCACAAGTTGCAAACATCCAACAGACCAGAACCGGATCAGCGGCCACAATGTACTAACAAATATAGCTACAAAGAAAAAGACAGAACCCTACCTACAACAAAGCAGGAGCAACTTAACACGTGTCACCAGTGGCCGCAGATCCCAAGGGTCCGGGGGCTGTCCGTTCCTTTTATGTATCCAGGTGGCGCGGTCAGCAGTGATGACGTCACGGAGACGACGGCAGTGCCGCTGTCACCACCAAGGGCTAGTTTGCAGGTCGATAAGGCGCAGATTGCTGAACTGATGTGCTGCTGACTGGCAGCGGCAAAGGCGATGACGTACTCGGCAGGAGCTGGAAACCTACAACATAGCAGGAGCAACTTAACACGTGCCACCAGTGGCCGCAGATCCCCATATATCCCATATATATATATATATATATATATATATATATATATATATATATATATATATATATATATATATATATATATATATATATATATATATATATATATATATATATATATATATATATATATATGACATCAATACTGTTATATCTGGACCGGTACAAATTAGGCTCTTTGCTGATGATTTCATTTTGTTCAACGAAATTAACAGCCCTAAAGACCAAATCCTCCTTAACTCTAGCCTCCAGAAAATTGACACATGTTGCAGTAATTGGGATAAGCAGCTTAATTCCTCGAAAACAGAGTTTATGAAAATCACCAACAAAAAAACTGTACACTCATTTCCTTACACCCTCCCATCGCATCCTCTTATAGAAGTTAAGGAATATAAATACCTCGGTGTTACCATAACTAGTAATCTAAGTTGGAACAGTGATATTGCCAATGCATGCTTGCTCCTACAGAAAACTTGCACTTTTTCGCCACAAACTTGAAAACGTTCCTTCCCGGATAATGCAGTTAGCATACTACAGCCTCATAAGACCCAAACTAGAGTATGCTTGCACAGTCTGGGACCCTTACACCAAAAAGAACATTGAGGCATTGGAGGCTGTACAGCGGAAAGCCGTGCGGTTCATCTTTTCTAAATATAGCACATCTGACTCTCCTTCCATTTTAATGAAAGAAAATGCCATCCCACTACTGCAAATACGTAGAAAAATCCGGAGACTAAAATTTATATTTCTGCTGAAAAACAACAAACTCGCCATGAGCTGCGATGTTAACCTTGCACCTCTTGCAACTCGTCCCACAAGACATCATTATGCACATTCTTTAACGCCGTATCAAACTAAAATTAATGCCTTTGAATATTCTTTTTATCCACGCACTATCGAGGAATGGAACAAGCTGCCTTCTGATGTCATCATGTCCATTGATTCCACTGACAAATTGTTGTCGTCTACCTCATAGTCGTGTTTCGTGTTTATGCAGGTTTTATTGTAAGAGTTGAACATGTCTTAGTGTATTTTACTTATGTTTCGCGCGATGAATTGATATTCAAAATGCTGTATTTTTTTTTCGCCCCTCCTGCTGGGGCCCACTTAGGGCCAGCAGTATTTGTTAAATAAATAAATAAATAAATAAATAAATAAATAAATAAATAAATAAATAAATAAATAAATAAAATTTGACTGACAAGAAGTATCACCCGATTAGTAAACGGGCACTATCTTCGCAATTTTCCATTCTGCTGGAAGGCATTGTTCGGTGATTGATTTATTGTACACAAGGCATAGATACTTGTTCACAGGCTCAGCATAGCGTTTCAGGAAGCAGTTCGGGATTCAGTCGGGACCGTCACACTTTTTATCGTCTAAATTTAATAACAGTGAAAACACTCCTGCTTCGGTTACGATTGGTGCGCTTAGCGCCTCGTTTTGATGCATATTATCTGGTATGTAAGCATGCTTAATGCCATTGTCTGGGGCATATACAGAATGGAAAAATGCATTAAACGCTTCTGCTTGTTTCCTTTCCTCAATCGGCAGCAACTCTTTTGGAGCGTTTTTTTTTTGTGACTTAGATAATGCCAGAATTTCTGGGGTGAGTCTTTGATTAAATTGGGGAGCGTTGAACTGTAGAAACGCTGTTTTTCTGCTTTTGTTTTTTCTTTTAGCAGTCTGTTTAGAGAGTTTATTTTTTGGCAGAAGTCTGGAACTGGGCATGATTTGTTTGATTTCCTCAACCTTTTTATCCTGCGTTTCAAATGAATTAGTTCGCGTGTTTTCCATGGGTTATGCTTATGAGTGGTCTTTCGTATTTGTGGGACAAATTGCCTCAAGCAGTGGATAACATGTGCCTTAAATAGCAGCCAGATTTCATCAATGTTGGCCGACACCACTGAGACTAGTTCGTGGAAGTCGTACTACTCGTGGGCAATGTAGGCCATAATAGTCTCATCGTATGCTTTGTTAAATGCGTACACGGACTTTCCAGTACTACGTTGACGAACACGATTGGAATAGTTAGCGTGCAAAGAACCATTTCGTGGCCAGATGGACCTTCCAGAATATCGACGTTATTTTTTCCTTTCAAGAAGAAATCGCTTACAAAAATAAGATCTAAGATAGACCTTGAAGCGCCCTGCACACGGGTATGTTCGGAAGCAATTTGAGTCAGGTTGAAGGTAAACAGAAAACTCAGTAAGATATTGTTAGTTAGATTGGATAGGCTCAGAGAGCGCCAGTTCACATCTGGGTGATTGAACTCCCCTCCCATTATTATGGGGCTCTCCATCATGTGCTCATGCATGAATTCCAGAAACTGTTCAAGATAAGACACTTAGGGGCTCCCCATCATGTGCTCATGCATGAATTCCAGAAACTGTTCAGGATAAGACACTTAGACTTGGGGGGGGGGGGGGGGGGGGGGGGGGGGGGGGGGGGGGGAGGGGGTCTATATACTGCGCCAACACATAGGTGGCTCTGGCCCACTGAGTCTTGCACCAGGTGGCCTCTACACCTGGGACATCTGGCATCACTGACTGCTTTATGCCTTGGCTTATGAGCAAAGCAACACCACCGCCACTGGTTCTGTCTTTTCGGACGATGGAGTAGCCCGGTGGAGCGACTTCATGGTTTCCAACGTCATTGTGCAGCCATGTCTCGGTCACGCAAATAATGTAATGTTCAAGGGCGACCAGAATCGCCTCGAACTGTTAAATTTTGTTCAAAAGGCTCAGTGCGTTCACATTGAGGACAACTAGGGCCGACGGCGATTTCGAGTACGCATGGCCGGGCCGTTGTCCATGCTTTCGTTTTTTTTGCAACTTCAACTAAATCATTCGTTTCGTAATCCCAGCTGTACAGGCGGTTATTTATTTTAAGTTTATCGTAAGACAAAAAAACTTTGTCTTTCTGGTCACGGTGCACTTTATTTCTGTCCCATAGCTTCTTTCGGATTTGTCTTGCTACAGGCTAAAAATCCTCGCTAATAGAGTATTCCGTTCCATTTAGCTTTTTTGCAATTAGTAAGTATATTGTCTTTATCCTGACAGTATAATAATTTCAGGATAACGGGTCTGTGCTTCGAACTGTCAGACGCTTGTTTCCGCCCAAGACGGTGGATTCTTTCGATGCCAGTCGTTTTTATTGCTATCATATCTTCGAAGATTTTTTTGTCAATAGTATCGAGTAGATCTTACTGCGTCTCATTTTCGAGTTCCTTTATACCATATACGATAAGGTTAGACCTGCGGCCTCTGTTGTCTAATTCGTCGACTTTTTTAGTCAAAGACAGAACCAATGGTTCGAATTTTTCATCCCTTTCTACGTTTACCTGACTGTCATGCTGTTGCTGTCAACCTACTGCTTGGTTGCTTTGTGTCAAGCGGATGTTGGCCCGTAGAATCAGGAGGAGATGATGTGTTTCTTTTCATCCGCTTATTTTTGAATACGGCAGTCCAAGCCATTTATTTCAGTCACTGCGTATGTGCTCAAGCTTTGTCAGTGGTTAGGGAACTTTGTTGGTTTCGTGGAGTTCTACGTTCTGGTTATTTTATTTGACGTGCGCAGGGAAAATTTATTAATGCAGAAGTTACGCAGGGGTATTTTTCCCATTTTCTATATCAGGTCAGAAGCAAAAATGCTTTTAAGACTGCTCTCCGCCGGATCTTCGATTATGCTTTGGTATCCGAAACGAGCCTTACGGCAAAATGCAAGATCTGTTTCACAAACCTACTCTGGCCAAAATCAGTTTATGGGAAGTAAGGACACATTTAGAATGAAACTTGAAGTTTCAACTAATGGATTTATATTTGTTGTAAAAAACGTACATCTCACTGCTGAAAAGAAGCATACCTTAGTCTATCACATATTCATTAACTCACTTGAATCTCACAAAATGTTAATCACTCAGTGCGCCAGGAAAAACAGTCACAGCCAGAATCCTTTATCATAAGCCACGATGTGGCTGATGCGGCACCTCTCTGAAGGTTGTCTCCAGCTGAAGACCACTGGAAAACCAGTGAGGACTGTTGGCGTCCTGCCGACCGCATAAGCTGTGAACATGCGTAAAAACCTATCTGTTACCTTTTGGACGCATTTCTACGTGATTTATGATGTGTTTTCTCCAAAAAATAATGAGATATCTTGAATGTCTTCTTCTAACATTTCTTTAACATAACTCTGAAGTGCTACGGGGATATCTCTTAGCATACCGCAAAACATCCGTGGAACAATGATATGTGTAACATCCGCTGAAACGAGAAAGTACAGTTCCGGGACCAGTCCCGCCAACATTGAGGTCAAACAGCTTCAGCATCTTGAAAGGAGCAAGAGGGCACTACACTACGTATATGTAGGTTGGGCACTCTAAAGAAATAAAAAAGTAAAAGACGCGGTAAGCACAACGGGCTTGCACTACAGTGCATATGTTAGGTTGGGCTCCCCTAAAAAGAAATAAAAAAGAAAAGTGCAGTACACTATATTCGTTAGGTGGGCGACTTAAAACAATAAAATGAAATTGCCTTGCCCACACCGCCTCGCACTGCACTACTTTGGAAATATATGCCACATCAAAACAATCCCCTCATTCGAACGTTTCTTACCCCAGGCGCATGCTTATACACGCACCATAAAACGCCTGCATTTGTGGAGAGTTATTAATAAGTACAGTTTTATATTTGCCGACCTGTATGCACTTCATGGAATGTCAAACCGCAAGATTTAAAGGCAAATTTCTGTTAGCTGATGTGCATCATTACTGCACGAGCAATGGGGAAAAACTTTCGGAGCAGTGCTTGAAGCAGATGCCTGAAATAGACTTCTTGTTGTCAAGAACATTTTTCTTTCACGTTGTACCGATGATTGAACACTATTAGTCAATACTGGAAAAATTGCAGCGCAGCAGTAACAAATACGAGACGAGAAGGACGCAAACACATTAGTCAATATTCGATAAGCATTTCCTAAATTACTCAGCGAAAGGGAATTAAATGGTCACTAGCTTTAATTGCAGGCAGTGAATGGACATGCTCACTGGACACAATCCGGAAAACCAAGACACAAATACACGAGCCCTGCACCCACGCCGTCTACAACGCCCCAATAAATTTCATGAATGTCTGTAGTATCATCAATAAGCTCGGTTCGCTTGAGTCCTTTTACTAGCATTGGAGACGGACTTCTTAGCCATAACAGAAATCTGGCTAACAAAAGATATCAGAGACATTGAAATAACTCCCCTAACTACGCTATTGTTCGCAAGGACCAGCCGACGCGAGGGGGAGGCTTCACTTTATCGATAAATAGGGAAGTCCCTTTCGTTAGATTACAAGAATTTGAGCAGGTCGAAGCAATTTTTTTGCAAGCTCTGTTTTTTTCGATACCATCATTGTTGTGGGATGCGTTTATCGCAGTCCTTCTTCCGAACCTGACAATTCAATAATTGTGCGCGTGCATGTAATATCGCGTTAAGGAGACCAAGCTGATACTATTGGGCTATTCTAATCTTTCAGACATTAAATGGAACGCACTGCACCATCGATCACTTTGCGCAGGTGTTCTTTTCGGTGTAATGTTTTCTTTTAATCTGTCTCAACAACAGATTCTAGTGCCACTAACTAGCACCACAACTAGCACCACAACAAGCGTAGTTACTTGCAAACAAAATAATCATCAGACCTCTCCTGAAGTACGCTAGCGCTGTTTTGGTTTCATTTCACTAACAAGCTCATTAAAAATGTGAAGGAATACAGAGAAAGGCGCTCATGTGTATATGAAGTTTTTATTTTTAATGAGTCAAATCTACCTGAAAGGGAACTGAGAAAAACCTGAAAGTTTCTTATCGGCATAAACTTTAGCGCTAGCAAAGAATTTATATGATATGCTTTACATGCAAGTCAGAGCAAGTCTACACCACCATGTACTGAACCAGTTTGCAAATAATTTTGTCAATATGAGCAAGCAAATTTTGGGTTTGGCTCTGTTCGATGCGAAACTCTAGCTACGACCCAGTTTTGTTTCAAAAACTTTATTTGTGCTTTACTAATTAAACCTTTGTTTATGAAGTTTCTTAACTTCAATATTATGGATGTCTAACTATGCAATATAATAATGTGTAGTTTGAATCATTGATGTTTTTCATACTTGTACGTCAGTGTTTTCAATGCCCTCTCTGTTACAATCTTTGGTAGGATTGATAGTATCACCTAAATGATCTGTCATGACTCTGCTGAAACGCCGGTTTTTTTTTGTCATCAGAAAAGTCAGTGCAAACACTCATAAGGAATTTATGGTGGCAGCCTGATGAAAAAACAAGAAATTTTGCATTTGGAATTAATTTCTGATCACTGACCATGAATGTATGATGCATAATGATATCAGAAACTCTATATTTCTTTTGTAAGGGAAGTGAAAGGAAGCTTGGAAGAAGAGGTGCTGTAAAGGCGGGCTCCGGAATAATTATTTAAAGGCAAGCTGAAATGGTTTTCTGAGAATTCGAGGTTATTCAAGAATTCGAATCTACGGAGCTTCTAGGTAAAGCATGGAAACTATTTTTGCACTAGCACTTAAAATGGTGACGTAATCGTCGTTAAAAAATCGACGATATTCAGGCTTCTCCTCACTGTGTTAGAGAAGTGCGAATAAACTCGTTGTGACGTCATTACTGCCGAAACTTCAGATGTCCGCTGCCTTCGCGTGCATGCTGCTGTGCGTTATTCGATACCGCGAAACAAAGCTCTGTGAGATTCACATTTAATGGCGTTCGTTTTCTTCTATGAAACAACTGTTCATTCGCTGGAAACGCAGTGCTGGCATATGTGACGTCATTAATGGGGCCTCTGCTCGTCGCTGTGCACTGCAGAGAAGCATAAACTGCGACGACGCTTTATTAGGCGATTACAACGCCATTTAAAATGCTAGGCCAAAACGATTTCGCAGGCTTTACCTGCATGTTTCATTGATTCAGCCGTTTTAAACTAATCGAATTCTAAAATCTCTTCAGTTAACGCGCCCTTTAACGCGCGTGCGCTTAATTCGCCAGCACACGGGCGTTTTTGCGTTACGGTTGAGGGCGTGTACCACGTAGCCTATTCCATCCAGAATCTCTCTTCTGGAAGAAGCAGACGGGGTCTCAGGTGAGCAGCAGATGCTGTCGCGTTGTACCGTATATTTGATGGCTTCAGAAGCACAGCGCACTCGGGAACAGGGCTGTAGCTCACGCAGCCTGAAGGGCCATGCCTTCGATCAGTTCCTTCATAGTTTCCTATCCTTCGACCTGCACGCACGGTTGCCGAACCGGTTGGTTTCTGTTCAGTCGCCATCGCGCTGTTTTCAGCTTTGTTATTATGCGAAGCATATTAACGTAGGTTTCGGGCCTTCGCGCGACGCCCGGCGGTGGCCACCATTGACCCTGAAGTGGGGTCACGTGACATGACGTCACGTGATGACGTCACACAGGCTGCAGATGGGGCCTCATATCGCGCCGTCGGTCGCCTCCCGGCGGTGGCCACCATTGACCTTCAAGTGACCTTCAAGTAGGTCACATGACTGACGTCACGTGATGACGTCACACCGGCTGCAGATGGGGCCTCATATCGCGCCGTCGGTCGCCTCCTGGCGGTGGCCACCATTGACCCTGAAGTGAGATCACATGATGTGACGTTACGTGATGACGTCACACCGGCTGCAGATGGGGCCTCATATCGCGCCGTCGGACGTCGCCCGGCGGAGGCCTCCACGCTTCGGTTCGCGCCATCGCGCGCGACGCGGCGGCGGCGCCACCATCGCTGCATCACGTGATATGTGACTTCACGCCAGGGATGAAGCGGCGCGCACCCGCCGTCGCGTCAGTCTCTGTGCCCGCAACCGCGCCAGCGTCTTTGCGCCGGGCGTGTATGCGGTCAAGATCCCTCCAAACGCTAAGGACATTAATAATCGGAATGCACAACGAAGGCTGCAGCGTGCTACGGAAACCGATGAAGAACGCGAAGAACGCCTAGCCAAGCGGCGCGCTCAATATGCGGCTCGACGACAACGCTCCGAGGGTGTAACTGCTTAACATGCTTCGCATCCACTGGGCTTAACCTTGATAAGCCTCCAATTTTTTTTTATATCTTAGGACCTAACACCAATCACTGCGCATTCGCCTAAGGCTTTTGACGTAGCGTTTGTCACAGTTTACACCAGTTGCGTCATAATAGACTTTCGGAAGGCGTGCCTAAAGACAAAGAAAAAAATAACCATAGAAGCTTTTGCCTCCTCAGTGCCGCAATGTTTTTAGGTGTTTCTCTTTGCCACCAACGTCCCAAAAAAGGAGCAGCATTTAACTCAGTTAACCAGGAAAGAACCACTTGCTTTTAACCGCTGTAGTATTTTTTAAGAAACGCGTGCACATTACCGATCATAAATCCGACAGGTGCCGGAGTTTTGGCGTCAGTATACAGGTGTTTCAGGGAAGACTAAGTAATTTTCGTAAATAGGCTTTTAGGGGGTAAAAATATGGCTTTTGCGTTATAGTATTGCCAGGGTTCGCGGTGACCAGAAAACCGGTGAATCGTTTTAAGTAGTATCAGGTTAACTAATTTTTAATAATTAGCTTATTAACTATTAGGGTTAGGCGCCTAGTTGCAATTAGAGATTTGTAGCTGGTCATTATTAATAGCCATATCAATTTTCAAAATTTATAAAACGCGATTACCATTGGCGCTGTGGCTCGGCAAA
The DNA here is from genome assembly GCF_052857255.1 of Amblyomma americanum. Classification (NCBI taxonomy): domain Eukaryota; kingdom Metazoa; phylum Arthropoda; class Arachnida; order Ixodida; family Ixodidae; genus Amblyomma; species Amblyomma americanum. The sequence continues at coordinate 133,123,547 of NC_135497.1, read as the reverse complement.
TTTTGGCTTTTTTGACTAGTTACGTGCACTTGAAAGGTCGCTTTGCCTGCATTTTTTTTCGAATGCGCATGTATCTTGGCACGATGTAGCCAAATTTTGTCGAGGTACAGCGCCAAGGTTAATCGTGTTCTTTCAATTCTAAAAACTGATATTGCTATTGCTAACGACCAGCTACAGATCTCTAATTGCAACTAGGCGCCTAACCCTAATAGTTAAAAAGCTAATTATTAAAACTTAGTTAACCAGCTTACTACTTAAAACGATTCACCGGTGTTCTGGTGTCCGCCAACACTGGTAATACTATGCCGCAAAAGTCATATTTTGACTCCAAAATGCCTAATCTTGAAAATTACTTAGTCTTCCCTGAAACACCTGGTATACTTGCCATTGTGTGCCCGCTAAGGCTGCATTAAAATAGCAATAAATGTGACAGTGCATGCCTCTTAATATGATGTTGAATGGCGCTTTAAGATGCGAGTAACAACGCATGCAGTCTCATCTGCGTAAATAATGGGTAGTGGGGCAAAACGTGACACAAGGTTGAAAATTGTCGCCTTCTTTTTTCTTATTCACTGGTATAAAAAAATATTGGCGAATTATTTCCCATAGTCCTGGCATCACGCTTACCAAATGTGAAAAGGCCAGCTGAAAAGCAACGCAGTAAATGTTTTTGAAATTTGAAACTTCAAAACGTCTCATTTTGCCTCACCCCGCGGGGCAGAATGAGACGCCCTTCCACAATCCAGGTATTACTCATAACGTTGCCTTCATGGAACCGTAGACAATGTTTGAGACCCTAATCGAATGAAACGCGCTGTACCCAGACCGAATATGGCACTTTTTTGTTCCTTGGCCCAAAACAGCCTAGGCAGTTATACAACCGTGCTTTGCGTGGCTGCCCGATATGTTTATTTCCAGCCTACGCAATATTTTTCTGCTTTAGTCTCATAATTATTTTTTTCGCTCGGCCCTGTGGAACAGACCTGCGAACTGGTTCAATTTGCAACGCATGAATACGAGGTTTTGCATGTGATTATAAACGCTAGATCGAAAAGAGCTAGCTCCATTTTTAGATTGTGTTGTGCAAGCAACGGTTCTTACCCGCCGGACGGAATGCGATGCTGAGATTCGCAAGACTTTTTATGCTGTTCCTGCTTTACGGATTCTTTTATTCTCATCTCTCTTCTGTGGTAGGCGCCATTAGAAACACCAAAACGATTGATGGCGCTTACGCTGCTTGTATCTCTCAGAAATTATTTCGTGTCTTCTGTGTGCTAGTTGGCATTCGGTGCTTTCGTTTTGTACAGCCGGCCAAATCTTTAGCTGGATTGCGCGACGGCCGCTTTTTCTGCGCTCCTGCGCTTTACCACGAACCATACTTGCGGAACGCTCAATATATAAAGCACAAGTTCAGTGAGCCTGTGCATAGCTTTGATATTTTCGCAAGTTTACTCCGTCATAAGCTTCAGGAGCACAGAAAACGCGGCCGTCAAGGACGCCACCCAAAGATTTGGACGGCAGTACGTTCGGGCCATCCTAGACAGCGTGAAAACAAGGGTAGAGCTTTATAGCTGGCAATGAAACCATTATCTTAAGTCCCTCCAGGCCACCCGATAGTCGCGTTTTGCCCCACGCGTATTCTGCTGCAAAACGAATTTTATTTTAAGAACCAGAAAAGTGAAAATTCCTAAACATTGCATGAGATAAGATCAATAACTAACTCTACTAATAAAATAATTTTGTTATTCTAGGTCGCCAGTTCAAATGAACTGCGCAGTTTTGAAAAATTTTGCCTGCAGAATTTCGTGTCTTTTCGACCGCTTTCTCGTTCACCAAGGTCCAATTTGTAATTTTTTTTTCTCTGCTTAAGAGGAAAATATGGTCAGTATTAAGCTCATTCGTAGTGTTTACGTGGCGCCTCATACAAGTTAAATATTAAGTTAATATGATATCACATTTAAGGGTTATGGAACGCTAAGTAAAAAACTGTCGCGTTTTGTCCCACTCTCACGTCAGCCGCCGCGGTGGCTGAGTGGTTATGGCGCTCGGCTGCTGGCCCGAAAGACACAGGTTCGATCCCGGCCGCGGCGGTCGAATTTCGATGGAGGCGATATTCTAGAGGCCCGTGTACTGTGCGATATCAGTGTGCGTTAAAGAACCCCAGGTGGTAGAAATTTCCGGAGCCCTTCACTACGGCGTCTCTCATAGCCTTAGTCGCTTTGGGACGTTAAACCCCCATAAAGTAAATTAACTGATTAACTCACGTGTATTTATTTTTCCATTTTGGGATTTTTTTAATGAGTGCAAGTTCGTCAGAAGACATTGCGCGTCGAACCAAGGAATGAATGCCACTCTGCTCGTCGGCCTCACCGGTGTCGCGCATTGCGAGTTTTTTTGTTGTTGCTACGAGTTCATTTTTTCTCGACACAATATGGATCAACAACTAATGGCGCTATGGCTGTGGCGTACAGTTGGAAAAGACTGTCTCCGCTGTTGCGCCTCGCACGCCAACTCAAAAGCATCCGCTGTTGATAAGCGTACTGTTAAAACATAGCGCGCCGTATTACAAGAAACCCAGATTTTTGCATCCGGAGAAACCGGCTGAAATTAATTTGCATCACTTAATAACCGGGCAGCTTTTTTCTGTACGCCAGACCAGAATTTTAACAGCTTGAGCAACGTGCATTTGTGAGCCGCAGCTGTAAGTTCACTGCTTCTATCAAACACAGCATACCTGGATTGCTTATAACGGGAACTTGCATTCGAGGAAAAGTAAGTGAGCAGGTGGTTTTGCCGCCGGACATTTACACATTAAAATCAGCTCCCTTTCTCAGCTTTTAATTACACTTCATAAAGCACGAAATGACATTTTAGTCATCCTTTGCGGCTCCTTGACACAGCGGTTCTGATAGTCCGAGATTTTTCCAGTGCGGCCCGCATGCCTGGAACCTAAAACTCCGTTGAAGCCGGTTAAATGGCTTGCCACTGAAGCGCGGCGCTATGTCCGTCTACGCCGTGTGCTGTGCAGTCGCATATTCGCTGTGTTCATTTTCTTTACGCGGGCAGTTTTCGTAATAACGTAATCTGGAGGTTCATAACGAATCCGCAACTTTTCGCCCAGCCCTGCAAATGAGATGGGGAGCAATAGGTCTCTGATCCAGATGTTCCTTGGAACGCATTGCCGAATGTGTACTTTCAGCTTGAGACAGCTGACGGGAATGAGTGAGATGAGACATATTCACACACACAGTTGAACTTTCAACACCTTTATTTGGAAAGGAGTGTCCAATCGTCGAATTTACAACACGCGCATTGCATGCAGCGACAGAGCAGAGGTAAAATAGTCAAAATAGTCTGTCAGCATGCAAACTGCAGATATTCTAGCTCTGTTTCGCTGAGCGACAGAGAAGTTGTGCCGACACAGGCTTCACCTGCACAGACTCTTTAGTTGGCGTCGGTTATCTCGCTTGTGAGCCGATCCTTATGCTTGTTCATTATAGCACATTCGCGAAACAAAGGTGAGCAATCACACGTGTTGCAGCGCGCTGACGTTCATATTTGCAACACGTGTGATAGCTGACCACCATCATGATGATGACGGTTTATCCCGATCCCCTTTACGTGGGCCGGTTAACCGTTCCAACAGTGTCACTTGTCATCACTGCGACCGCTCATCTCAAATTCTTGCGAGTGCGCTTTATGCATAGAAATACCAGTCACACGGACTGTCCATGCAATACTTTTAAAACACACACACGCTGGCGTGTGTGTGTACTCGCAGATGGTACAAAAAATCTCAGCGATGGCAAGAAGAATAGGGTTACGGCGTCAAGCGTATGACGCACACAGCTAGCCGAGCACCGCTACTTCAGACAATCCTATGCATGTCTGTCTGTCTGTTGTTGCTGCCAGGAAGACAGAAAAGGAAAGTGCACAGGCCTACCCACTGGCTCAAGCCGAGCCACAATCGCTACCACGTGCTGATAGTAGGAGAGTTAAAAGATGGGATAGGAAGACAGGATAGAAAAGACTCTGCGCGGTATAATGACCCAGGCCGATCCCGGAGGCAGTGCAATACCGGGCCAACCGGGGGCGGGAGTGAAGCAACCTTCAAGCACATCCCCACATTTCCAAAAATAAGTCCAATATGTTGGGTTCAAATGGGACCCGTATCAGATATTCTACGGGAATCACTGTAATGGGTTGGTCGTTTTTCGCCGTTTGTCTATACATACTCACCACTGACCGACCTCCATGTGGCGTCCCTTTCCTTGGCATTTGTACCAGAATTGTGACGCAACCGTTGGTCGTACAGCGTTCCGGATGGTGTTATACGATTTCTCGTTGCATATAGCTCACACGTGCTAGTCAAGTTGGAGGCTATAGCTTGCACAGGGGTTCGAACCGACGAAATATGCACCTTCATTTGTATGCCTTCCCAAACTTCCGTATCAAACTTGTGGTGCAACCGTTCGTCGTACAGCGTTCCCGGGTGACGTCATACGCGCACGTGTATGTGTACTTTCATGCATGCACAAACATTACGCGTAAACAGTGCAGCCAGAGACAGTAATGCTTTAGCATTCCCACACGTAAGCAGTCTTAAGGGTCTCTGCTGAATTTTTTTTAATTGCAAATGTCTGGTTTATTTGTAAATAGGCTTTGTATAATAATCATTTCACTGTAATAAATACCGCGTAAAAAAATAAACAGTCGCGGTCGAGCGGTTTAAGGTGTCAATCGCCGGAGTGGGGTCGGGTTCTGCCTAGAATATAGGCTGCTATTTTTTTCTTCCTGGTATAGACCTACATCGACCTGCAACGTAAGCAAGATGCGGTGGCGCTGCTGTCGCTGGTTGGGTACGGCTGTGGTTAGCAGATTTACGCCCATAGGAATACGTGTAAACAGAAGGTTTGAAAACAGTTTTCGGGTTTCACATTTGCACCTATGATGTCGTCCCTTTGTGAAGAAAAGCCGAGCACATCCTAGAACAGAGTGTGAAACTTTAAACAGTAACTTCAAAGGTGATGTATTTTTAAAACAGAGCGTTACGGGCTTGCTCAGTGGTTAGGGCGCTCGACTACTGATCCGGAGTTCCCGGGTTCGAACCCGACCGCGGCGGCTGCGTTTTTATGGAGGAAAAACGCTAAGGCGCCCGTGTGCTGTGCGATGTCAGTGCACGTTAAAGATCCCCAGGTGGTCGAAATTATTCCGGAGCCCTCCACTACGAACCTATTTGTTCCTCTCTTCTTTCACTCCCTCCTTTACCCTTCCCTTACGGCGCGGTTCAGGTGTCCAACGATATATGAGACAGATACTGCGCCATTTCCTTTCCCTCCAAAAACCATTTATTATTATTATTATTATTATTATTATTATTATTATTATTATTATTATTATTATTATTATTATTATTATTATTATTATTATTATTATTATTATTATTATTATTATTATTATTATTATTATTACGGGCTTGCTGGAGTCACCTCCAATTGGGTGTACTAGGCGGGAGCGCAGCCCGTAGAAACACATGCAAGCAAAACTTCCCGAAATATCTTTATCGCTTCATAGGGTACGTATGGAGGTGGGCGTACGTTAATAGTCGGCGAGTAATTTAAAGAGGAGTGTGATAATGTGCGCAACGACATTTCAAAGCCGATATCTTCAAAGCGTCACGATAAATGCGTGTTATGAATGATGCAAGACATACCCACAACAGACGCGCTATCAATTGGGTGTTTCTCCGAGTCGAACATGCTTCTCGTGAAGTCCGACATGCTGCCGCGTACGCTGTATTTTATTTATAATACAGCAGTTAAACTATGCAGCCTAGACCGCTGTACACGAAAAAAAAAAAACAGTTCTCAAACGCGTTGGTAGGCGAACGAAACCGAACCGCGCACTTTTGATACCCCCAGCCGCCTCCAGCGTCCGTGAGCGCCCCACCTCCTATGTTTTTAAACATGGTGTTGGTCCTTGCGAAGACTAATTGAACAGAAATTTGCGCCAGTTTAGTCTTCACTTTAGGCGTCAAATTCACTTCGGTTTCGGAGCGATGTTCGGCTGAGACTGCCAAGAATGGAGCTAAACGCATTTCTTGCTTGGAAACACATCCGTCACTAAACACGGCAACGTATCTACAGCAGCTGCGTGGCGTTGGCATTCTCAGACCGCGTGGAGAACGATGGCTTATCGCGATCTTATCGCGATCGGCGTCGGAAAGGCATGCACAAAAACAGCGATATGCGACTAATATGGTACTTTTTCTGACTTTGCGCGGCTGACCAAGGGACGTTCGGAGAGCGGGTTCAGACCTCCACCTGCAGCGCATCCTTCCTTTCCGAATCACGCTGCAACTCGCGTTGCGCAAATGCCACCGCAAACAGCGGAAAGCGTCCCCCACTCAGCTAGCCTTGTAAAATAACACCGCATTGGCGTTGTCAGCTCTCTACTGATATTCTGTATGAAACTAGGAAAAGCGGCATTGAATTCTGGTCTGATCTGGAATTAGCCGATACCTTTGCACCCGGAGTGATGGGAATAAATGTCACATTTACTTATCACGGCGTTTCATGGGACAAGCTACCAGACCGAATTTCTGCTGGCGCTTTGAAAATATCTTAATTAGCTCTGAAAAGTTGAAATTAGCTCCAAAACAGTCACCATTGAAGGCCTTTTGTCGATACTTAAGCCCGAAATTTGTCGAAGCTCTACGCCGAACTCTGGTTAATCCTTCCTTATGGGTACGTGCCATCTGATAGCAGGATAGTAGCAGCAGCAAAGGCAGCAGCAAAATTTTGTTATTGCACTCGCACGCCGTTATAATAAACTGCCGGTTGGTTGCAAAAAGACATCAGAATGGAACCTAAGGATGTGATATATGTGAAAGGAGCGTGCTAACGCTCCTTTGCATCCGACCCAGATAGCAAATGCGCGTGAAGGTTGTGCGTGGAGTGACGGCTACGTTGCAGATGGTATATGACTATAAAACGACAGACAACAGCACGCGCATCCAAGAGACCGATACTTAAAAGGAATGCTCTTCATGCAGTTCCACAGACTGAATATCGCATGTTTTATTTGTGCTTCGCAGGAACGATTACTGTCGTGGCATATTCTGAGAATCCTTGGGTTTGCGCTCTCTTTTTGCTGTACATTTCCTGCCTGGAAGGTTGTTTTTGGAAATTCTTGCGAGGCGGACATTTCTTGACTTCAGGGGAAGAATATCGCCTTTTATACTTATGCTTGGTCAAAAAATTCTATGTGCCTTAAGAATGTGACAATTACACGAGAAGAAGCGTGCAGTTTCTTCTTAAAAACAACGATAATAGTTGGCAGTAGCGTAGAACCCCCATTTTACGCTCTTCACGGTGCCCAAAGAAAGAAAGAAAAATACGTAAGAGCTGGAAAACGTGGGATCTGTACAAACTGAATAGTGAACCTTTTGGAGTGGATTCAACGTAAGCTGATTTCAGTTTAAGCGCGTAGAAAAAAAATACCGTTCATCGGTGTCTGCCGTTTTTGTTTATTATTTACTGGAAGCGGCGACACGCTTCTCTAGAATTTCAGAGACTTTATGGCACCCGCAATCGTCACGGCAGTTCGGCGTGGGCGAAACGCCCTAACGTCTTGCGACGGCTTTCCGCATCTGCCAAAGGAGGGAGTCCGCGCGGTGCGAGCCGCCAAGTAACGGCACTCATGCGCCGCTGCGCCGTTTTCGCCACATGTCTAACCCAATACAATTCTCGTTTATTGTAGACGAGAAATTCCTTAAGCCGCGGGATGCTAGAAAAAAAAAATGCGATGAGAGAAACAAAAGTTCTGTCCCGCTGCATCGTCTCCCTCGGAGTAGTTTCGGTTTTGCGGAGATAGCACAGGAAGTGGGAGCCGCAGGATCTGATATCTTTGCTGTGTTATCATTATGGCGAGGGGGCGGGCACCTGGACGCCAAGCTAGAAGCAAAAACAAAGCAAAAAAGAGTATCCGTGCTTTCCCGCGCCGCAGTCATTGTCATTTATGCTCAAATTTTGCTGTTATGTGCATTGTTGCGACCCTTTCTGTGAATGCCTATTTATGATTAATATTTTGTGATTTCTATTTTATTTTAGTGCAATATCTTTAACCTTATAACAATGCTTTGTACTTACTCCCCCCCCCCCCATGTAATACCCTCAAATGAGGGCCTTTGGGGGTATTTTGAATAAATAAATAAATAAATAAATAAACATGCCCACCTTAGCGAAATTCCCTGATATGAGTTTGTATCAGTCTAAGAAGCATTTTATGAACAATATGAAACAACGGAAGCACTAACTTCTTTTACGTCTGAAATTATTGCGGTATTCATTAAACAGAATGTCACAGGGAAGCCGGCTCAGTTTTACACGACACATCTAGTCGCATTATTTATTGCGATAGCTTCGCTGATAAACAACTTACCACCAGTGCGTATGCCTGCGTTGTTCAGGGAGGCCAAAAAGCGTAGTGAAGGCTGCCCATGTATATAGGGCAAGTGTAGAGGATGTATGCCCGGTATGTCCGTATGATGTCGCAGTGTTTCCAAATGGTGTTGGTGTTCATGTGCTTCAAATGGAGACCTATGTCACTGTGACAGGCCTGCAAATATTACTTCCCAGTGTCAGGGAATCTATTAGCCTATCAGGTTGTCTGTTTGCGCCATTTCTTATTAGACTAATTTTGTATTAGTTGTCGATAAGCAAATAGGCCTTTAAGGCTGCTTTAGAATTTTCGCCAGCATTCGCTTAACCCTTTAATTCCCAAATTATGATAGAGTCAAATAAAACAATCCACATTATGATGGCTAATTTACCCATATTCAGTAGCCAATATCAAATTTTTTTAATGGTGCCAAAATTAGCATTTTTGTTGTTAGCATTTCTGCAAGAAAGACTGTCACAAAATGAGAGACGAGGAATTCTTGGACATTGGCTGGGGGTCGCAGCTTTACGCGCCATTTTTCTTGGCATAGCTTGCTCACAGTGACGCGAAACATTTTGACCGGAAAGCGCTTACCACCGAGAATGTATTTTGACATAAAACTTTGTATTCATGCTTCATTTACTAATGAGTAAAGGACATTCTAATACTATGTTGCGAGTTCGCCTCATTGGGCAGTAAACGTAAACGGTTGAACGCTTTATTGCATGCACCGCAGCCGACACTGTGGCGATTATATCAAATAGCAACAATAGAGAGATTTAGCATAGTCGAGACGTATACCAGATTGCTGTACGCCAGCTGCGCACCCGCATTGGCAGGTGCGCGGTCGGCTGGAACCACTGCGCGTGCGCGGGAAGCGTATACAGTAATCCTCTATACGTCGCCGCTAGTACATCTCCGCGATGCTAAATCTCTCTCATTTCTAGCAGCAGTGGGCGCGTTTGCTGGGCAAAACAATTCTGTGCATTGTGCTTTGACAAGTTAGGCGCCCTCTGCTGAAGCCTTGACACAGTCGAGAAATGGGCGGGTGATCGTTGACACCGGCTGGGATGGTGGGCGGCAAAACCAATGCCGCCCTTCCTGGAGGAATCCCTTTCTCTTTGAATTGTAACTTTCACGTAGCTTCAAGAACTTGGCCATTACTAAAATAGCCCTTAACGGCAGAACTGAAATTGCCTTAACAGGAGAACCGAATAGCCTTAACAGGAGCCTTAAGTACGAGGTTCTCCAGTGTGCTGGTAAAACAAATTTCTAAAACTTTGCTATCTCAAAACAACCTGATAATCAGTTATTATTAATATTTCCACTAAATGCCCCTATTTACGTTCGGATAATTGTTATTCCTTGGCTACTGCCAGATTGGTCTGTCTGCGTAGGCTGCTCAGCGTGTGTAAATATTGGTTACAGCCTATAATTCATGTGGCAGCAATGGCTAATTGGGCCAGTCTGAGATTAGGCTGACATTGAAAAGAATACATGCTATTGTATTCTGCGAGCAGGCACTTCGCTGGGCTGTCTTCTGAGAAAGTCAAATGTAGCACACGTAATGCTCGGCACAAAAACCGGTGCGTACGAAGCCTGACCGGAAATACCTGGTTGAGAGGGGACGGATTACGATTGCGACGAATGGGTTCTCCTTCTGAAACCACCTATTAGTTACGCTCTCGTATCAATATTTTTTCCTCCTTCTCCGTCGCTTCAGTGAACACCTCGAGAAACAGTGTCAATGTAGACCTCCCGTTCCCATTCCCAAACAGTGCAGTTTAAAAGCCTTTTTTTACGGCGCGGACTTTCAGTTCATTGGACGGCAGACACAACCTCGTCGTCGTCGAGGAAAAGCGAAGCCGTCCACTCAGCGACGTCAGAGCGCGTCGCCTATCAGTCGCTCGCTACTGTGACACAAAATATGGATCACCCTAAGCAGTACACGGAAGAACTTCGCGAATATCGCCGCAAACACGAACACAAGCGACGACTGCGTCAAGTACTCGTTAGAGCGTTTGGTTGGGCTAGTTGATCCCGACTTCCGAAATTCATGACTACTATAGTCGGATAAAACTCAAGAACCAAGCGATAGGTTCCTTTCAAAGAAGGCCCTCCAGCCATTGGCGTTGAGTTGACCGATTTTGAAGACGCCACGGTTAATTTGATTAAGCCGTGATTATTCCCCATTCATCTGCCACCCGCTGCGATTTAACTCTAGCAGGTCCAGCTGCATGGGTCAAGGGGGAGCATCGGTCGATGCCATTGGCTGGAGGGGCTCCTTTGATCTTGAGTTGTATCCGACTATAGCGGATTAAAAGACGCAGACGCAACATACAGAGACAGGACAAGCGGTAGACTTGTACTCAGCTTTACTGCACACACGTTTGAAATATATTAACCGCACCAAGCACTTGCAGGTGCCTCGTAAAAGGAAACAGTTCTACCCTTGAACACCGTCCCTTAAGTCGTGGCATGCGCCTACGAGCGAAGTCCAGCTATTTCTTTTCCAGCGTCACGGACGGGGCACTGATTCACTTGTCGCCCACCCTGTCAATCTTGTACGCCTGGAGCATCTCCCATTCCCTGTGTTGCCCTGCCACGTTTATCGCAGATGTCGTGTCCTATATTTTACTTATTTATTTATATTTGGAATGCCCTCGCGGGGATATTACATGAGGGGTGGGCTATTACAGTTGTTCTTCCATGGGTTTTTCAATGAATGCCTTGAAGTCTACTGGATCAGAACTGCGTGAGCAGGAAGTCGATTCCAGACCTTTGCTGTCTGGACGAAGAAAGCGTTTAGATGCGCAGTGGTATGTGCTGATGGTGAATAGAGTGCATTACTGTAATTATAACGATGAGAAACGTGGTGGGCAGGCATAATGACACAGTTTCCAAGTGGCGAGTGGTAAAATTTATGAAAAAGACATAGTCTAGCTATTTTACGACGTGAAATGCAGGATACAATGTTAAATTTGGACTTCAGATTAAGGACACTTGAATGAAAGGAGTAGTCAGAATGAAGAAACCTTGCTGCTCAACCCTGGATGGGTTCGAGGGAGCGAGAAAGATATAACTGATGAGGGTCCCAAACTGCGCGTACGTATTCCAGTTTGGGATGAACGAGCGTTAAGTAGGTCAGCAGTTTTACTGAAAGAGGTGCTAGTCGTATGTTTTGGCGTGAAAAACCAAGCACGCGGCTGGCGTCTTTGGTTATGTTAGAGACGTGTGCAGACCAGTTAAGGGAACGGGAAATAGTGACGCCGAAGTATTTATAAGAGTCAAATGCGGAAATTTTGGAGCCTGAGATAAAGTGTTTAGGTATATGGCGCAAGGGCATCTATGGCCAAACATCGCCATGGCACAAAGTATTTTCGACTTCTCAAGGTGGTGTCAAAGACCCATTTCCCAAGCATTTCACCCTAAATAAACGAGCAACAGACCAGGGGAAAGCTTGAACTCATTTTATCACCGGTGGGTGCCGGGTGGCACTGGGAATCGAACCCCGCACCTACCGCATGTGAGGCGGATGGTCAACCACTTGGCCACCGCTGCAGTAAAGTATTTAGATGAAGGAAAGGACTTTCTACGGTGAAATGTAATTATTCACGTTTTATTCGAGTTTAGGGACGTGAGCCATTTGCTGCACCAAGACCTAATGTAGTTCAGGTCAGCTCGCAATAATAAGGTATCGTGGCTGTTAGCTATAGGTCGAAAGATCATGCAGTCAGTCGTCAGCAAATAATCGCATGTTAGAACTGACACCAGTAGGCAGGCTATTGATGTAAATTAGAAAAAGAAAAGGGCCGACTACTGTACCTTGTGGCACACAAGAAGCAACGGGGTTCAAGGTAGAGGAATGTCCATTAGCATACACGAAATGTTGAAGGTTAGTGAGGAAGTTTTGTATCCAATCGAGAATGAGCGAGTCAAGGTTCAGACGTGAAAGTTTAAGAAAAAGCCGTTTATGGGGCACTTTGTCAAAGGCTTACTCGAAATTCAAGAACAGTGTATCCACTGGTATGTTTAGATCTAGATTAGAACTGATGTCATTAATGAATATAGCTGAGTCCTTCCTTCCTTTACGCAAACCGTGCTGACTGGGGTGCAAAAAATTTACTGATATAAGATATATGAGAAATTTGCGTTGTGCGAATGAATTATACGCGCCTTTAACTTTGAACAATTGCTTGTGAGGGATGTGGTGTGAAAGCGATGGCATGAAAGCTGGCAAACTTCTTTTTTTTTTTGGTACTGGAATCACCTTATTTACCTTCCAGTCCTGGGGCACCACTCCGGATAATAATGATTGCTTAAATATGTACGATGGAATGATGCTTGTGATACGTTTCGTGTTCTTTAGTAGCTTGGTCGTCAACTACTAGTGAGGACGAGACCTATAAAGAATCTCTTAGTTTCGCGATGCCATTAGCATGAAAAGAAAGGGCAGGCATGACGGCGTAATTATATCGCGGAAAATCTGAAAGTTTATTGCCAGCCACGTTAGCATATAGTGATGAAGTTAGAGAATTTAGTGCTCCTGGTACTTTTGTATCCGGAATAGGATTGTGTTGGTCATCGAACAGAGAAAAATCATTGCAAGGAAACGGGTTAATAATTTTCCAAAAGTGTCTAGGATTTGTGCGCAGCATGTTAGGGAGCGTATTTGAATAGAAGGTTCGTTTGGTCTTGGCGGCTATGCATTGAAATGTTTTGTCGATAGAGTGCTATTTTTTCCAAGCAGATGAGGTGTTTAAGCGTTTAGTTGTTGAATAATGTCTTTTATTTTTGTTGTTTATTTATTATTGTTTTTATTTTATTATTTATTTGGTACCTTCGTCGCCTTTCGGCATTACAGCAGGGGTGCACTTTCGCGTTAACAAAACAAGAAAGCATGCACTTAACGAGTGAAAAAAGGCTCCATTTGGTAGAACATTAACAAATATGTGGCGGCAAAGCATTCGATTCGCGAACTGTTCGCAGAAAAAACGATTATCGGAGCACGTCAGCTTTAGAGAAATTCATAAAGCTTTAAACTGTGGTCCCTTCGCTTCGAGGCTCGAGACATAGAAACGTTTCAAAGAAATGGGGGAGATTCCTTTAATTTTCTACAGTCTTACGCCGAATGACCGGCGCCAGCCAGTGATAATACGGCCACTCGGTGCTCTCGTAAGGCCACTTGGTGCTCTCCTAAGGAACCTTCCAGTGTGGCTTTTGTATATTATCTTATTGCAGGAAAGCGGAATAGCATACACGGAACACGTTCTTCATGGAACATAGTTCGTGGTGTGTTTGTTATCACAGCATTGTTTTTCTTTTCAGTGACTGCTCAGCAAATGCACACCAGCTTTTTCGGGAGCCGTGAACACAACAATAAAGCCACATTTTCCGGCTACTTTTTTAATGCGATAGCAGTAGAGTCCATATTTCACAAAAATGGCGGCGTGTATCACGAAATTCGCTGATTGGTTGACAGAGGTCACGCCACCTTGTGACGCCGTGACAATCTACCCACCGTGCCAGGTGGCAACCGGCCCACCAGAATGAGAGGTCCGTGACCTTGTGACGTCATAATCTGCCCACCGGAACACGTGACAACCGGCCCACCGGATTGTGAGCAACCTTTCCATCGTGGCAGGCGGAATTAATGATTTGTAGAGAGAGGTCGCGTGACCTGGTGACGTCATCAAAACCCGCCCAGGGAAGAAGTAAGAAAGGAAAGCAGGAAAAATCGCGGGAAAATCATTTATGTGGTGAACGTGCATGCAGTGCATCAGCACTCAACCAATCCAATCTCATTTGCTGATTCAGCTTTGTGATCGAAGTGGACCGGCTGAGTGCTGACGAGTGCCTCAGGAGCAACCCTGAAACGCATAAAAATGACACAGAAACAGAAAATTAGCAAGAATGTGGATCTCTAATGCTATTGCATTCCACTCTTAAGTTGCGTTAAGTGTCCCCCAAGTTATTTAGGCGGTGCGCTATCCTATGGAGATGAGGGATAGGGCCAAGCTGAGTCCCGCACGATGAACAAGAAGTACCTGACCCGCCCTAAATCGAAAGTCTTTCGTATAATTAATAATCCAAGACGAGTTCTCGAAGGGGCTGTTATTAGTAACGTCAGATTGTGGTGATGACCAAAATAGTTGATTAAAAACTTATAATGAAGCTGCCACTGAACATAGGACTTCTTTGTATCCACGATTTTGTACCCACGTTAAGTATGAAGTAATTCTCGAAACCTGGAAGGATGCAGCGGTGCCGAGCCTCACATTTGAAAACACTGTCGTATGCTTAAGATATGGCACCGATTTTGTACTGGAAATTAGGCAGAGACAGTAGTTAGGCTAGCGTTAGATGCATGTGGTCACGTGATTAACAGAAGCATTTATGGATATATCGGCTGGTGAGCGTTCAAAGCACAGGAAGCAAGAAAAAAATATAGCCCAGTCTGTTCGCTAAGAAGTGACAGCGGTAGTTGTTGGCAGACCCCCCCTCCTCCTCCCTTTCTACCAATATGAACGAGCCTTGAGACACCTAAACCTCTGTATCTCTTTTGCTGACAAGAGGAGATCTTCGTTGCTTATGAGTGAATGCAGGGAGCACGGGGATAGAGAAGGTGATACGGCAACCTTCAAACAAAAATAAGTTCAGAAAATACACAGTGGAGAAATAAAACGCTGGATCTAGTCATGGAATAACTCTATAGGATGGCTGACAGTGGCAGAAATAGAACGGAGGCAGGAAATCGTTTGTAGACGATTTTGCTGTCCATGCATGCAATGCAGAGTAATGATGGGGCATATCTAGATTCACACTAAGGCTCTTACATGCCCCAAGTGCGCGAGGCAACAAGAGATTTTTGCGGCGCTTTTGGGACTAAGAACACCCGATTGGCAGTTTATTTGAAGAAAGTACAAGTAAATGAGAATTGCTAGAAAAGATCATGTGAGCAGATTATCCGGGTAGCGACGGAATTGCCGTAAACGTCTCGGAAAAAGAAATGCCCGGTGTTACGCTTACTGATCACGTGACAACTGTCACCTCCCTGAATGAGGAAGGAAAGTGCTAAATATCTTTTTTACTGTATCTATCCGTCTGTCAGAGTTGCTGGATGTGCCTTAATTTAAAGAGGATAATCCAGAAACAACAATTTTCCTACAATCCACTATTACTTGTTAATAAATGTTTTACACATCAAAGCTACCCGTGGGCTAAGCTGGATCTCACGGTGGAGAGCTCCGACGTAATTCCGATCGCCTGGCGATTTTTTCACGAGCCCCGAAATCTCATCTCAGCATATGCGATCTTTGTTGCGGCTCAAAATTTAGTCTTCGTGGCGGGGATCGGAGTTGTGGCCTTGGCCACGGTTGCAGACCACCAGAGCCCCCACGGCAGGTCTTACACCGTTATACGCACTATGTTTTCCATGCTCTGTCAAATGAAAAGATAGCCCAGACTTTCCTTCTCCCCAGGAGCGAAGGGGTGGCATGGCAGTGCGAGGAAACAAAGTGTTCTAGAAGTGACAGGTGGTGTTGCGTTGCGTGGTACAACATACCATGCTTTCCGCTGTATACACCCTTCTCTTCGTTCTCGAAGTTGCTGCATCGTGAATTTATCGATGAATCTACTTCGCAGACTGTCGTCGCTACTCTAGCAGTGAACGGGAGCGGAAACGAAGGGCAATGTTGGAGTAGCGGAAGCTGACCGGGGAGCGAAGGCGTGCAAGGTGGCGAACAAGGCGGCCTGCCTCCTTTAGCATTGAGTGGCGCGCTTGCACCTCGTAGCCGCCAACGATGCAAGCACGCGGGCGCCGGGGGGCCTGGGCGCTGCGCCTCGTAGCTACCGCGCGTGACGATTAGCGAGGGATCGATGATGCGGGGCACATGTTTGTATGCAAACGCAGCGACCTGGCTGCGCGATCATTTATTCGAGCCGAGTCCTTGCGACAGGGCGCGACCTCCGCGAGCAGATAAAAAAAAGGAAACAAGGTTTGCGTGAAATCAGTGGGGGGCATATGCCACGGGAGGTTTTCATACTAGCATGTAAATGTGCTCGGCGCTACCTGGTGGCATTGCCGCGTTCTTAGAGGCAGTCCGTGCAGTGTTTACTCGAGCTGGCGCTTGTCTGCGGCGATCCCCCCCCCCCCCCCCCTCCCCTCCGTATAGCCTCGGGACGGCGCCGGATCGATGCGCCAGCAGCACCAGTTGTGAAAATAGACCAAGAGCGCGTAGGAGTTGGAACAGCGGCGTTTTTATTGGCTTATGGATTTCTGTCGTCCTTCTCTCGACTTATTTTAGGAACTGAACGCACGTATACCGCGTCGCTTCGTCAGCCCGGTGGCTAACCGGAAGCTTTTAACGGATCGCCGCGGCTCTTTTAAAATGGGTTGCGAATCGCTGTAGGTTTGGTACAGGCGAGGGATGGAGCGGCCAGAGGTTTCCCTGGATTACGGACTAGCGCTACTGAATTACCTAGTTTTCCGCCCTGTTTCGACGAAGAACATTGTTTTGTTTTGTTGTTGTTTTTTTTGCTTGCAGGTGTTTTTCTTTCGGAAGAGTGTTAACGCCTACAGGCTTTCTTTCTCTGTCGGACAAATAGCTGGATTGTACGTTACAGAAATAACGCCCGACCTTTAACCGAATCCGCAGGCGTTTAATGCTCGCTAACAGAGGTAGTCTCTGTAGGGCTTTGTCGCAGCTTATTTCGCTTATGTGGGTGTTGTCCATATGACAAAAAAAAGGGAAAGGAAAAGGTGCGCCCGATTTTCTGTAATTGAGGAGCTAGAGACGTTATAAAATTCTATAGCACTACAATTTAACCCATAAATAAAACGCAATGAAAGTGGGAATGAGGAAAAAAAATGTCGGAAGCTGAGTAAACGCTAATCACTTTCACCGATGAAATAAATAAAAATAGAAGTAGAATGCAAAAGCAAGTAAGCTGTTGCATGCGCGTCTAGCGGAAAGCTTCAAAAAACAGGCACTAAAGGAATGCACGTTATCTGAGCAGTACGCGCATATCATCGTCGCCTTCCTGCAGGATGTCGAGAATGAGTACGCACTGAGCTAGTATTTTCAAGAAAACGGCGCTTCACCATAATATCAATATGCATGTTTTACTAGCTCAAGTATCGGCACAACTGACTGAAAGGCGTCATAGCGAACGGCGCGCCACCCAGTGCGGCTCCTTTTGACAGGGTCGTGAGTGAGCGTTCAGCTGCCGCGCAGCGCAGAGAGCGTAACTGTCCCGCTTATCGCTAAATGGCGGCGACTGTGTGGTCGGTAGGTGCGCGGCGCCGATCGGAGGACCGCGAATGGCTTGTTGGCCGTCCGCTCAATACTTTCTCCGCGCTGCCACACGCATGTCCACGCGTTCATTGCGTCCTTGCGTTTCTCTCGGGTTCCCCTAGGAAGTTACGTATTCTTTTCGAGGCCCCCACGAGCCAATAATAACAGGTTATCATTGGCTACGACAAACGCCAATAAATAATGCAAACGCGATTGCCCTCACCGCCCTGCGGTTCGGAGTCAGCCGGAAGCTATCTCGCCGACCAAAGATTTTTCGGAAGAAAGGAACGTTGGTGTCGCCATATTTAGGCGCAAACGTCGTTCGTGTGTCACCCGACAATCACTCAGCGGCTCTGGTTGTGACGCAAAGTGACCGATAGCAAAATGGGAGTCAATAATGATTGGCACAGCTGTGCTTCCCCTGGCTCGTCGTCTTTGAGCTTCGCTGGAGCAAGGTATGTCAGCAGGTGAATTTGGAGCCCTACATTCGAAGGCCACGAGGGGGCGGTCCTCATTCCACCGCTTAGGCACCCTGCGACTGTTAACGTCACAAACTGACTTGGTAGGGCGCTGTTAACAGAGAGAGAGAAAAATAGGAAGGCACGGAGGCTAACGAGGCCTAATCACCTGTTGACTACCCCACACATGGGGAGAAAAGACACAGGAAATGACAAGACATAGAGGTAGAACGTTTAGCCAGCAATGTGCATGGGACGTCACCATGATTACAGGTCTCTCTTGGGATTGCCCAGTTGGGCACGACGAGCAGCGCACCCGGAGAGCATGTCCCGAGAGCAGAAGCCAGCGGTTTCTGGAAGTAGCAGCTGTGCAATGTGTGGCTTGTTTTTAATAGCGATATGTTTAAAAAAAAACAAAACAGAAATTATAAAAGAATAGCCTCGGAGGTTCCGGATTTAAGCTACAAAATTCGGCTCTTGTTTGATTGCCGTTATAAGTTTGGAGATGTTTTATTTACATTTTAGCAAAGAAAACGTTCATAGTGCACGTTGAACCTTCTCGGTAGCAAACTGAGGACCAGACAGTGGCTGCTAAAACAAACCCCTTTCGAGAATGTTTTCTGTCTTCGTTTACTAGGATTAATGTTGATGTCAAATGGGAAGTAAAGTTTTAATGTTTTGCTGCGACAGCGAGTTATTTTAGGTACGTATTTGAGAGAACCGCCGCCAAACATTTCTGTTTGTGCTTCTGCTGCAGTTCCCAGCTGCGCCGACCACTTGGTGGAGCTCCACCGCGGGCGGGAGTTTGATGGGCGCATCTGCTGCCTCACTGTTCCTGGAGCTGCTGAAAAGGGTACCCCAGCAGCCGTCGCGTCAGCAGCAGAGCAGCCTTCCGTCTGTCACGTACACGGCACCAGTCTTCCCGCATCCAGAGAACTCCAGTGCGCGAGCAGGCGAAGAGCCCGTGCTGGTATGGATGCCGTACCAGAACAACGCCCTGATGAGCCTCGTCCTCTACGGCGTGCTGGCTGTGCTCGGCACCACGCTCAACATTTTCCAGATCTCGTCGCTGTTCATCCAGGAGAACCTGCGGCGCAAGGGCAACGTGCTGCTGGCGAACCTGGCCCTCGCCAACCTGCTCGTGTCCTCGGTCGGCTTCCCGGTGACCATCGTGGCCATACTGGCCGGCAGCCAGGGCAGCCTGCTCACCTGCCGCTGGCAGTGGTACCCCGCCCTGTTGGGCTTCTACACCACCGTGTTCACCTTCCTCTTCATCGCGGCCGAAAACTACGTGCGCAGCTGCCGCCAGGACCGGGACGTCTACTCGTCCGTGTGCGGCGCCAAGCTGGTCGTCTTCCTGGTGCTGGCAGCCTGGACCATCGCCATCTCACTTGTGCTCGTGGTCACGCTGGTGACGGGCGGCCTGGACGTCTGCGAGCGGGACATGCGCGAGAGTAAGATGTTCGTGGCACTCTGCGTGCCCTTCGCGCTCACCGTGGCGGTGTTCGCCAAGGCCATGCACGAGCAACGAGACTATACGTACAATCTGGAGCTGCGAAACTGCCTGGCCACTCGTGAGGAGATACTCCAGCGAACCCTGCTGCGCACCAACACGATTGCGTACGCGCTGTTCCTTCTCCTGTGGCTTCCGTTCCTGTTGACGGTCATCATCAGCCCGTCTATGCGTAGCTCCAGCCCCGGCACCTCTGCGGTCGAGACGCTTTTCTTCACCGCCCAATGCTTCAGCTGCATCTGCGGCTGCGTGTACGCCTTCACGCACGACGCGTTCCGCCAGGGCTTTCTCTATTTGGTCCACTACTTCTGCTGCAAGAGCCACCCCGAGTTCAGCAAGCCGCCCATCGGTGACGACAAGGCGACCAGCTCGATCAGGGTGCACGTGGGCATGGACTCCCGCGTCGGCGAGCGCAGGCATCGCTACGGCAAGGCTGCGACCATGGGCCTTCTCAGTTTTGCTGGAGGAGATGCCTGCCGGACTCGCGTGGAGGAGGACTTTCTCTGACGCGAAAGTCCCCCACGACGCGCAGCGGGGCGGCCTTTGCGTGTCCCGTACGCCGGCGCGTGCCACCTGAGCCAGTCGATCAAGAACGACCTGTCTTCCGGTCGGCCACCGGCCTCCCTCGATCGGCGCCAGACTATACCGTGCGCGCCCCACATGTTCTCCCGAGAGACAACAGCTCGGGAGAGATCGGTGTGCGGTGCTGGAGCCCTCAAGGTGCGACACCAGTAGTGCAGCATTGCGGCACCACGCGTCGATTGATTGCTGCACCGTTTCCGAGACGCCGCTGCGACAAGCGCCGCGTGAGGCGGCACGGGGCTTAGTCGACGCTCGCTGTTGGCGCTGGCGAGGAGGGCAGGCTGCGGGCCGGAGGACAGGATGCGATCGATCGCCGGGAAGTGATCGACTGAGAAGAAGGGCCTTGCTTTCTTCTTCCTTTTTTTGCGCCACCTGCATCTTGATAGCGGCTGAATTGGTGTGCTCAGCCGTGGTGTCCTTTACTGCGCGATGTGCCGCGATAACTGCACAACGAAGCTTGACTACAGAGCGCCAGGAAAATTGAACCTTCTTGCGCTGAAAGCAACTACACACTTTCAAAATAACCAGTGTGTTCTGTAGCGGCAGTAAAACCAATAAAAAGGTGACCGTGTCCAGACCAGTGATGCATTCGCGGTTACGTTTAGTAGCACTGGCTTAAGGTGGAATTTGTGCAACAATTAACTCGTGATGATTTAGCAACTAGAAATAGCTTCCAGTATTAGGAAACACAAGCAAACTGTAAAGCGGTTGAAATGCAGTATTTGTCAAGACGAGGCATTTTCTCCATAACTAAGCTGTGCTAATACATTTGTAGCGCGTCTGTCATGTTACGATTAATTTAAACAATGTATGGGTGAGCACAATGGAGAGATTATCAATGCCTTCTAAAATTTTAATTTTGTAAGCTGTGAGAGCGCTAGATTACTTCAAGCACTACGGTTCGCAAAAATGCAGCTTTCACAATTAGGGTTGTCTTCTTTAATGCCGAGTCGGCGTCTTTTGCTTCAAAACATAAAAATTGTGGAATTACTGCTGCATGAGGTGCAGACTGTATCAAAAGTTCAGATCCCACTGCCCACTGTCAGAAATAAAGATCCCAGTGAGCCGACGTCGGGCAGTTCTTCGAGGCTCATGCCTGTGCCAGTGCTGGTTTGAAGCTCTGGACTACCCTACCCTTCTCGATCCCTGGAACAAGAGTGCCAGAAGTGGTGCCGAGGGTGGAGTACACAGTCCAGCGCCAGCTTCGGTCATGTCCGCAGTGGGCTCTTTACTCTGGACAAAGGCTCTACTAAATAGTACAGTTTTTTTAGTATGCAAACACTAGACGGTACATGGTGAGGAGCCAAAACTATGGGGTTTGATGAACGGTAAATTCAGCGCAGCACTCTAACCCACGTGAACTTTAACCCACATAGTTTGTCAAGAGGGCACTGATGAATTTTTAGTGTAAGTGCTCCCTGCCTTTTGCCGTTCGCGACTTGTGTAGGTAAGAGATCACGTCGACGGTTGTGAACGCGAAACGCATGAAATGGTGCTGATAAACGGACGTACGTTCGCAATCGGTCGTGCACTATAGCCCAACAAAATAAATAAACGCTCAGACTAGCAGCCCGCCGAGTTATGCAACAAAGGGACTCTATACTTCCGTTTTGGTGGAAAAATTTAGTGCCATAAACATGTTTAGTGTCTCTATTGTTTATTTTCCCTTTCTCTGAGTTTTAAGAGCTTTCTGACATCATATGACCATCGCCAGTCTCAGCTGGAATAAAAATGGAATGATGGAGACAGTCCGCAGCGATTGCCTCGAAGCTTATGTATTAAGGATGTGATTGCTGACGTAAGCAGGTGGTTAGGCTGCACACCACGATTATTCGCTTGGTCACTGTATGCGGCGTTTGCAAAGCCTGCAGTCAAAATTGTCGAATCTGATGTTCTCCATATCATAGAAAAATAAACAAAACTCACTGTAATGCGCAATTACAGCGCAACTGTTGTGGGTGATTTCTGCGATTGAACGATGGTGTTATTTTACAGCGATAGCTGTACCCGCGTCGTTCTGCGAGATCGTGTCGTAGTCATCATCGGCGTTGTCCACGCGCTTTGCATTCCTCTCCCCCCTCTACACCCTTATAGTATACAACCTTCACAGCCGCCGCAGTAAACTGCGAGGTCAACCTGGGTCGCAACACCCACTTAATTGCTCCATAAGACCCAACATACAACCAACCCCATCCCTAGACCTGCACCCCAAACCCGTTGATTGCTTACTGCACTCTGCTATTCCAACCGTGTCAACGCCTCTCTCTCTCTCAGCGGCGTTATATGGACTAATTATAGATGAATGAGCGACCATGCGTGACGCAGGTATACCCCCCCCCCCCCCCCTTCCACGTTATCTAGAGTTACTAAACCTTGGTGATGGGTGTCACGAATTCTGAGAACCAGTCAGAGAACCGTTCAAGTGACGTGACCTGACTGGTATCGTGACGTCACATCACAGTCACGTGAACTGCGCTGGTCACGTGATGTGTTACGCAAACTCTAGACGCTAGCTCTCAAGCCACAAGCGAGCCGCTAACAGCCTCGCCGTAAAATGTGCTACTTGTTCTGGCTGGCTTGTTTTTTTTTTGCTTTTTCCGTGATTGTTTAGACCAGTGAGCACATCAACAGAATATTTTAGACACTGGGGTGTCCGCAGAACGAATTTCAAGCAGTCTTTGCGGTCTCCTTAAACAATAGAATTGCCATGATCACTGTTAGTTTACACGTGCTTGATAAATTTTTCGCTTGTGATGGTAAAGTCACGCAAGGCTGCTACGTCCACGATGTGGAAAACTGGTGGGTCAGTGCAGTCACAATGTATTTTCCTCAAACGGCCGTTGACGTAGCAAAGAATAACCGCTCATTCCATCGCTAGTCTTAATGTAGTCGCTGTGAAGTAAACGGCTCTTCGCCTTGAGACATGAGATCCACCCTTCTGAAGGTCGCCAAACGAAGCCACTAAAATGTCGACCGATTGCAACGAGATGGCGTTTAATACTGTCAGTCCGAGGTTAACCTCTTTGCAACTGCCAGCCTACATCGATTAATCGCGACGTCACGACTCTCGGTCGACGTGACTGACTGGAGGGCCTCCTTTGAGGGGCATTTGCCGCTGCGCTATTGAGTTGCATCCGACTATAGGACAGCTTTAGGATTAGACCGGATTTGAAAGTGTTTATTTTTCGTGACACTTTCACTACTAGTATGTTCAATTAACCCCTAAAATTGCAAACTTGAGAGCCATTTTAGACTCCAGTCACACAGCCAGAATATTCAGAACCACGAAAACGGAGCGTGTGAAGAGGCTGGGAGGGAGGCACGTTATTAGGGAATATTCTCCCCTACTGCCTGCTTTAAGGTCCTTGTCAATATCGTCATGCGAGACTGTGGCATCGCTGAATGGCTCAGTGATGCCACAACCTCGCACAAACAGGTATTGTCTAGGTCCTTAACGCAGATAGCAGCGGAGAATATTCACCAATGTCTGGCTTCCTTTTCTTACTGATACAGAACTCGAACAGCGGACATCTCATCTGTTGTTAGCGCTGATGTGCCCACATATACAACTGTTACGGTATGTTCAATAAGGATTCTGGTGTGGGCTAGTTGCTTCGTACTTTCTACGAAACAGCACAGCGCAATGGAACAAGCTAGAAGAAACTCTTAACACAGGACGCAGCGCCCGTCCTGTGTTACGTGTTTCTTCTAGCTTGTCCTCGTTCCGTAGCGCTGTGTTAATCTGTTTTGGTATACACCGGGAAAATGAAGAAGAGTGGACGTTTTCGTGGCGTGCGGTGTATGAAAGCAGAGCATAAAGGGTGAGAGAATGCAAAGCGCTATCTTCCTTTTCCTTGTGGTGAGTTAAGCACAGACGTAAAGAGAAACCTGTTTTTATATTTAAATTTTTTTCCAGATTATATTCTGATCGCCTGCTTTTGCTTTCAGCGTTGTACCGAAGCTGTCGACTTCAGTTAACTTTTTCATGCACTCACTTACTACCAGGTGGCGATAAGTAAGTGCTGTAGCTCGATTCACGTACGCCAATAAAACGGACGAAGAGGTCACTCCTTTTAACTGCGCCGAGGGCAGCAAAATCTCTTCATCAACACTGGAAGGGATTTTGATCACTGTGCCACACGCAGTGCAACGATACAGCTGTATGAGCGCGTCGGGAGAATAATTACGATGTCGTTGTTGCGCGTAAAATTGCATTATCTCGTTGTATTCTTTGCTCCGAATCCAAGAAATTAGAAAAAAATAGCTGGACTGCTGTCACCGAAAGACAAAAAAAAAAGGCGATCCGTATCCTCTTACGTACCTGCTGTGACTTAAAATAAACATTCGGTACGGGGGTCAACATTTGTAGTAGCACAAAATCGGCAGAGTGGTACCCTGCCCGGGCCATGCACTTCCATGCCAATCACATTTAACTTCGCCTTGTGCGCAAGTAACATTTGCGTCAAAGAAGCAACCACGTCTTGACGATGGCCAGACGTGACAGAGCCCGGAGACGATGGGTCAGGAAGGTCATAAACTATAGCAATGAATATTTTGTCCTGCTGACACCTCTTGTATGTCTTGTCTACCAACGAGTTGCAGGCAAATGCTGTCGCACACCCACTACGTAACTGTTTCAATGTATGAGTACACAAAGAGCAAAACTTAATTTCACCAGCCAATGCAGCGAAAAATGTCTAATGCAGCCAATGAAACAACTAAGTTTGGTGACTGAGTTTCATAAAGTGACTATGTGCGGTTGGAATTTATTATAAACGAACGCGGTTATGCCTGACGAAATTCACATATCTAGTGCACCGTAAAAGTGACTAGTGCATGCTTGCAACGACCTGTTCATTCGATGAGCGTTGATTCGCGAGTACAGCTCCTGATAATGGTTCTTGTGCAGATGCGAAAATCAAGCGCACCTGGGCGCTAAATGAGACAGAAGCGTGCTTACACCTGGCGTTTCATCTTGTTTCGCATCGCGCCAGTACGACTTTTACCTTGCAAGCTCGGTGTGCTCAGCGCAATTCCCCGAGGTGTAGTATAGATTCCCAAGAGGATCTGCCTGAGCACAGGCACTAGACTACAGCGATAGCATTCTCCTTTCACTCCCCAATCTGTTCCCGGTCTGATTATATTCCAATTCCTACTGAGAAACAATGCAGAATGTGTCGCACAATGTGTAGCACTAATAGAGCGCTGCGAGTCTTCATACCACTACCGGCGCAATGGCGCAGCGGTTAAGCGATGCACCACTGCCCCGGCAGGTGGCTGTTTAAGCACAGCCACCGGTGGGATTTGCGAGGCCCAGGTTGCTCTTTCCGAGCAATGCGACAAGAAAAAAAAAATCAGGGGGGCGCTTTTTTGACCTAAAGTGGGGTGAGGAGAAAGCCTTTAGCGCGGTGTTGCTGCTTGTGTCACTGATGTGTGGTGAAGATGTGAACTAAGTACACAATTGTTTGTGAATCTTAAATGCTGGAGACACTGGAGGGCATTTGAGAGGCATCCATCTGATTAGACGCCTTTCTGCAAACACACTCCAGCGTCCTAGACAATGAGAACTACATGTGTGTTGGCAGGAAGTAGCGTAGTCGTTAGCACGCTCGGCTGCGGAACGGAAGAATGGTGGTTCGAAATGCATCGTACATGAAGGTTTTTTATCGAGTTGAAGAGCGTAACGGACGGACGGACGCGAGCATGAGCCATTAAAGGCTTTCGCCTTGATAGCTCCCGCAAGACTCATTTTTGCGCACAGTTCTTCAGAAGGTTGTATACTGGGTGTTTCACTGAACACTTTAAAAGTTTTTAAAAAAATAGGCGTTTTGGGGTAAAAATATGGCTTTCGCAGCATAGTATTACAAGTGTTGGAGGACACTAGAAAATCGGTGAACCGTCTTAAGTAGTAAGCTGGTGAACTAATTTTTAATAATTAACTTTTTAAGTAGTAGAGTTAACCACCTAGTTGCAATTAAATGTGTAGCCGGTTGTTATTAATACCTATATCAATTTTTAGAGTTTCTAAAACGCGATTACCCTTGGCGCTGTGGTTCGACGAAATTTGGCTATTTCGACTAGTTACGTGCGCTGGAAGGGTGGCTTTGCCTGTATGCTTTCAGAAGCGCATGTATTCCCGCACGATGCAGCCAAATTTTGTCGAGCCACAGCAGCGAGGGTACTCGCGTTTTCGGAATTCTAAAAACTGATATGCCTATTACTAACGACCGGCTACAAATATCTATTTGCAACAAGGCGCGTAACTCTACTAGTTAAAAAGTTAATTATTAAAAATTATTAACCCTCTTACTAATAAAACAATTCAATGCTTTTCTGATGTCCGCCAACACTTGAAATACTATGCCGCAAAAGCCATATTTTTACGCCAAAAAGCCTCTTTTTGAAAAATTTTGGAAGTGTTTGCTGAAACACCCGGTATTTTGCGCGTAAGCCTGCTTTTGTCTGAGTCACTTTCTTCTAGGTGGTCTTCATTTTTGCCGAGTCATTCTTTGTCCGGCGTCTTCCTCGCGTCCCCTACAAGTGGAGAGGGGGACGGTTGACATGTGTCAGGTGGAGAGAGGCAAATCCCCTAGACACCACTTGGCAGGTGGAGGCTTCACATAGGCGTCGACGGATGGTCTTCGCTTTCATTTCCCTCCTAATGTTATCGCGTTAAAAAAACAACAAAATTTACCTATTCCGGCGTTTAAACGTGAGACTACTATTTCCGAAGCAGTCGAATCTATCGATAAAATAACCAGGGCGCCTAGCAGTTCGGAGGGCGAGGCCGAATTAATCAGTACCTGCAGCTTTCCTTCTTGGGCCGCTTGGCGGCGCTCAGGTGGATGTGAGTAATGATTATTCCCGAGTTTTACCTCGCCGTTCGCCTTAGGAAGCACCTTGGAAACTTGTCAGCAGATACTCAACCATTGACATCATCATCATCATAAGCCTGATTACGTCCACTGCACGCAGAAGCCCATCCCAATACTGGTACTGTCGTGCTGATACTCGGTCATCGTCTGTGCAGTGTGATCCTCTTTCCTATCAGCTTAACGACACGGAAATCAAAGAAAAAAATCGACAGAAGTTCGGTTCAATGGCGTATAAACTATCGGGATCATCATGTGCCAAAATACAAACTAGTCGATCTTCTATACTCATGCCTGCATTAAACATACTCTGGAAGGTAATAGAACTGTATCACCGAATGGTTGTGCTGCTTCAGTACGTAAAAACAGTGTGATGGGTTTTGCTTCTGCTGCGGTGCGTTGAAGCCAGCTCTCTGCTCAGCGGTGGAGTCGTGCCTTGTGATTAATCGTGAAGGTGAAAGCCACTTATCGGAGCTTCTACGACTTACGTCATATGCCTTACCATTCCATTTTTTCACGGGTACCTACAGGGCAGAAACACTGCAGAGGGTGGCGGGTTTGTTCAAAAATGTTTGAGATGCGCAGCAGTTAAAAGGAAGCATATGCACACAAATAATAGGTGCAGTCTATAGCACAGAATATCGCTCATTATGTGTATCGCTTATTATTTGTGCTATGCAAGAAATTGAACGCCAACCAGGCAACTGAGCCACAAAACGTGAAGTAAGAATATCTTAGTCAGGAGAAGCTCTATACTAGCTCAGGTTCTTTTAACTTCGAAGGCATGGAGACTCTTCTTTAGAAGAGAGATAATCAACCTCACTTGGATTTCCTCTCCGGGAGCTAATATGTCGGTGTTGTTGTGTTGCCACGTCAGTTTTCGTGTTCGCGTTTTATTCGTTGCTGATAGTACGCATGTATATGTAGTACTTAGATATGTACATCTTACGCATGCAGCATGCAGCTGTACACATTTAGGGCGCACAGTATCGTGAAGGAAAAAAGAATACAGATTTAACAAAAATATATGGCATAATATTATGAAATACTAAGGTTTATTAGCGGACTACATGTTACGGACACTGATATTACGACAGTTTATTAATATTTGCAACTGGAGAAGGAAGGAAGTTCCAGCTTTTCGATGTGCATGCAATGGTTTGGTTTTGGTTTCATGGGGTTTAAAGTCCCAAAGCGACTGAGGTTGTGAGGGACGCCGTAGTGGAAGGTTCCGGATAATTTAGACCACCTGGGATTCTTTAACGTGCACCGACATCGTACAGTACAGGGGCCTCTGCCATTTCGCCTCCATCGAAATGCGACCGCCGCGGCCGGGATCGAACCCGCGTCTTTCGGGTCAGCAGCCGAACACTATAACGACTGAGCGGTGGCTTGTGCAGGCAGTGAATGTCAGAAAATGCTTTTGTATAGCATGGAAATAGGTCGACGCTATGTATGTGGTCTGAGCGCGATGATGCATACGAAGACGGGATGAATAATTACGTAGGTTCTGATACAGAAGCCATACGAAATAGACAAGCGAGCTTCTGAAGCGATGCAAATGGTGTTAGTCTCGAGTTAAATAAAACTAAACAGTTGAATAGTTTTGAATCATTTCTAGATGGCTGATCAGATCACTGACACCGGGATCCCAAATTTATGGCACATACTCAAGTTGCAAACTAACGATAGTTTTGAATAAGATTAGCTGATTGTTGCCAGGGCCTGAGTGGAATTTGAGTTTGAAGTATTCTGATACGGTTAGCTTTGTTAACGGTGAGTTTGACGTTAGTTTTCCGGCAGAGGCTAGATGTGATATGAACGCCAGGGAGCCTTCATGCTGCGTCAAAACTAGGAGTGTTATTGTCAAGGTTATATGTTGTCAAGTTGCCAGTCGTTGGGAATACGCACATGAATTTTACCTTTCTTAACATTTAACATCACTTGCCTTGTTCGACACCAGCGGGAGCTATTGCTAATACCACCTTCAACCACTGGCGTCACAGTCGGTCGCCGTTTCGCGGAAGAGAACACAGTCATCGCAAATAACGGAATTGATGAAGAAACGCAGTTTGTGGGGTTGGTTATGAACTCGTGCCGAAGTGTTAATTGAGTGGCACTTCGCCCACATATCGCGAGTTCGCGCCAGAGCAAGCTGAGGGCACTGCCAGCGTTCGCCGCGCGCCTGCGCTCTCGCTCCGAAGGAAGGAAGGCGCAGTTATTTGAGAGCACAAGTGTTTATTACACAGTAAGCTGCATTACATAACACTGCACTCATCCCCAGACCTCAGTACAACCCATAGCCCAGCCGCAGCACCCGAAAGCGGGCCCGCGGAGCCGCACGCGCAAAGCAAAGACTACATACGCGCGTGACGGCACAGCCAAGGGCGATGGCATGCCGCACGGCCAACCAGAGGGTTAGATCGCGCTCGACACAACACGAGGGAGGATGGGGAGTGCGCGAAGCACATCTTGACGACGCAGGTCGCTCGTCGATGGTCCATCGCGCGTCGTCACCGCAATGGCGGGCGATGACGGAGAACCAGCCAAATCAGGCCCTCCCGAATCCGGAGCGCGTGAGCGCCGCACGCGGGCGACATGACTCCGGAGGCTCGGGCCTGGACTCAAGCGTACATACTAGGTGCACAAGGTTACACCACCCGCGCTCTTGGTCCCCCGGCAAAGGCCGGGGCACCCGGGAGGCGAAATCTACGCACCTTTCTGCTGCCCGAGTCGGTGACGATCTCCCCGTTCATTTCCCGCTAGTGGCCTCTCGCCGAAACAACGCCCCCCAGCTGTCACTGGGAGTGACCCAATGGGGACGCGAGGTCGAAGCGGGAAGAACGGAAGGGAGGGTGATTTACAGCGGTTCTTCAACACAGCTTCCCTTGGAAAGGAGGACAAGCAGCGTTGCCGCCTGCATTCCGCTCGCGGACACCCCACGGGGGTCTCTCTAACAACAAACGGCAGCAGTGGACGTGCAGTCCGATCACTCAAGAAGCCCAATCCTCACAAGTTATACAAGTCATTAATAGAAATTGTAAAAGTAAATGTCCAAAGGCGGTGCCTTGGAGAAACACCAAAAAGAACAGGGTGTCAAGAAGAGTTGATGTCATTAGGGGTTACAAACTGATGACTGCGTATTAGAAAGCACTCAATCCATCTTAGTACGTAAGTGTAGGGCCCTATCGTTTCAGCGTTAATATCAAGGAACGTCTGTACACTTGTATCAGTGGCGAAGAAAACCAGGGCGGTATCTGTCGATTCTGTGAGCTATATTATGCATAGAGTGCTGAGATACCAAGAATTTTCTACTTCTTTTAATAATAGTCCAAGAAAGAGTTATTTCGTGGTGGCATCCTGTTAGTGCTTTCCAGCGCGCACTTTCAAGATTTCAGCGTCTGCCATTGCCACGATCAACGAGATACTCTTGAAAACGTGCGTATTACACACCTCAGGCACTCCTGATACAGTGTTCTATTAGACAGTTCTAACGGAATACCTGTTGACTCCTTTCTATTAGAGATACACTAATAAAACTGACGTATGACTAAGTGTGCGTTCAGGGTTTCCTTGTACGGTACTGTGTATTTGCATTACGTGGCGTAGTTACTTTTCGCAGTATTAAAACATTACAAGAAACCACGATTTGTGATATACCGGCTTATATGAAAAGAGTACCGTCCTTGAACATGGCGTACATCGAGTTCCAATCTTTAAACACCACCAAAAACAAAAAAGTACACCACGTTTGTCCACCAAGAGCACACCATAACCAGGTTGACTCTGGTGTCGGTAAGTACTGTTTTTATTAGTAGATTCGCAGTAGCGTTGTAAAAATGTTTTCCAATTCTCGTTCACTCCTTGCTTTCAATCGAAGCGGTTGTGGAAAGAAGAAATGAATGAAAGACAAGGCTGGGGTGTCCTCGGTGCATAGTAGGTCTTCGCTCCTGGTGGGAATGAGCGTCCCTGATGCCTCTGCATAGTCTCTTAACAAAAAAAAAAGACTCCCACAACGGAGTAAATGGCTTGTCCTCAAGCGCACACTCGAAAGGAGGTTTTATTTATTCTGTATATATGGAGTATTTTATTTATTCCCCTATACAATTAAGGTACTCGGTTGTATAAGCGAGTAATCTTTTTACTACCCACGTCGATTGCAAAAATGCAGCTGTGTTTATTTATCCTTATCTAGGATTATTATTACAGCAGCACCAGCGGCGGAAAATGACAGGGAGCTGCTGGAGCAACCGGCAACCCAGCATGGGCAACTTAATGTGACCCCGCGTAACGTGTTCTTTTGCCGTCTGCAATCGTGGCAGAGGCGCAGGCGATGGCGACAGGAGTCGTCTGCTTATCGTCTGCTTGTGCTTTGCGAGCTTGTTTGGGTGCCTGTTGTCGCAGATAAAGAGATGTAATCTTATAATAAATAGTTCATAGCTGAAAACGGGTCTGGGAACAGTTTTAATGGTAATGCGCCACGCTGTAGTTGACTAAAAACCATACAGAATAAGTTTAAAATGAGAACACCACTGAAGGTAACCTGGAATGGCAGTGTTTGGTTTCATTTGCACGTTTTAAAAATTTGCTTTCTTAAACTGACTGAGGAACAATGTCGCCTCATCAGCTGTATCAAGAGCTCGGCGTTGAAACTCTGTGCCATCGCAGCACACTACAGACTGCTACAACGCACCACGCGAATCACACCTTAGAAAGTTGTGAGAATGAGGCCTAAGCGGGAGCTCTAGCGGAATGGCTGCGCTAACAAAAGACGACCAGGTATAGTGGGAGCGCGCTGGAGGCTTCACAAGAGCAGTTCAATTATGTAACTTACTGTAACGTTAAGCGGCGACAATCCGACATCTTCTACCGCGGCAGGCACCTGTGAAGCAGCAGAAGCGAGCAGGCGATCCAGCATTAAAGGTAACCAAGGGGACTTCACTCACCGCCATTATCACACGATTGACCGCAAGCAGATGAGACGGCAAGTGGTGGCGCGGATGGCGCAAAATGGTGTTTTTTTTTTTGCTCCAATGGGGAATTGGGGAGCACTGAGGCCAACAAAACGCATTTAAAAATTCGAGTTAAAAAGAGAAGAACCCCCGTTATATCTCATTTCTCAGTGCTTGAAGTAAAGTTGGTAATTTACCACATTTTTGCTCTATATTGATGGAGTAATGTTTCCAGAAATTGAGTTTAAAGGACGACGCCAACCATTTAAACTTCCATTTGGGTTGATCCTTGTTTACAGTGTAGGCCGACACCTGGTTTCCACTAGGTGGCGGGATAATAATAATAATAATTGGTTTTTTGGGGGAAAGGAAATGGCGCAGTATCTGTCTCGTATATCGTTGGACACCTGAACCGCGCCGTAAGGGAAGGGTAAAAGAGGGAGTGAAAGAAGAAAGGAAGAGAGAGGTGCCGTTGTGGAGGGCTCCGGAATAATTTCGACCACCTGGGGATCTTTAACGTCCACTGACATCGCACAGCACACGGGCGCCCTAACCACTGAGCCACCGCGGCGGGTATTCCCGCTTTTCGAGGCTAGGGCGAGTGAAGCCACCAAAGTTGGACGGCTTGTCCCTGAAGTTGGGTGTTGGCTGTGTATTTAAATGGAAAAAGTCGTAGTTTTCGTCCTCTCGTTTGCAGTTTTTTTTGCGTTGTTCTCGTGGAATGTGTGCTGTTATATCAAAGGAATAAGCAAGCTTAAGGCGAGAAATGTGAGCATCGTTGGGAGAAGCCTGTAATATCAGAGAAACTGAAATAAACAGGCATGCAGCTGTTTCGCCCTGCCGCGGTAAAGGGGTGCGTACATAATACTCTACGTTCTTGTCTGGTTCTTGTCTTCCAAGTGTAAACGAGCAATACTCGAATGACGATGAGACTAAAGCCACTATAAAGCTGAATTTTCTCGTAGCAAAGTAAAAGCGAACAATGGCGTAAATCCGGACACTCGTCCCTCGAACGACCACTCCTTACACTGCTGTAGTTTGAGCTTTGAGTTGGAGGCAGTCTATGTCTCGTCTTGTCGATGGTGGGTGAATATGGTAATTGCTTTAACGCATCAGTCACCAAGCAAACGTGCTTTTAACTTAACTCCATAGCATAGCCACGTTTGTACAGCTGCACCTACAAGAAGCACTCAAAATAATTTCCGGAGTATTCACTCACATATTTAGAGGTGCACATCGCGAGGGAAACGACTGACGAGGACGAATGCTGCAGCGCGTGACTTTTTCGATGTGTACAGCACGAGAGCAATGGTCGACGAGAAAGAGGAACAGAAGACAAGCGGTGTTATTTCTTCTGAACTTTAGTTACTGTGACCGTTGACACCTCGGCAAGTAACGACTGAGCCGCACTAATTAAAGCCAAAAACTGCGCGTAAGACTCGTTCAGGCGGCGGGAGCCTCACAAAAACGACGCTCTCTCGGTGGCTTTCACTTTCACACTGACTTTATTTGCACTGGTCAAAGTTCAATACAAAGCACATACAGAATACAAAAGGAAACAGTGGGAAGGGGAGCAAAGAGGGCATCCAGAGCGGTTGATTCCTGGTAGCCGGTAGAAAGAGAGTAAGCCACTTGTGATCTTGGTCGGACCCGGCTCACGGGCGGGTGTCACGTTGCGGGCTCGCGGCGCCAGCTCCTCGTCTTGCTCCGTTCCGTCCCTACGGGGCCGTCTCCTATTTTCCACACCCTCCCCCGTAATGAGCTTCTTTTCATTGTGCAGTGTGTGGCACGTCCCAGACTTGAAGTTCGAGAGGGAAGAAGGCTTGCACTGGTCGACGTATCTCCCCTCTGTGTGGGAGCACAATCTTGCAAGCGCGCACATTACCGTCCCTCCATCGGAAGGTCTCTTTGACTCTCGCCACCGGCCACATTTCGCGGGGCGTCCGTTCGTCGCCGAGCAGCACAATAGCGCCTTTATGTATTCTTCGCTGCTGTGTAGGCCTGGTGTAGCGAGCGCACCTCAGTTCTAAAAGATACTCCCGCCTCCACCGTTTCCAAAACAAATTCACAAGTGCGACGCGGTACTTCCATTTTCTCTGCAGCGTTCCACGCGTCGACTTCGCAGAAGTGGCCGCAGTCATCGATGGCAAAGCTGTTAGCCGTCGTCCAACAAGGAAATGAGCGGGTGTTAGAGGAGCTGGCTCCCCTGCATCCGAGTGGACATATGTGAGTGGACGGGAATTTACGACCAC
This sequence comes from Amblyomma americanum, assembly GCF_052857255.1. NCBI lineage: Eukaryota > Metazoa > Arthropoda > Arachnida > Ixodida > Ixodidae > Amblyomma > Amblyomma americanum. Next base: position 133,089,180 of record NC_135497.1, on the reverse strand, counting down.
CTCGACCTCTGTGAGAACTGTGTGGAGGCTGTCGAAATCCAGGCAGCTTCTGCCGAGTGTTTTGCGAAGGCACGTTTTCACGGTCCGAACCATTCTTTCCTAGAAGCCGCCCCACCATGCCGCTCGTTCCGTGATGAATCTCCAGGACATTCGGTGTTCGCTGAGATATGCCTGGACCTCTGTTTCTCTCGCTGCCCGAAACATCGCTGCGATGTTTTTTGATGCTCTTTTAAAGGTCAAAGCTTTATCAGAATAGATTAATTTGCACATCCCGCGTCTAGAAACAAACCTCTTGAGAGCCCTCAGAAAAGAGTTGAATGTTCGGTCTCTTACGAGCTAGAGACGAACTGCTTTGGTTGTCGCGCATGTAAAGAGAGCGATGTAGTTCCATTGCATGTAGTTCCATTTTCATTGCAGAATAGTGGCCCCGCAAAGTCGACACGTGTTATCTGAAAGGGGTCAACCTTTGTGACGCATTCAGGTGGAAGAGGGTTTCAGCTTCGGGACGGCAACTTTGTTTCTGGCATGGAACGCAGCGCCTAATGACAAACTTTATAGCTTCTGTTCCTCTCAGCACCGAGTAGCGCTCACGGAGGTGGCATAGCGTGTCTCGCACTCCAGCATGCAGCAAGCGCATGTGCTCCCAAGAGACGAGCAAGAATGCGAACCAGTGTGCGCTAGAGATTACTACTGGATGTTTTGTTTCTTCCTCTTCGGCGCTATATTGAAGTCTACCGCCAACCCTGAGTAAACCATCAACATCGAGGAAGGGGTTGATAGCTAGGATGGGCGATTTCTTGTCGACAAGAGTTGAGTTGACGACTGAAGCGCGCTTATTTCTTTCGAGAAGCTTGTCATTTGTGGCAGTCGAACGCCGTACTTCTCGGCCTCCGCCAGCTCTGGTGTTGTTATCTGTCCTCGTCTCTGTGAAGAGTTCCGAGGGTTATGCAGAAAGCGCTTTATCCAGGCTGTTACGCGAAGGACTGTGGTCAAGGAGCTGCTGTTTTCAATATCTAGCAATGGCTCCGATGCACTGCAGCTCACTGTACTGATCACCTGCACAGCCCTTTCCTCATCTGCGCAGATCTTGCCATAGATTTGTGGCAGAACCGTGAGGTACCACCGTGAGGTACCACAGAAATCGCAGGGCGTCGCGGTCACTCTCGGCGAGCTGCACCTGGAGAAATGCCTTTTCTATATTTGCCATGATAGCGCTGTGTGGGTTCGGAACCTTATTAGGATGCCTGAGAGATTTGGATTCAGATTTGGTCCCGCAAACAAAACATCATTGAGCGAAAGCTGACCTTGTGCGCTAGAGGACGCATCGAAAGCAACTCTCAGCTTAGTTGTTTCGCTTGTCGGTCTGACAACGCCTCGATGCGGGAGGTAATAAATAGGTCCATTTGGGGACTCAACATTTCCATGGACCTCCTCGGCGTGTCCAGCAACCAGGTATTCTCGCAGCACTTGGTCGTAAGCTTGTGCGACATCGTCACTTCTCATCAGCTTGGCTGTTAATGACCGAAGCCTCTGCGCAGCTACCCCTTGGTTGTCAGCTAAATTTGAGGCATTGTCTTTACAGGGCAGGGCCACCTGATAACGACGATTTCTTTAAGTGGCGGTTTCTTGGAAGCCTTTAAGTACATCGCTTTCTTTGTGGCTTCGCTGTCGACTATCCCGAGATGTTCCAGCTCTCAAAATGGCTTCAGCTGCCTGGATAGGTCGTCGTTGTTCTGCTGGGTGGTCACAAAGACGCGCATGACTCCGGTGGTTGCCGTTAAACACGTCGTCACCGTTGTTTTCGACACTGTACCTTGTAATGTCCACCCAAAGATGGTCTCCACGGCAACGAGCTTGTCGCTGACACGTTTGACTTTTCCGGCGGTGACGTCCCAGTATCGGTCAGCGCCAATCAGGATACAGATGCCGGTGTTCTGTCGATGGTCGCCAGGAACAGTATCAGCGAGCTGGAGCCCTTGGTCTGCAGCTAGGCTCGCAGTGGAGGCGTTCGGTGGTTGCAGGAAGTCCCCGGAAATCTCGGGAACCTCGAGGGCCTTGATTCGAATTATGTTGTCGTTATGCCGGCTTCGCAGCCACACGTTTTGATACTTGGCTTAGTGGTCCCAAAGGTGTAAATGGCAAGACGTTCCTCGCACACCACCAAGGAGCCGGGAAACTTCTTCTTTTATGAAAGTTCGTTGGCTGCCACCGTCGAGAAGGATTCTAACCAAGGCGCGATTCTGTTTCGCTTCTGCCTAGGCTTGTGCTGTCTACAGGAGCACGCACGGAGTGGAGTTAGTCTGTGACATCTTTAACGATTACTTCACGATAGTCTCAAGAGGTGCAGGGACGTTTCTTGCATGAGATGGTGTCGGCCTATTTAACTCGCAGACGCCAGTAGCGTGCCGGGCGGATCATTTTGCACAATTAAGCCACTTGGCTGTTCGGCATTCGGATTCCCGATGGTTCCTTTTAGCACATTTGAAACACCGTCTCTCTTTGGCCACGATTTCCTTCTTCAATTTTAGGGGAACGGAGGCCACAGAGTCTTGCGGAAGGTGATCTTCTGCCCCACAAATTAAGATCTGCGACTCTGTTCCCTTTACAGCGAAGACTGCGGCAGAAGGCGTCTTTGCCTTTAGGCTTGACTCCTTCGGTTTGACACCAGTGCTCTGCGACTGGCGGCTGCTGTACTGTGCTCGTTCTGTGCTCTCCACTTCGATTCTTCAGAAATCTAGGAAATCTTGGAGGTCGTCTTGGGGACTGGTTTCAGCGGTAGCTTTCTTCCGGCAGTATTCAAGGCACAGCTGCTCAGGAATGCTCTGTCTCAAGACAGTCAGCAACGACACGTCATACGTACTCGATGTCACTCCCAGTGCATCGAGGCTTCGGACTCCCGACTGGATTTCATTATAAAGGGTCCTAAGCCTTTCTTTGTCGTGGAGGTTTTATACCGGGCGAACACCGAGCAACCGTGACATGTGTTCTTCGATTATGACGTCTTCTTTCCCGAATCGTTGCGTCAGGGCCTTGGTCGCTACTGCGTGGTTTTCATTACTTACGGATAGTCCTCCGATGGCCGCGGCCACCTTTCCTGTGAAGTAACTCGTTAAGTACTGGAATTTAGCGATCGGTAGCTGCTCGTGGTGATGCCGGTGTTCACTGAACACTGCGAATTAGGGTCGGGAAGAGCCCCCGTTATTGATGGGGTTGTGGATCTTTCTTCGCTCGAGGTTTGATTACGTAGGGCTCTTTTGATGCGTGTTTTCGTGACGCTGATGTTCTCACTGAGGACAGATACGGCTGCTAATTCGGCGTCGAATTCCTGCAGGTCTACCCTCTTCTCTATGCTGTCATTAACTGCTTTAAGCTCTTCTGATTGCTGGGCAAGGAGTCCAAATTGTTCTTCCAGCTCACCGGTGTGTACTGCAGGCTCTTGTAGGAGTGTGGTGGCTGCTGTGATGATCCTGTTGATCGCTTGGCGTAGTGTGGCTTGCTTCTCCTGGAGTCGTTCCATGGCGTTCTTGATCACTGTTAGCTAACTGTTCCGGGGTTTCGGCACCAAAAAAATGTTGTTTCTTCTGAACGTTAGTTACTGCGACCATTGACACCTCAGAAAGTAACGACTGAGCCGCACTAATTAAAGCCAAAAACTGCGCGTAAGACTCGTTCGGGCGGTGGGGCCGCGCGCGCGGGGGTCTCACAAAAACGACGCTTTCTCGGTGGCTTTCACTTTCACACTGACTTTATTTACACTGGTCAAAGTTCAACACAAAACACATACAGAATACAAAAGGAAACAGTGGAAAGAGAAGCAAAGAGGGCATCCAGAGCGGGTTGGTTCTTGGTCGTCGGGAGAAACAGAGAGAGGGAGAGCCACTTGTGACCTTGGTCGGACCCGGCTGACGGACGGGTGTCGCGTTGCGGGCTCGCAGCGCCAGCTCCTCGTCCTGCTCCGTTCCGTCCCTACGGGGCCGTCTCCTATTTTCCACGAGCGGTATTACAAGTCAACTGCACCAGACATCACGAATAGAAGCCCATTCAGGCATAGCATTTATTTGGTGCAAGTGCGAATGAGTACTTGATATACTCCTTTGGAAAGGCAGTACCATACCCATTGGAGGCGCTGATGTGAACAACTAAAACGCCGTTAGCTCCCCATCAAGAAGCGGCCGCGCCCTCGCTCCTGTTCGATGGAAACATACACGATAAAAAGGTCACTGCAAAGTCGGCTGTGTGGAGAAAATTTCCGCCTATCCTTTCTTAACTTTATCCCCCATTGATGGTTCAAATTGAGCTTAGAGCGCGGGAACACGCTTGACAGTAAAGCACAGCGCTGGCCACGCTGGCGCAGCGGCACGACGCAGAGCGGTGGCAGACAAGGTTCTGTACGTTCTGTTGCTGTGTGTAGTGACAACCTGTCTGCCAGTGTCGTTCCGTTGCGGTGCTAAGAACCCTTTTGTTTGAAACGTCTTTCCCGAAGACTGCTGGTCTCCTCGTATAGTTGGTGGCGCAGCAGGTAGCCATTGTCGTGGGAAAAGACGAGAAGCACGAAAAGAAGAAATTCCAAGTGAAAAATGTAAACTGAAACTGGAAAACCGTGCTGATGCCTTATTTCGTGTGGTGCCAAAGGCTGGCTTCCGGAACGAGGCCTCTTACTTTCCGTGGCTTCACTTTCGGACGCCCGTTCCGTGGCTTCACTTTCGGATGCCCGTTGCGCCATCCAGGGGTGATTAGTGAGGCTGACCGACTGGGAGAAATGTAGATGCGAAGAAGCGAAAAGTGGACACCGAGTACCGCGAACGCTGACGCCGTGAGGCGCAGCGCATTCACTCCGACCTTCCTTTGTGGCGCTTTGCAAGAGCAAGAGCCCGAACGAATGCTTGCCGCCATTTTCTTCGTCGCCTACTATATGGCTCCTCGCTTCTAGATGTATAAATTTTCCAAAAATTTGAAAAAAAAAGTTTTGCTCCTCAATTTTTTTCTAAAATAAAAATTTGAAACGGTTGAACAGAACGACCACGAACAGTGTTATTCGCCGCTTTTGTTTTGTAACCTGGAAATGATGAAGTTCGAGTGCTCGTGTACACAAGTTTATGCCCACGCTCTCCTTTAGTCTGTTGTGCAGCTTCGTATGCAAGTTTCCGAACTACACTAACTTCGTTCCCTAGTGCAGATGATGGGGAAATTTGGAGTAACCCGCTTGCGATGCACGCAACCGGCTGCCGAATACCGGCTGATTAACCACATAATGCGTCGTTAGAAAGAAGTCTCACAGCACCAAAAGGAAGGGGTTCAGTCTACTGTGAGATCTAGTGTAATGCGTCAGCAATGCATCAATGACCTAGATCCTTTCCTCGGCACCATGGGTCTATCGGAACAGCCCCCCCCCCCCCCCCCCCCCGACACACACACAAGAAAAACTAATTTCTGAATAAAATCCTTCAAAAATTTCTTGCCATAATTTCTGTTACACAATTGCAACACGCGCGTTTATAAAAGAACGTAATGACAAGGCTATGAAAGTGGGACGGATTTCTAAGAGAACGTGACATATCGTGTTCATTCTCAACGCGTCGTGCTAAACAACTGAAGGTTTGTTTCGAAACGGGGAAGATACGCAGTGCCGTACTTCGTCCGGATGGCTTCCGCTTCATGCGAAAGCCAGCAGTACGAGGACGGGAGGCGAGTCGTTGCGCGTCAGGCGCTCCGTTCGGAGGAGGTAGCTGCAGGGAAGAGAGGGAGAATATTCCCCAGAGCTTGCGGTCTGGAGACCCGCGAACAGTGACTGCGATGCCAGCGCCGAATTCTTATACCGGCGCGCGAGTTTCGCCCCAAAGAGTCGGCGGGCGACGACGGCACGCATTGCAGAGACGACGCCCTTGCGTACCGCTTGTCGCTGCGCGCCATCTTGGGTAAACAACAGCCTGCGAGCAGATTAACGGCGTCGAAGATAGCCGCGGTCTCCAGATAAGAGTGCACGGCAGCGCTAGGTCACGTGTCCGCGTCGAAGTCGGCAAGGTGACGGGCGATCGCCTTTGTTGCCCGCCAGCGGCTCCATGTGAAGTTTGACCCCCGAGTATCTCTGCTCCCCATTAGTGCGCCAAGGGGCACCGCTATGAACGCGGAGCCGAGTGGAGCGTCGGCCGGCCTGCTGGGCTGTGCCGCACCGCTGGGCAGCGTCATCGTACAGGGAGGCCCGCCAGCAATGGCCATCGACGCCTCCGGGCAAGGTGAGGCGCGTTAGGCCTACGCGGCTGCGGCGTTTGCCCCGTCGCGCCAAAGCATATGGAATTGGCGAGAGCCGCCGCTGCGGCGCGCTCCATTTCGCGGCTGCGATTGCGAACGTGTGCTGGCGGAGGAGAGCGGACCGCACTGCCAGGCGCGGCAGTGCGGCCCTCTGCTCGGTTTGCACCCCCGCTGTGCCTGGGCTGGCCCTGGAAGAACCGGCACCACGCGCAGACGTACTGCTGCCATCTTCCGCGGTTGACTTCCGCCAGGCTATGATTGCCTATCATTTCGCGGAATTGCTGTCGTGGTGGCACCGCAACCGGATGCGCGCGTGTAGAGCGGCTTATGCGAGGTGACGCGCTACACGTGACGCGCAGTGCGCTTGTGTTGCGGCAGTGATTCCGGACGTGTTTGGCGATAGCTCTACCGGAAACCGGTGGCCGACCCTACCGAGTGGTCAGCAGGATAAGTAGCTGGCCGCCTTCCTTTCCATCGACTCTTTGAATCGGGCTTCAGTGAATTTTTGAATGAATGAATGATACGATGGAATCACTGTTATGCCATGCTCACTACCGTTACCGCCGTTGGTATGCGATAAGCAGATGTAAACATGTTGAGAATGTGCAGAGAACGGGTGACGTGAAAGGAGAAAAAACAGTCAATTACACGAAAGCGATTAAAAGAAAAGGTTGCAATAGCTCATGCGTTCCGTGAATGAAAACAATATAGGGGAAGAGTGATAATGAGACGTTTTATTGTTCGCCTGCAGAAGGCATTCTGTTGTTGCGCATGCGCAACGGAAACGAAAACGAGGAAACAGAAATCAGTGCTCCACGCTATGATTTTAGGAACCGCAATGGGTATCTTTCGTTTCCCTTCCTCCTGTTTGTTTTGAGCGGCAGCCGAACGTTCCTGCCCTTTATTTGATTTTCACAGAAATTGAGACATGCCTTGTATAGGCTCACGCATGTTATAAATTCATTTGCGCTTGTGCGTGTGTACTCCATGTTGCCATAGACAAATAATAGAAAAACATTCGAAACATAGGCTGATAGGCAGGAACTCCGGAACTTTATGATTGGGGGGGGGGGGGGGGGGGCAATACTTGGAGCTTATTTTGTCATTTATTTATTTAATGTTCATTTACATAATAATTTTTATATTTTCATTACTTTTTTATCTTTCACCCCGAAAGTTTTTTTCAGTGGGAGGCGAGACCTCGAGCTTATATTGTTATTTATTTATTTAATGCTCATTTACATAATAAATTTTATATATTTATTATTTTTATTTTTCAATGTTCCAAGGTTGATGCAAACGGTCGCGTTGTGCTTCGACACTCCAGCAGTCAGGAAGACAACGAAAAGGCTTCCAAAAAAAACTGTTACTGACTCGCGCCCGCTAAGAAATGAATTGTCTCGGCGGCGGCGATAGCCACAAGCGTGCTCGGCGGTCATCGAACTGAATGCCTGCAGTTCTTGGCCGCGCTCAGTTTAAAGCTGGCAAGGAACCTTCGAGCTAAAGAACCAAAAGCAGCTACAACAATCTGGAAAAATGTGGAAGCATTTGCACATGGCCACGATCAATGGAGATAAGTCAGGCCAAATCTCACATTACAAAACAAAATGACATATCCGAGTGCCGGCGGTTTTGAGTGCGAACGAACAAACGGTGCAAAGATTCACGGCAATATAAAACGAATTGAAATGGGAAGCTTTATTAATGGGAAGCTTTGCGCACAAGGAGTGATAAATTGTATTAAAAAAGTTTGTGCATAGTTTGTTTAAATTCTGCTAGTCATGATCATGTACACGACTGGTTCATGTACACGAATGGTGGGACATTACTGGTTTAGGTCACTCATATACGAAATGCTTTACAACTGGCTACGAAGCCAAGTAGCTCAGCCCCGCTGTGTTTTGCATTAAAAGAGTCCTAGGACTGAAGTGTTTCAATTTGTCAGAAATCTGACCCAGGTGCAAGCTATTGGAGACTGGCAGGGGGCGAAGGGGAGGGGGGGGCGCTGCCCCCTCTGGAAAAATGTTGGGTGGCGACAGCCCCCCTTCTCACCCCCCCCCCCCCCTCCCTGTTCCGGGGTCTCAGCTGACAGGTTTGTAAGAGAAAAAGAGTTTGAGCCATTCACGCCTCGCCTTTATGGAGGAAGGTATAGCAGAATGCTAATCTTCATTTAGTGACGCGGGCGGGGTGAGGTGATTTCTGGTTGCGGATACAAGTCATTAGGACGTTTGGTTGAAGTCGTCAAGAAAATGGAGGCGGAAAACATGCGGGCTGCAATTCAGACATAGAGTTGTTCTCGTTTATGAATATACTGACGCTCATGTGGGCGTCCCTTATGGCCTGAGTAGATTTGGGACGGTAAACCTCATAAAACCAAACCATTTACACATTTAAGATTTCTATATTCAAAATAATCGTGTGCACAATGGCTAATATTGAGTACACGATGGAAATATAAAATTAGGGGAGATAACCTTCTCTGCTGGTTGGCGACAGAGATAGTTGACTTAAAAACACGTGTACAACAGTAATGCTGTATTGTCCAGAGTATTCAGGGCCTCTCGAAATTTTAGTTTCAATAGTTCTGACTAGCACTAAAACCTGTGCAGGCAGCTCATAAAATAAGCGCGGTAGTGGTCCCAACGATGTAACATAATATGATGCGGAGAACGTGCGTATTAAATGAAAGTCGTTTTTGTATCTTGTGTCGACAGATGACACACAATTGTCAGACCTGTCTAATTTTGATGCCGAAGGTACAGTAAGAAATATCACTAGCTCTGCCGAATACAAAACAAAAATTAAATCGAAAGCCTTTAGTGAGTCCTATGCACCAGCTGGGTAAGTAGTTTGTACTTTTACTAATTCATGTAGGACAAAACAGAATAATTTTATAAAATTATTGTGTTATTAGAAGTATATATGCAACAATCTGATGTCATGATAATGTTGTGTTCGAAATGTTATTATAATGCTCAATTAAGAGGTGTAAAACAACCTTAGAAGTATATATATTTCAATCGCTGTTCCCCAGAGCTGTCTCCTGTCTCCGCGGTTTCCGCAGTAATGATTCTGTTCAACTAACAGAATTTTGCAGTTAAATTCTTGAATTGTGCCTGATATAGATTGCACACTTAGTGCCAAAATTTAATCGGGAAACGTTACTTATTACCCACTTACAACTATCACTTATGCGAGATCCTTCATTGCTGGCTATACAAGCATAAGTCTATGGTATCCGTTCGAAGGTGAGTGTATGAGATGCATGTGTTAGTTGCGTTGTAGTCTAGTGTTCTAGTGTTGCCTTTGTTGGCCCTTGCTCCCTGCAAGATATTCATGGACGCTGTGTGTTCTCGCAACAGTCTGGTATGATGCTCCAGCTTACTTTACCACTTTAGCGACAGTTTGTCATATGCTATTTAAATGTTTAACTAAGTTTAGGAAAAGATAACCCTGACGCTTTTCGTATCATTTGGGAAACACTAGAAAAACATGAAATTAGCAGCTATTCATGAACGTTTGACTAAAACATAAAATAACATTGCTGTTACATTTCGGAGCTATATACGAAATGACACAGCATGGTCGAAACTGGAGCCAGCGTTGTCAGTTGAGAGACCATGTTCGAAAAGCTCCTCGTAATTGGCATGTGCACATCGTGTTTTTCAAAAATAGTGCGCGAAAGGACGGCTTTGCTGTCGAGTAGAAACCTCATTGATTAGAAATCAAGCAAGAATAGACGATTTTCTGAGCAGTGTTCGACGTGTCTACTGCTTATAATGATGGCAGAATATCCGAAAAGTATTTTAATGACAATGTAGGAATAGCTTAAAGTACCATATGGACGCGTGAAACTTGACCAGAAGGGAGGCCGGGCACTCGTGATGTGAACGATCTTCTCGTTACGTCCGCGTACAAACATAGTCACCAAGTGCAGCGTAAATATCGCGTAGATTCGACTGGGATAATATATGTTTGCTCAGGGGCAAGTATTTATATTAGAAGCTTAACGCTATTGGAATACTTTAGTGGTGAAGAGAGACTGGCTAGTGTGCTGTCATCAGCGGGAAAAAAAAGCGTACCTGCAACATAGCTTACCATAATGGCCATCGAAAATGAATGGTGTGAATTATGGCGTTGGAGTCATTTGAAGACTCCTGTGAAATAATTGCGGTGAGATTAAACGTACATGCAACCGTTATTTGAAGAACAAAGAAGCTGCAACTAAAGCATAGCTAGAATTCAAAGCTGTTATCAGATTTTATTAGAAGCTACCGTGCAAATGAGCCAGAATTATGCATACCCAACGGTACAAATGTGGAAGGACACAAGGATCAAACTCACACACTAAAGCTAATTAAATCATATGACAGAAGGAAAATTGAGAATGTGGAGGACTGAACATAAAGCGGCAGCGCGCAGGTAATTTTATAGGTAGGATGACAGAAGGATAAAATACAAAATAACCTCATGCACGCAAGAATATGAACTTTGCATACTGATAATGATGCCAAAAAAAGCTACGTCTCAGAAGATGAAATCGGTGCGCGAGTAATGTTTTTGACCGCGCTGCGTGAGGAAAAAAGTAACTCCCACCGCCAGGTCGTGCAGCGGCCGAGCTGAGGCCGTTTTTGTGATGCTTGTTTAAGAATACTGTGGACCTGTGCAATGCCCAATGTCCAGCATCTATTCAAAGGCAAGTCGAAAACCGCTGAAAAAATATTCGGCGCTTCCGTTCGTTCTGTGCACTTCCTCTTCTTGTGTTCCCGTGTTCGTTGCTGGCTACATTACGTTTGATTAACACCAACTATCCCGCATGATTACCGTGTTGCAGTTCATTGAACTGAGTAGAGGCAGGCTCTATTGGCTAGTCTTGAACTTTAGTATTCCAAGTTCGTAATCCCCCCCCCCCCCCCTCCCGAATAGACACATAGAAGGTTCTATTAAACCATAGCATGCAGTAAAATGGTTCGTGATAGGCTGGGGATCAGGAGCTGGCCAACCAGGACATATATTAGGTTGGGGCAACCTAAAAAGATTGAAAAACAATAAGCCCCTGTCTGCACCACTGACGTATACAAGGCTTGTCCAACCAGGACAGCAATAGGTACGATATCAAAGCTGCTGGTCAGATGCTAACCGTTTTTACGTGCGAATGCCTTAGTGAACTCGGCCCCTGACTGGCCGCCCCTAGGTACAGCATGACACAATAGCAGAGGGAGTCCTTATCAACGTTTCGGTGTGACCCCATTAGTAGTCCCATTACGAGAAGAGCCAAAGGCGCGTGCGTCCTCGCAGATGGTAAAGAAAATCCTAGCGATGGCAAGAAAAATAGGGTGACGTCATCAAGTCGCCGTGTGACGCACACAACAAGCCGAGAACCGCCACTTTAGACAATCTTATACATGTCGCTCGTCTATATATATAATCGCCAGTGGCCGACCTCCTTCTTGTGCCAGTTTCTCTGACATTCGTACCAAAATTGTGACGCAACCGTTTGTCACAAAGCGTTCTGAGTGGTGTCATACGATTTCTCGTTGCGTAAAGCTTACATGTGCTGGTCAAGTTGGAGTCTAGCTTACGACAGGGATTTTTTAACTGACGACATATTCACCTTCAGTTGTATGTTTTCGCAGACTTTCGTATCAAAATTGTGATGCAGTCGTTCGTCGTACAGCATTCCGGTGGGTGTCATACATATGAGTGCGTGTGCGCGCTTGTGTGTTTGTGTGCGTGCATGCGTGCGGTCGCAATGAATACACACACATAAAATCATAGAAAATAACTGTAATGCACGTACAAACATTACGCGTAAACAATGCACCCATGGACAGTAATGATTTCGCATTCCCAGACGCAAGCAGTCGTAAATGTCTCTGCCCAATTTATTTTCCCTATTCGTTTAGTCGAAGAAACTTGTGTTCCTCTACCCCTACTAGGTAAATTATGACTGGTTTTAGGGATTAATTTCACAACAATGAAGCTTTGAAGAGTCAGCTCTGTTAGTGCATATCGTGACTTCCAAGTCACGAGACTGCTCAACCTTTTTCCGCGTATAAGGACTCGGCAGAATAGATGAGCGGATATACAAATCTCTGCGAAAGTTAGGCCGTTTGCAACTTAAGTCTTGAGAAGATTACTGGGAGTTCAGTGCTTTCCCGCCCAGTGAATGCTCTAACCGAACTGCTCAAAGTAAGCTGCGCCCATTTATGAACGCCGTTTTTTCTTTCCGTTCTGAACGAGCTATCCGCTGCAGTTACCCTAGAATTCGGAGGACACAGCAGAACTGGCGCCCTGAGTGGAATTTTCGAACGTCTCCAATGTTAAGATACAGTAGTTGCGAAGCAGGGGGACAGCTTAGAAGACGTTTGATGAGACACTATGTCAAATAAAACATCCAAGGAAGAAAAAGCAAATGCGGTACGTCACTTTTTTTGAAATTACCCTGCTGTCAGAGGATGAGCGCAGTAGAGATTCTTTCAGAGAAAAAGGTGACTGCGTGATATCGGTTGTTAGTTTCGGCTGCTGTCAGCTTAACACGTCATTGAACGTAATCTTCCAAACACTAAATCTATGCTTACCGAAGCTCCGGGACGTGTACCTCGACAGCATGCAGTGCTGTGTCGAAATCCAGCCCCCTTTATAGTCGTGCAAAGTTTGTTATTGTCCGTAATACTGTGCAGGGTACGTGTGATACCTAAACTTGCCACGTTTTTTTGTTTGCTTGGCACACAAATCAGAAGAAAGTATCAAGTTAGCGACGCACCGGGCGAAGCGCGAGCTTAAAACCTAGATATGCACTAGCCGAGCAAAAAGTTTCAGAGAACGGGGTTTTAAATAAGTTAAAGTAATTCCATTCTTGTGTGTTTCTGTGCTTGAGGTACATATATTTGCGTTATTCGGCATTTGCGTCAACTGATCAGATTGAATTATCAAAAAGTAATACGCCAACATAAAAGAGATTCAAACCGGAAGTCTGCGAGACCGCATGAATAAAGTAAGGAGTGAAGGAAGCGAAAAAAAAAGCTCGACACAAGCTCAGTTTGGCAAAAGGGTTTGGCAAGTCGTTTCTTACATGCGCGGTAATGGTAGAGCAGTAGCACAGCAGCTGTTAGATGATACGTTCTCATTCCGCAGGCCGTCTTGAATAGCTCCGTACCCAGCAGAGCACCGTTTCTAGTGACGCTAAGCGCCAGTCCTTCGGCCTTAAACTTATCCCGGTTTTTGGTTGTCAACACTTTGCAAATTCTGCAAGTAGAAGCTTCAAGGCTTTCACACACCAAAAGCAGTTTCAAATATCTTCCGCGTCTAGGCTACGCTGTCCCACACATAAACGCGGCGGCGGCTGTGAGGTTGCACTACTGTCAGCTGCGGCAGGTCCATCCGCTCTGTCGCACAACCGGTGGCTCGTCGCTTCGTTTAATCCGCAATTTCTCGAGAAAGCAGTAGTTTGGCTTGGGCTACCTGGGGCACTTCAACTTCAAAAAGAACAGAAACGGGAAAGAACAGAGACACACAGTTGGCGAAGCGCCCGTACTGTCCACCGTGCGCCTTCGTCTGTGTCATTTCGCGGTGCTCTTGGAACCAATGAAGGCGTTCGTATTATTCCAAGAAGCATCGCACTCTGGTCGGTACCTCTTCAAAAAATCGCATCATTCAGAAATTTGAATCAACCGTGATTGTGCCACTGCGTTTCTTATGACAACACCATTTTCGTGAGGAACTCACTCGAGGTTTTCAAAAACACTCTCGATTTCCCACGCCGCGAAAAGTATTCATAGTCGCCACTTGTCTCCAAGGTGTTCATGCATACTCACGAATACCTCATTGTCAGGGCAAAATTATTATTGTTACTTAAACGCGGTTCAAAAAAATTGGCAGTGGCTTAGCTCGGCTATGCCAGGATATACGTAGCGAGAGGTACGTTTTCCTGGCTGAGCTTGTTGAGATCACTGTATATTTAGCAATGAGAACCATTGGGTATACACATCTTTTATTCATTTTGCTTGACAGAGACAAAGACTGTCCGATGATCTGTGAGGTAGCATGCAGTGGTCTCAATTTTGTCTATACAGTATTTCGATTTGGTAGAGTCTCTTTGGTATACAAGGTCTGTAGTAGTTCCCCATTGTGTAGTCAGGACGTGAGGGTCCGAAGCTGAAGTCAAACTTTTGTACACTGACTAAGAGAGTCCTGTTTTCTGTTGAAATCACCCAAAGTCGCACGCAACTGTGAAACCGTGCCGTAGGCTGTTACACACGTTGCAACCACATCAATCGTCTACTTGCCAGATGTTCCCGGTGCCACGTAGACTCCTCAGATGATAATGCCGGTCTCCAGAAGCCGGACACAGCAGGGCTCACCACTATTCAGCTCGATCGAAGGGAGGTGTCTGACGGTGGTGATACCTTGTTTCACGTACACGCAGACTCCAGCGTTCTTATTTGGTTCAAGCCAACTGCCAGGCGACAATCTCCGGATCGGAAAAGTTAATCTTCTCTTGTCTATACCGCCGTTTAGTAGCGGCTGGACTCTCCTTCTCTGCATGCATGTCAAACGTTGTGATACAGACGCCTACTACATATCCGCCCTTTATACGCAATGCTGCTTGCGAAGCGTGGTTCGGGTGATAGAGCGGCGTGTGGCGAGGCGGCGACGAAGAACGCGGCGCAGCTGTGGGGTCTCTCTGGTTACCTTGGCATCGGCGCATGCACACAACTGCAAATCCGCGTGACGTCATGCTCGGCGCCGGCGGTAGAGCGGGCGCGCGGCGACGGCGAAGCGCACCTTGCTCCTCTCCGGTTGCCATGGTAACGGCGCATGCGCACAACTGGTCTCTGCCATGCACTGCGAAATGTTCGAATGGCAGCCCAGTGTAGCTCTCGCTACAAAACGTGTCTAAGCACCTTAGCTGATAACGGGTACTTATCGTCTCAGCAGCAAGTGCGTAAGCACACCTGCGTAACATTGGTTCCGGCCGTGGAAGATGCGTGATAAGTGACCTCTTCCTTCGAGCATCGAAACTGTGAAAATTGACCAAAGAGACTGACAGAGCTCACTACCACACCTCGCCACTTGCCAGTGCTCGCCACCACATCACACAGGCTATGCCTGCGGTGAGTCAGCGTTAATGCAGTGAGTGGACATGAGCATAAGTGAATGGTTGTGAGTGTGAGTGGACGCGAGTGTGAGTGGTCATAAGTGAGTGGTTGAGAGCGTGAGGGGACATGAGTGCCAGTGACTGTGAGTGCGAGTGGACATAAGTTTGATGTGAGTGAGTGGCTGTGAGTACCAGTGGTCATCAGAGTGAGTGTGAGTGAGTGCTTGTGAGTGCGAGTAGCCATCAATGTGAGTGTGAATGTTAGTGTTGGTGTGCTGGTGGACATCAGTGCGAATGCGAGCGAGTGGTTGTGAGTATAAACGGAAATGATATTGAGTGCGAGTGGCCGTGAGTGTGAGTGTGATTGAGCCACCCCTCATGTCGCCGAGTGCGCCGGCCAGACTGAAAACTGCGAAGCACTGGACTGTTAAAACCGAAGAGAAGTTGCGAAAAAGAAGTTTTTTTCACGAGCTTGTTCCCTCAAGAGCAAAATGTACCTGCCTTCAGTTTGGAGGGAGCGTTCTACTCCAATGATCATCACACGACTGTGTGATATGAAGCGCTTTTCGTATTCAGTGGGGACACTTAGTGCTCGAGTCGGGAATTGAATTAGAATGTTGTATATTTTCCCCGAATTTTCAAGAGATCCGATCATCGGACATCATGCCTTTTTGCTTCCTTTTTTTTTCGTCCTATGAATATCCTGCTTTTATATCACATTTGCTTTGCCCTGCGGTAAAGGAGCTAATAAGCTGAATATGCTCCACCCACTTGCTAAAACAAAAGTAGTAATGGCAAACAAAAACGGTCAGAGTACAGCAAGGCAACAGCTTATGCTACTGCTTTTCTGCAGCTTTGCTTTTCGATTCTGCTGCGACGCCCTCTATCTACGCAGCTGCGTCCAACGTTTATAGCTGCGTCGCTGTATGCGCCGGAGCACCCTATCTACGCCGTTGCGTCGCTCTCCGCTCCTGCGACTTTCCCCGCCGCATACCCCCCCTCCCCCCCCTCCTTCGACTCCTGTCCTGAATTTTCTTTTCCTCTTTTCTGCGAGTGCCTGCCGCCTCGACGGAAATCAATTCCTTGTTGTTCTTTCTGCGCTGCTGGTGAACTGCCCCAGCGGCTGTGCTTCTGTCCGGCGTTCGCGGACTCGTGAGGGTTCGGACGGTCGACGCGAATGTGGGAGAGCCTCACTTTAACAGCTGGCGCTGTAGAACGTATTTCTCAAAAGCTTTGCAGCGCGACGAAATCCGCTTCCTTTCCCCCAGACAAAACTTAAACAGAGCGTGTGAGGTGCGTAGAAAGTTCGGCGCAAAAGCAAACCCCGCTTGCGACATGTCGCGATGCCTGCGGCGCCAGACTTGAACCTTTTTCAATATTGTACCGCGGCACGCGCTTTCTATTGCTTCGTCGCTCTCAAAAACAGCGGCCACGTAGTTGGTGATGACTACACTACTACTTTACTGCAACTCATGTCATGTCCTTATACGGCAACTCATGCCCGAGCCACGTCCGCGCATTCGCCTTGACTTGATCCACTTGATGTTGGTCCAAATCTCGAATATGTGGAATGCCATGGATACTTGCATCTAAACGGGGTCACAGAGTGCCTTGTAGTTCCGGAGACCATTGAGAGCATGCTTTATGACAACCAATAGTGACAGCCTGTACGCAATCGCAGTAAGCAGCTGCGCCCATCAATCTGCGAAGGAATGCGCTAAAAGCGGAACAAGAAGACAACACACACACACACGACACAAGCGCTTGTGTCGTGTGTGTGTGTGTTGTCTTCTTGTGCCGCTTTTAGCGCATTCCTTCGCATAATGATCAACCAACTGGCCCCGGTAATAGCTTTGCCCATCAAACCTTAGCCATAAATTCGCGGTGAAGCCTCTAGACTAGAGTCGCAGGACATTACAGTTTGGGGAGCATGGAGAGCGTCCGCCTCGCATTCGGGAGGTGCTAGGTTCGATCTCCAGTGCCGCCGGGTACCCACCGGTTTTTTAATGGGTACAAGATTCCCTCCGGTCTGGTGCTCGGCTCTTCTAGGGTGAGATGCGTGGGAAAAGTGTCCTGACCACAGTTGCCTTGACGGGTCAGAGATAAGTTCCGCCGTCAAGCAACCCTAAATCCGCCTCGTGCGGTAGAAGCCCAACTTGTGGCCCTTTTTTTGGCATCTGGCATCTAATAAACCTCACCGCGCAGTCACAGCTAAGAATGTCGGTGCGAAGAAACGATGTGATATGTTACTGGAGCTCCACGTTGAGAGCGTGTGTCGAGTCTCCCGCTCTGGCCGCCTTCGAGCCGTCACGTCGGCGAAGGCTTTTGCGAAGTGATCCGGAGTATCACCCTCTCCACGTAACCTCGGCGCTCCGCATGCGGTGCCTCCTCTCTCTGAGAGCCGGCTCAGACTCGCGAGAAAGGAAGAGCGCTCCGAACGCTCAGCGCGTGCACCGAGGGGCCGTTGGGAGGCATGTCTGCACGGCCGCCTTTCCTTGCGCTATCAAGTTTCCCGTCCGCAGGTGCCGGAGCACGTGAGCGCAGCGCCGGCGAGGCATCCCGGCTCGGGCCGCGCACGGGCTTGACGAACGAGAGTGCGCTCTGGTTCGCGCGCGAGGTCAGTTCTCTCTGCGAGTGGTTCCCACAGTGCAGCGAAAGGCGGTCGACGACCCGACGCACTGTATACATTGTGCAGCTTCGAAATAGAAAAAAAAGAATGCTTGTAAGGCTGTACGTGTTTTGTCGGGACCCCCTCCTTTGCTTCTGTATCTCGTTCCGCTCGCAGTATGTGCCGGCGCCCAGTTCATTGAACTATTTTTACTTCATTGAGATGCTTAGGATAATAAGCGACATCCATTTCTATAAACAGTGTTAATTAAACAAATCTCACCTGTTAATTCCTCGCGCTTTATCCAATTACAAGGCTTGTAGTAAAGAAATAATGCTTCCTATAGTTATGACTCGCTGCCATTTCGCTTTACTACCCGCCGCGGTGGCTCAGTGGCTATGGAGCTCGGGAGATGATCCCAAGGTCGTGGGGCTGAATCCCGGCCGCGGCAGCAGCCGCAGTTCGGTGGTGGCGAAGTACAAAAGACGCCCGTGTGCTGTACGTGGCGGAAATTAATCTGGAGTTCTCAACCACAGCGTTCCCTTTCTGGAAGTTCAGTACCATACCATACCATACCATACCATACCATACCATACCATACCATACCATACTATGCCATACCATACCATACCATACCATTTCGCTTTAATGTCATGTTCTAAGTAAGTAATGAAATTCGGAAGATCATTTGTGGTTATTTGAGTGTTTTGTTTATTAGAAAATCTACAAAAATGAATGCGTCCTTAGCTTTATTTTTTTTCTTGAAATAGTCGGTGTTATTCGCCGTTATCCTGACCGTCATATTCTGTCTGAACACCTGAAAGAAGGCGGCATGAATTGAAGCTGTCTTCCAAAAGGAAGACTATAAAGTCATCGAGTTTCTGCCCTCTTCCAGGAAGAATCATTGATGATACGTGTTGCGCAAGTGCAAATTGTAACATGCAGAGCCTTATGCGTGTGCGCAAATATATATTAACGATTATGGCCGGACGCCATGGCCGAATATATCAGCATCGTTCGAGTAGTGGTTTCAGAAAGACTACTTGCACTACGCTACAGAAATGCCAGCGTGTATTCTATCGACTACGTCGCGGACACGGCCGTCCTCATGGCTCTATTCATTGATAACCTGCGACAATTGACCTGCGGTAATCAGTTCCGGGAGCCCACCCAGTAATCTTTGAGCGACAGGGTTCGTTTTGTGCGACCAGGATGTTCTTCAATTGCCGCTTCTGCCGTGAAGCTCCCAGACTGGAAAGAGCTCGAGCGCGTGAATTATCTCTGACCTGTCATGGTTGATGGTCAGCGGGCAGTATGACTTATTCTACGCAGCCACTAATGTGACTGCTGTCTAGTTCCGTTCTGCAGGAAAGGAAAGTCGGCCGTTAAAAGCGAATATAAAAAGCGCGAGTCAGTGAGAGTTTAGTCTGAGGAGGGAGTCGTGGGATGTACTTTCCCGTTTTTATTCGCGGTTGAGAAATGAAATGAAAAAAAAAGAATAAGAAATGACTATATAAAGGAGTAAACACAGAGCAGTTGAAAGATCCGGTGGGATTCCTAGAAGGATATAAATTCGGTTCCCATCAGGGTGTCGAACCGGAACCTAACCCGTATTTTTGCCCGGTAACGCAACAGAACCGAGCCCATATCTTTTTTTCGCCATCTTAGAACTTAACCCGGACCGGAGCGATTCAAAGGAGCCGATTCGGGACTCAGTTCAACCCAGTTTTTCTTGCAACACGTCACATTTTTTTCTTTTTTTATTATGCAAAATGAGATGTGCTACCGCGTAGATTTAGCCACCGAAAGCTGTCTGCGCTAGACACTGCGAAAATGGCACCCAGCCCACGCGGCAACGAAACTGAGGGAATACTGGTGTCTAGAATATGGTGCCTGCTCATGGCTCCATCGAATAAAATGCATTTAGCATCCATTCTTGGCAAACTAATCCAAACACCGTGCGGCAACCGCGGCGAACTCATGAGCATCTACCTAGCGCTGCCGTACGGCTATAAATGATTAGTTTTGTATAGCTGTTCGTTTGGCTGTACTTGGGCGGATAAAAGAGTAATTGCCCCCTTATAGGAAATATACCCCACCTTAGGGGATTACACTAAATACTGGAGCAGCACCGTTTCCACTTCGAGTTGCTGATCGATTCGCTGTCACCTTACATTGTAAAATTTTTTCGTAATTTTATGGCAGAATCGTCCGTAATTAGGTTACGACATGTGCTCTGAAGAGGAAAATGGACTTTTCGTCCGTATCCGTCCGTATTTTCTACTTCAGCAGTCTAGCAACTTTGATGTGAGCAGTATATGTGGGCAAGGTGGCGTGTTTAGGGAGGCCCACGCATAACTCATCGTTTGAGAATATATTACTCTTCCTTACTTGTGGCGACATTCACGGGCGTTGTGTGGACAGTGTTCGCGTTTTTAAAGGTGAGGGCTTAATTCTGACATGCTCTAGAATCACCGTAGGCAGTGAGACTTAAGTTGTGCCACTTTCGACGAGGACAGATATACGCGAAATTGCGGTCTGACTGATGCATGACTGACCAGACATTCCGATTAGCTTATTGGTAGAGCGACAGTCACAGTGAGGCCGTGATCCCGAGACCTCGTAATAAACGAATATTGATTTTTTTTTCAAGTACGAAGCATCCGTGGATGCTGTATAATTTTCCTTTGTATACGGTTGCGCTTGAGTGGATGCTCCCTTATTACAAATCTACTCCACCCTGTGGTAATTATTCCCCTGAACATTGGACCATGCCGGTATTTCGGCGAGGGAAAGGTGTTTGTTTGTAGTTGCCGATACAGGACAGCTTCCAGTCTCAATAGTGTGCGGTGAGGCAGAGGGCGCATGCGGCGGTCTTCACAGCGCCCGCGTAGATACTCTGCGTAGGAGAAATGCTCGACTAACACAAGCCTCAGGGGAAATCTTGTACTCGTGGGGCGGGGTCTCCAAAAATGCTGAAGCTGGAGGGTTTTGTAGTTGTAAATCCACCAGTTTGTTCTTCATGAGTTGGATTCTTGTGTATACATGCTTAATATTGCGTTAATTCTGAGCTCATTTGATTTTGTGTTTCTAGCCACAAATTTCTGTACTTTTGCCGTGGACACTAAATTAAAGAGGGTAAAGTGAAACCTCTCGTATACAACAAATTTGGCATTTTTTATTGTTTATACCAACGTCACAATTCAAGGAAAGTAAACAAAGCAAAGCAAGCTTGAATAAAAAACCCATCTAAGTTGAAAAAAAAAATTTTTGGTGCTGAACTCGAGGAAGACTACGACACAAGGGGCTCCCTGAGAGGGTCTTCCTCTGTGCAACAATAGTAGAGTTTTTACCATCACCGTTTGAACCGGTTCGAACCTGTTCGTATTGGTTCGAACCGGAACGAAATGTCACTCCGGAGCCGAACCCAGAACTGAACCCAAAAGGCGTGAACCCGAACCCGATAAACCCCCCAAAATTCCGGTTCAATACCTTGGTTCCCGTCCTGTCCTTCCGGGACCGTTCATTGATAGAAGCAAGGATGGCCGTTTCCAGCGGCGGTTTTTTTATTGTGCTCCGCTTGGGAGGTTTTATGAATCGAAGTGCTAAATCAGGCAAAACTGTCAGCTCTTGCAAGATATAGGCACGTGCCTTTCGGATGTACGCACGCGTAGAAGTAGCTGTTGGGCGTACGCATGCACTCGCGCGCAGGCGTAAATTTGCTTACCTGGTCCGTCTTCTCTTCCATCTTTCAAATAAGTTTTTTTTTTGTCTTCACCTCGGAAAATCTGATACGCCTCTCGCGTTCTGGGAAGCTTGTGAGGTGGGTTGTAGATTGGCACTCGAGTCGCTACTGTTTCCCTGCGCAGTTTTTAGCCTTAGCACATATGACGTCGTCAGCTGCCGTGATTGCATCTTTATGGAGTTCACAAAAGAAAATTCCGCTGGAACGCATTTTGCTTTCCTTGCGTACTAAGGAACGCCGAAAAGCGAGTACTATACGGGCCAACGCAAAGCGCACAACGAAAGCGCGCGGCCCGTCCGCCGGCCATAAATCAGTTCCGCGCAGACGTGCTAATGTGCCGTACGTGCTGTAGGCGACCCCGCAAAGTAGCTCGTCGCGCATCACTGGAGGGCCCGCGCGGCGCGTTTCGGGCTCAGGCCTCGCAAGTGCTGACGGGGCGACGGAGAACCCCCCCCCCCCCCCCCCCCCCCCCACCTCATTCTCCCGCCATCCTATTTCGCGTATACGCCACCTCTCCTGTTCTCGCGACACCGCTCCTATCATTGACGCGGTTTCTCAATTTTACAATCTAGGCATGCATGCCACCAGACTTGGAGTAGCAGCAGCTGTCCGGGTGTAATAGATAACGACACAGCAAACACATATACCTTACTCGGATTAATGTATTCGAATTAGCTGACCTGGATTAAAGTGATGTAACGCAGTTTATTTTTTGCGAGAAGGTTGCGAGCTTAGCAAGCCGTTTCATTTGACACTCCCGCAAGATTTTTATTGTTTAACAAGCGACCATCACTCCAGGAACAATTTTTTTATCATGTTTGGTCGAGATGGCAGCGATAACCTTGAAATCGCGTTAGACCGTACCTTAATGCTGTCAGTACCGGAATGCTACTTAATATAGAAGCTTATAGCACTCTCATGAGTTGGTTCCAAGCTGGGGTGTAGTATAATTCAGGAAGTCTGGATGTCACGTCTTTTCATTAAATTATGTTAGCCTAAATAGCTTATGCTAGCCATAGTCGGTGAAGTTCCCATTTTCAGCGTAAGCAATATAAAATGGAAGCGAAATCAACTCAGCAAACTCTTTAAATGGCTGAGCGCTGGGAATACAAGCGCGGCGAATTCGTCTAATCTTCACTAATACGATATTTAAAGTGATTAGCATTACGTACCAAATTATTTTCCGCAAGTTTTCCCTGATGGTATGGCGATTCGACACGTTCATCACTTGCATCTAATCATTAGCGGGAAAATAACACTTATCGCTTGCCGTTGTCGATGACTGTTACCGTACCACCTATAGAGATCACTTCAATCATTGGTTTTTGACCAGACCCAATGGGCACACAATCTCCGTGCAACATCCGGCCGCTTTCTATTACTGCATCGCAAGCAGACATAAAGGACGCCAGAAAATTTTTTCTTCCCAGAAGAAATCTAACACATGTTCACATAAAACAGCAGCAGTGATAAGACTAGGCAGTTGGCAAGCGAAGCGTTTTTCTGTTTTCCTAAAAAGAAAATGCCATAATGGTCTACCTACACGTCGAAAGCAGGGTCTAGCGCTCGGCCATGGGCCAGTCAAAAGTCGAAACTGCATACAAACACCTTGTGACTGGTAGTCGCTTCACTTCTTGTGTGTACTGGGTTCAAACAAAGCTTTGATAGTACAGTGCGTACGGAGCAAGCTGAAATGGATGCACAGGCAGTATGTTTGTTGAACGCCGAGACGCACTCGAACACGAACCTGAAGCGCCTTGGTGCAAGTAATGACACTAGCCATTGCATAAAACCATGCGCACTTTAGTTTAATGACGAATTCTGCTCGAATAATTTTTTATTAAACGATTTTTAGAGCTTTGCCTTCAGTGCCTTTCGCTCACCGGCGACGTCATTTGGTCGGCTTTCGTCATTGGCATCACTGTCTTCCTGGCTGCCCCTAAATCCACTATACTGTGTTTTTTTTTGTACTCAAAAGTCGTCCACTTCAATTTCTCCGTGCTCCCATACCGTATCAATGTGCTCGTGCTCCATGACGGTGCTGTCGGTGTTCGCAGATATCGGCTCTTGACCTCCGTCTTTGTCTTTCACGTCCGGCATGCCCAGGTGACCATCCTCGTATTCCTCCCCAGCTATGGGTGTGATGCACCTATTTGCAGCACACTTACTGCACGTCGCTGGCCGATCGCTGACATCTCCTTCGCAACCCTTAGCTGCGATATGCACCATGCACTCTGCACGCACCATTGCTTCCTCTTCGCATTTACAACAACCATGAGCTCTGAGCAAGTTTGGCTTCCCGGTTTTATCGAAAATGAAAATTCGTATACAGAGCAAGAGCACATTTTTTTTAAAACTTTTCTCAACTTCGCAGTGAAAGTTCTTTCTCTAAGAAAACGATAGAATGTGAACGGGGTGTATTATCTTCATGTGAACTGCCGGCAGCAGCACGCTATTCGTTCTTGGATGCCTATAGGCTTTAAACTGATAGAATTGCAGCTAAAAGCAGTGCGTGTAGAGAGCTGTAGTATTGGCTCTCTGGGACCTGTCGATTGCCATGCCAATAGGAAAAGTTTAAATATTGGCTTGATTAATCAGGATCTGGCCAAAGCTCTGAAAAGGAGTCAGTGCACATCGCGTGAGTAATTAGTGTGTGTGTGTGTGTGTGTGTGTGCGTGCGCGCGCGTGTGTGTGTGTGTGTGTGTGTGTGTGTGTGTGTGTGCGTGCGTGTGTGTGCGTGTGTGTGTGTGCGTGCGTGTGTGTGTGTGTGTGTGTGTGTGTGTGTGTGTGTGTGTGTGTGTGTGTGTGTATGTGTGTGTGTGTGTGTGTGTGTGTGTGTGTGTTTAGTTTACGCGATTCTTTGTTACGCACAGTCGTCCACACACCTGTCTATAGTGCACTCGAACGGTGCAGAGGAGAGCACACTTGCGTCAATTACGAGCGCTCTAGGGCTAGAAAGCTGACCTTATCGGACATGCACATTGCCATGGATTGTTTTTACTTTTCATGTCTTTGAAAGCTATATCGGGCCCGACAGGCAGCTGCAACTGTCATAAATCCACAACACAGCGCGCCGCTCGAGTGCTCTAGACAAGTGTGTGGATGATTGTACAATTTAGCCCAGAGCTTATGAGCCTGCCAGGGTTCTCTCTGCTGCACTCAAGTCCAGCTTTCTTGGACGTCACTTTTAATTGTAATGCAACTGTGGAATTTATTGTAAGATACTGTTATGAACATGTTGATGGCAATGATCTAAGCTTCCGATGCATACCGAAATCTTGCTTATAAAGTTTGCCCTGCGCTCGCACCGAAGATAAGACTGCCATAAAAAAAAAACAATGGTGTGCGTTTTTGAAAACAGCAGAAAACTAAAAGAGTCCCTTGGCGGGATATGCGGATACATAGATTGTTATGGTAAAATTTTGCGATATGCGTAAAAACTGCGTTCATATCTTTGCGTTCGGAAAATGCGCTTGTCCAGAATATCTATGTATGTGTCGCCTTCAACAGCAATGCCTTAGGTGAACAACTATGATATATTGTGTCGAAGGACTGTAATTTTTATATGTAAAATGATTAGACCTCCTTTCATAAAAAGAAGTGGTGGTCCGTTTGCGTAGTCAGGCCAAATTCGAATTAGGTGCGCTAGCAATTCGGTTACGGTGTTCAGATCCAGTGTTCAAGGATGGCAGTTGTTTGCATAGCAATAATGGGCTAATTTTCATATTGGTCATTGTCTCCTTCACATTCATAGATCCCTGATAGTCCTCATACCACTCCTAGCGCAGTGGCTCAGATGTCAAGCGATGCGCCCCTGCCTTTCTATGGCAGGTGCTGACATCGATGGTACTTCGGTTGGGTTGCTACCCAGGTTGCTCTTACCGAGCAGCCTCTTCCGATTAATTGAGCTGCCACCTGACACGGTGGGCAGGTTGCTATATGTACCTATATATACCTATATACCCATACACCCATATACACACACCTGGGCAGGTGAGTAGTCTGCCACAAAGCAGGCCTCAGGCAAACAAAAACACAACGGCTAAATTCAGGGAATGGCCTCTGTAAGTGCTAGCGCACTAAAAAATTGCCCTTCTGGGTGGATATTTTTGTAACCTCGTTTCTCGTTTTACATTCGTAGCTATAATATAATACTGTCACCACGGCCTGAATGAATACCACGTATTTCACTAAAGCCCACGCAGAAATTTATGCGACGAAACGAAGCGTTATGGGCGATTCTCACCAGCTTCAATCCAACATGAAGCAATGGGACCGTTTTCGTACATACGTACGACGCAATACACTAAAATTTTCTGCAGAGCAACAACTTTTTTGGACGCGTCATTGAGCATCTGCGCTCGGTATTTCGCCATCGCCTTAACAGATCGTTAGTACTTACTGCCACAGAATTTATTGAAAATAAAGCGAAAGATAAAGCTTTGATTCTTGCCAGATCGGAAACGTAAAATGTGGCTGTGGTATGGCTCTGGTTAAACCTGGTTGAATTGGGAAAGCTCGCTTAGCTGCTTCGACTTCTCGTCGTTTTCGCAATCGTTCTTCTCGCTGTTGCTCTTTTTCCTGGGTACGTTGCAACCTCTTTCTCTCTCCTTCCTAGCTTGCTTAGCTCTCGCCTTAGAATTAACTGTTCCGAAGCAGTAGAGCAACTAGAGTCAGATATAGACTCTTCGTCGGTAACTTCCATGGCCAGACTGATCAACCAACGTGTAGCGCACCGCTGTATATCCCAGTGAAGCCGCCACGGAGCGAGCACAAGGCGATGAGGTCGTCATATCAACGGAGAGACTGCCTGTTAGGCGCGGCGCCGGCTCGGGGGCCACGGCACACGCGACGAGCGGCTCCCTTCTAACTGCGGCGGGGAGCAAGCTGACGTCACGCGTCGTCATAGCAAGGCAGAGAGCTGACGTCACACCACCTGCTAAGCGCAGCGCCGGCTCTGGGGGGGGGGGGGGGGGGCACAGCATACGCGACGAGCGGTTAGACCTGGCGTAGTATTGCTTTCACAATAAAACTGAAATTCATCGCCCCCGGAACTTGAACCCCGAAATACACAAGGGGCGTAGGGAGGTAGAGCGAAGGCCCTGGAGAAACGCCTAGTCGGACGGGCAGACACGGACTACGCAGACGCCTCCACCTATCCAGGGACCAGAGCGGCAGTAGGCTTGGCGGTCGACCGCTTTGATCGGGAGATCACCAACGTCACACCCAACTACAACCCAACGGAAGCGGAGGGCTCCTGAAACCCTCTATTGGTCAAAGGCTACATGAGGGCCACTCCCTACACTATAGTCACGGACTGCCAGGCAGTCTTCCGGGACTACCTTAAAGGTAGGGTCAGCAAGGCAGCCCTCCAAATCCTACAAGGCCTCACGACCGACGTGGCTGGGAACGGCGCGGCGGATGCATTAGCTCGAGGACACAATAACCGAGCTGCGGAGGACCCGATAGAACCCGGTCTAGTGGTTTCGACATATAGTGGTGCCCTGGAACAACATCGAGGGTGAAGGATAGCCCTCCCCCCCCCCCCCCCCCCCCAACCTCACAGCCAGCTCGCAAAAGAATAAGCATATGCGCTTGGAAGCAGCTAAACTTAAACTAATTTACACATCCTCAGAAAAATTCTCCCAGCAGCCTGTAGGGCCGCCTGTTCGCTGTACAGTGAAGTGGCCACACTATATCACACATGATGGCTCTGCCAATCCAACGCGGCAGTCTCGAATATACACAACCCATCACAGGAACAGTGGGAAGAGGCTTTGTCAGCTCAACCCTGAAAGACCAGAGGCGCGCGGTGGACTGGGTGAGAGCTGCTGCTAACTACGTAGGGGCCCTGGTCTAGGGGCGCCATCCAAACGCCAGAGGAGGCCTCTCAATAAACGCTTCAAAGCGCAGCTCTTAGGTGCCCGTTCCTGCGTTCCACGTCGTAATAGGCGTTGTCGGCGCAACACGCCACGTGTGACAGGTGGCGTGTTGGCATGCAGTAGCAGAGCGAAACGCCAGCTGCCACGGGAAGACCCCGAGGATAGCTAGCAGAGTAACACGCCCCCTGCCAGCGGTGGCAGGTTGCGTGTGAAGAGCTGCGCTCAAACCTTGAATTTCTGAGTGTCGTAATCGTCTTTCAGTTTTTTCGTGTGAATACCGTGTGAATTTGTAGGAAGTTCTGCGTAAAAATTCAGCATTGTAGCTGTTTAGCCCCTGTCGCTGCTCGATTATAGCGAATGTCCTATATATATATATATATATATATATATATATATATATATATATATATATATATATATATATATATATATATATATAATCTAAGTGTCCAGCATGTGATGGCGTTGAAGTTGTAAAATACTTTGTGCCATGGCGCTCTTCGGCCGCAGATGCCGTTGCGCCATAAAAATTCCCTATCATCATCATGATCATGCTGCTAATGTGCAAGCTTGGGTAAGCTTCTGTTTATGACATCTTTCCCCACATTGTATTTTCTGTCTGTTTCATGCGAGACGGAGTGCTAAGGATGTTATAATATAAAGTGTTTGTATTACGATGATAAATTAAGAATGGTAATGTTCACTGAAATGGGAGAGTTGCACTGTGTGTGCTATTTACTGGATAATTCTTTTAAAACTTTTTTGGGAGCTACAAGAGAGCCAACCACTGCCAACCACGAAAAAGGCTGCCAAAAAGGCTCGAAGGACCTCTACAGCCAATTGTACAGCCGAGACCTGTTTCAGGTGGTTGGTATGGAGCTACTTCTCCCCTTGCCGACGTCAACATCCAGTAATAAGCGAATTAATTTGTGACAACTGATTTCGGGACCCGTTACGGTGAACGGAAAGTCTAACTCCACGGTGGCGCCGCTGAACTTTCATTCTTTTTTGTTTTTTGTTCTGTAACATCTTTCTCTGAATTTTCTGCAGCATCCTTCTCCTCGCAGCTTTCATTACGGACAGTGAAACGGCGTTAGCAGCGGAGCTTACATGATCGATCCTAAACTAGAGAGGGGCGAGTCACCGGATGACAAGTTCCTATAATTCACATCCCAGCGGCCTCTTGAAACGCTCGAACAAAGCTGCTGCCGACATGCTCGCAAGGAACGCTGACATCGAATGCACTAGTTGGGACGTTATCCTGCTTTACGGGGTCTTCGCCTGTAACACAACTGTGCAGGAAACAACGCAGGCGACCAGGCGCGTATTTATGTAGAGGGAGGGCGTTACCCCCCCCCCCCCCCCCTCCCCTTTAAATACGCCGCAAAAAGTTTTATTCATCAACTAGCGGCAAAAGTGCAGCGCTCCAACGGCAGCTTGTAATATGCGCAAGCGTGCTTTCCAACTGCAGCACGTTCCTTTCTCCTGACGACATGCTTTACCGAGACCGCCCTTTCCAAGTTCACATCCAATGCAGATTCAATGCGCAACGTGAAAGGATGGGTCATTCCAGGACAACATGTATAAGCCAGTACGGTATTGGTTGAGCAGTTTCCATCCCATCTTAACGGCTTATCGGAACTGCGGCACAAAGCGGCGAACGTAGTCATTTTCTTGAATAACTCTCCTGTCAAAACGTTAATTGGCGAGAACCCTGGGGCATCGCCTTTCCTTGTTCTTTTTGTGTTGTCAAGAAACTCATCTACATTCCCTCTTTCTCTACATTCCCTCATCTACATTCCCTCTTTCTACCATACAACAAACGATGGTTCACAGGTCTTCATTGCTGGAGGCAATTCCTCTGTTTTATGATTTGCAACTGCTGCCGGAACGACTGGTATACTGAACTTCGCTTGCAGTATTTCGATCGTAATTACGTCATCACTTCTCTGTCGCAGCGCTGCAGTAATGTCGAAGGACGCCAGTCGCCAACTCTTTCGCCCCTGCATGATCTGCGTTCTCCTTTGAGCTCCAAATCCGGCGCATGCGCGGATCACTGCGCGAAGGCAGGCTTAATAATGAATTACTACAGGAATACATACACGGTAGCACTTTTTAGCTGAAGAGCTACAGTCAATGGGCAAAAAATGACCGACCTTCAGCCTCGGTGAGATACTCAAAAGCCACACGTTATAATTTCAAATTTTTCTCTTTTGCCTGATTCGCACAGCGTGTCACAGTGTGAAGCTCGGCAAGCTGTTTGCGACTAAATCAAT
Organism: Amblyomma americanum; assembly: GCF_052857255.1. Classification (NCBI taxonomy): domain Eukaryota; kingdom Metazoa; phylum Arthropoda; class Arachnida; order Ixodida; family Ixodidae; genus Amblyomma; species Amblyomma americanum. Next base: position 133,059,320 of record NC_135497.1, on the reverse strand, counting down.
CGAAAAGTAAGACGGCAACTTCTGGTATATTCACGGGCGAGTGTGTTTCTTTTTTTAGTTTTTCGGATTTTTTCGATAACGCCTGACCATAGATACAAGGAACGTCACAGACCGGAAGGTTTCAGGTCGATTTCGGCGACCTGAGGCATCAAAATTACTTCGGTATTATCTGCGCGTGGAGGTTTCTGACTTTCACCTTTTTCAGAGTGCTGCTTTCACCACCAGAGCTATAAACCTGCGACATAGTAGACATTACCACAGTAACATTACGGCCGGTGGGCCGACGGAGAAGGTGCAATTGTATTGTCCTTGAATGAAAAATAATTTCGTAAAACTCACTTTCAACCTTACTTTTCACATTCTGTGCGCACCTGAAAACTGCCAGGCTTTAGTATTAAAGCGTGAGATTAAAGTGTAAAGACTGTAGTTATGCCAGCCCGAGATCGGAGCTTCAGATTTAATGCTCAATGCACACCGGTCACGGAAACAATCTTCAGGATTCGAATTTTGGCGGGCTTTTAAAGAGGCCTCGATTTGTACGTTTCTCCTCAATCCCTCATCCGTCGTGGTTTCTGTTGCCCCAATATCGCCTTCTTAGCCCAGCGACAAATTAAAAGTCGCCATTGGCTTGTTTTCATGTCGGTAGAAAAATCGGCAGCGAGTTCAAAATCAAAGAAGAAAAAAGTTAAAAAGGACAGACCACTAGAACGGGTGGTTTTCCGCTTATTCTGGGCGTTGCGGTTGCTGCACAGCGCCTGCCGCTGTATTATCCTGCATGGCAACAAGACTGAGAAAAGAAGGGAGACCTCGGAGACAATGCGACTGCCCCGTCAACGAAAGGCCCTTCGGAGCCCTTTTTAACCTCGCGTATAGTACGGCGTTTGGTGTAATTCGACCGCGCACAATAAAAGTCTTCTACTCCAGAGCAGAAGGAAAAAGAGAAGCTTTGAAGAGAAGAAGAGAATGCGACCCTGTGTCTGCGTATACAGTTTCTCTGAGTGACGAATCGAGTATGTGCTGCTCACATGGCGGCTCGGCGTCTTTATCAGTGTGGCAAGTCCGCTCGGTGTTGAACCGTGCCGTGTTTGCCGATGTTCGGCGGACGAAAAACTTGTGCGCGGCCGCGCTCTGCAGACTTTGAAACACTCCGAGAGAAACACTCACGCGCTTAGTCAGACCCACCGTAGGTCGTTTCGTTGCGCTTTGAACTTTCAGGTTTTTGACTACCGACTGATCCTTTCCTGGACCCTGTGAGTAAAATAAAAGAAAAGCTCCTAGACTTTTCGCACTCCTTCTGGGCGAAGAAGTGACCGCGATAGTTGTCGCGTGCACTGCTTAATCGTAACAGTGTTCTCTTCAAGTCTCGCGTATGGTTCCGGCCCATCGGGATCGCATTATACGGGACACAGTCTCGGCAGAGACCACGCGTCAGCCCAGGTGTACAGCTTTCTCACGTGCGAGCAGATGAACGCGTAAGTTTTCGATCTCAACATGCTGTGACGCCGGCGCTTTATTCCCCTAAAAGTTTTTCTCACGCAACAAACACTGGAAAAAATTACGGAGGGCAGTTAAAATACTACTTGTGTGCTTTGAATGCGAGAGCTTACTTTTATTTCCTTTTTATTTATTCATTGTTTTTTTCTCTTACTTTGTAATGACACACCTACTAATTAGCATACAGTCGTAAGGCAACGCATACCTACACTAGGTTCACCTTTTTTCGCCAAGAAGCAAACACGGTTTTATGGCGTATGGGTCGCGTGCTCGCCTCGCAATCTGAAAGTACTGGGACCTTCGGAAGAAATCTTATTTTTCTTTGATACCACGGTGGCGTCATCTGGGACTTATGGACCACTGCTGCTGGTTAACGCCGATGACCCATATACCGCTTTCGTATTAAAAGAAAGGCCATGTCTACAGCACCGCTCGAACGCACTCTTACCGTGCGTTCAAGCGCCGGCCTGCTTTCCTGCACCAGTTTGTGTCTGTATGATCACATGTGTCGGGCCACCAACATGCCCGTTTAATGCATAGCGCCGAGCTACGGGGTTTAGGAGCGCAAAGTATTAAGTTCGAAGTCGGCATTTGCGTCATACGTGCTGCAAAAGCCGTGAAAGAACGACACAAAGGAATAAGCATGTGTAGTTAAGGCGGCAGTTTCCAAGCAAGTCACCTGTGGCGTTCAGCTGTTGTTATTTTCTGTGATCGATACGCCGGTTTTATAATGACCTCTGATCGATGATACAAACTTAATGCGCCGAGTGGGAGGGGTACTACGTCCCGCACAAACTGGATACACCTAATGACTACGCAGTACTCGAATTTCATACAAGAGCTGCCCTCTTGAGCTTCCTCTCCTCGTTACCGTGGTATACACACATGATCTGGGGAGTGCCTCCGCACAGGTCCAATATTATCCCGCCTCGCATCAACTTTCCCAAAACGGACATTGTACCTCTCGGAAGAGCTGGCTCGCTGCCACCAGAAATACTCTGGTGGCGGACCAAGGCACCAACAAAATATTGTTAGCCGGTAGAAAAGAAAGCCCTTCCAACAGCAGCTGCAGTTCCTAATTAATCAAGCATGTTCAGAACCAACTCGGAGATGATTGCTACAACGCCGTAGTAAAAGTTAGTAATAAAATATTATTTTTCCCTCTTTTACTGCGCTTACCTTTTGAACGTATTGCCTAACTTGGTGGCCAAATCTAGTTTTTCTTCCCCCATTGTTTGTTATAGACTATGATAGAAGTTTACGCTTCGGTTTATTTTGGCAATTCGCTTTTCTAAGAGTATTTGTACGCAGTCTCGCGCTAAAATCTGTGAAATTAATTGATATACCATGCTTGTTCCCGCCTACGCTGTACGGCTTTCTTCCTATACTTATAGGCCTTGAGTAGCGTGCTGTGCTAGCTTGAGTGTGGAAGGTGTCAAGTTCTTCTTGCGCCAGAACATTTTTGGTAAAGCCGTTTGTCGAAGTTCCGACCGGCAGAAGCTGGCTCCACAGTTTCACCATCAGGAGTTTCTATTTCTTCTATTGACTTTTCTATGTTTCACGTGCCGGGAACTGCCGAACGTTGCAAAGATGCAGTGTTATTTTGGGGCATCCTGCAAAGAGCACTGAAGAAATGACTTCAATTTGAACTCACACAGCTTGCTTTATTTGATGAATCTAGGAATGATCATGAACCTTTTAATACATTTTACTCACTGGGCTGCACAGCCTGTGGAAAGAGCGTATATTGGACATACATGCTGAACCAATCGCTTTCCTGAAAACACAGTTTTGTCATATGATGGTGCAGACGAATAACGTCCTGTACCGAAAGTGGACTTTCTACGGGACTGGTTTCGATTGGTTATACGTTGTATGTTTTTATTTCGTTTAGTTTCGACAGCAGTGAAGAGGCTCTATGCGCACAGATTTCTTCCTGCAGTTCGTTTGGAGCTTATGTAAAACACAAAAATTCGGCGGGCACTTTGTTGACCTAAAGTGCGATGAGGCGAAATCTTTCAGCGCGGTGTTGCTGCTTGTGTCACTGATGGGTGGTTTAAGATGTTCATTAAGTACACAATTGTTTTGAGTATCTTAATGCTAGAGACACTGGAGGGCATTTGGGAGGCATCCATCTGATTCGACGCCTTTCTACAAACTCTCTCCGCCGTCCTAGACAAGGAGAACTATATATCCGTTGGCAAGGAAGTAGCGTAGTCGTTAGCACGCTCGGCTGCGGAACGGAAGGATGGTGGATCCGGATCCCATCGTGCGCTGCGATTTTTTTTTATTCACCTTATGGACGATGGCCGAGATCATACTCCAACGCAGACGCGATGCCGCGCCCAGTTACATTCATAACAGCCGAAATCGCTAGTGGTAATCAAATAGATCTTCTATTTTAACCCTGTAACGCTACATTTTCAGTGCATACCACTTGCATTCGGTGACACTTTAACTTTCCTTGTGGCATGATATTGCACTTAAACGAACCTCGATCTGACAGACGGGCCGATGAACTCATCTGGCCAGTTTAGCTTGTCTGACAAGCTGTCTGGCAAATCTTATAACAAAAGGTAATGTCATACTTTATATAAGATGTTTTTTGTCCGAAAAAGAGCTAGCTTTAAGTTCAGCGTTGTGTTGATTACTTGCTCCTTGTCTTGTCTGCTGCGCGCTGGTTGAGAGAACGAATTTTTATGTGGCTAAGTGTAAAAGCATTCGTGTTACGACTTTCAGTGCACATCAGCGAGCCGCAATGAGAATTAATCGACAGACCTCTCTGCTTCCGTGACCCACATGGTGGACTGTGTGAGATCTAGACGCAATAATTCGGGGATAAAATTTTCCACACCTCATTTCTTCCACTGCCTATTCGGAAGGAGCAGTGCCGTGCGGAGCACGCTTTTGTTGTGTGACTTTGCATGTTATACTTGCGTCGACTGAGTTTCCCTTGTTCTTTGAACACCCGCAATGGGTTCGAAGTCTGCAGGAAGACGCGCGCGACAAACCAATTCCCCTTAGATTGGGCAAACTCGGCGGCTGACGCTCCCCAAGAATTCAGTTGCCCAGAAGGCTCGTGAAATTCCCGGATGCCCGCAGGACGCAGACAATATCAACTCGAGTGGGGAGACGGTTCTTTCCAATGGACGTTTTGGTTTATGCTTGCAGCAGGCGCGCGATAACCATTTCAGCGTTGCAGCTTTGATAAGGAGCACACCGCTTATGCGCACCTTTCCACATTGGAGCGCAACGCTTGCAGCCGATAGCGCTATCCGCACAGCCTGAGAAAGAAAGTGAGAGACTGAGATACGCTCCAGAACAACGAAACACTGATGAAAGATAGCTCCTGTGGCAGCTGTGCGCCGAGCTCAGGCGTAGATGCGCGCGTTACGCACGCCCTCTTGCGCTGCCTGGCCGTGCACGACATTCCGACAAAGGCGAAGTGCACCGTTGTGCTCGCCCGGCGTTAAAGAAGCCCACGTGTTGGAAATTAATGCGGAACCTGCCTCACAGTAATCATGACGGCAGTAATCATCCACCGGTTGAGGGAAAGCTTGGTATACTTATTGCCACGAAAAGGCGCTCTCAGTGTTTTTTGTGGAAATTTTTTCGGTGCCATTGCTCTCGCCTGCAGCCGCTCAACTGATGACGGCACGCTAAAATTTTGTTGAGAACAAACAGTGTTCGGGGGGCGTGATTCGCCGCGCGGCCGAGCAACTTGGAGATGCCGTCTGAGCAGTGATAGCACGATTGGGTCCGGTTTATCTTCGCATCGGCTTTGTCTGAGAATCTGTTGCACGGCCCTACTGAGAAATAGGGGCCCGTGAAACTTTCGCGCTTTAACGGTGGTAGAGCTGCCGAAGTTAGTGAACGCTCGGAGGGGGTCAGAACACAGGACTTCCCGCAGTAGCGCAAAGTTTTTCCATCCTTTTCTGCGCTTATAGCCGGGTTGGAGCTTCGCCCTGGAGGACCCCCGATTTTGGAGATCGCGATCTTACAAAAAAGCAGGTCGACCTGTATGGAAGTAAAAACGGTAATTCCGGGATACGACCGTTTTTGTGCTTCCAGCTTCAACACGCACGCCAAATGCAGTGATCGAACAGTGTATGAAACGATTATAGTTAATTTTTTTACGTGATGTTTAGGTGATAGACGGCCGCAGTTTTCCTCTCATTCTGTGTCCACAAGGCCGCGTAACCTACGTGCAACAATGACTTTCGTGTAATATTCATCGTGTGTTGAAAAAGAACACCTTGAAAGGTTAATTATGAACACTCTTTGTGGCGGTTGGCTTTGGGCCTAGACGCACTTTCATCGGTCAAAGTCCAGCGAATAGATATTTAGCTCAGGGGAGGATCTTTTTCCCACCATTACTTTGTAGCGGCGGCTGATGTTCGAGCGCCTTGTCCAATAGCTTCTTCCACGAGCCTGTAAGCGCCAGGTGAACTTTTACATTCTGGCGTAAAGCATAAGAAGGGAATGCTGGAACTATCCGCAAAGCTTAGAGTGGGACCTGCCGAGATCTGGGAGGATTCAGCTCTCTCGTCAAACCGACTTGTTGCCAAAACTTCTTCAGTTGAATGATCCAGACTCCTGTAAATCTGTAACTTTTATCAGCTGCGACCGCCTTGGCGCTTAACAGACACAATTAAGTTGAGGGCGTTTCAAGGGAGCAGCGATTTGTTCAATTCATATATCTCATAGTTCTTCATTTTTAATAAGGTGGCCTTCAGGTGGAAACACTCTTCTGTAGTGTTTCGATAAGGAGACAAAACAAGCTGTGATAACAGAATGTAATGTGTGTAACCAACGGTGGAAGTGGAGGTACTAAATCATATCTATGGTCAAATGCTCCGTTAGTTCCTGTAGTTCGTAGTATTGTCACACCCGACACTGTCTCAGTGGTAAATATGTTCGGCCGCTAAGCATGCGGTCGCGTTTAGATGGAAAAGAAGTGCTAAAGACTTACCGTGTCGTGTGCGACATCAGTGCACGTTAAAGTACCCTAGGAAGGTGAAATTAGTCTGGAGTCCTCAGTTCCGGCCGTGGTCCTTCACGTCTTCTCTCATGGCGTGGTTGGGGTCCTCGCCGAGAGTGCGAAAACTACTCCTCTTTTAATTTTCTCATAGAACACGAACATTTGTGTTTATTACTCCCTAAATCAGTGTCTCTTTGCATGACGCCTGTTGTGAAGAAGCAGCCGGGAGCTTTCTGCCGCAAGAATTTTCACCATTTGCCATGAGTCCGTAGCCAAACAAGGCTTATCTTCAAGAAAAAGAATTTAATTGTTAACTTTTTTTTTGCATCTCTCTAAGCCATTTAGTCATGTTTTGGCGATTATCATAAAGGAAACATTAGCAAGAGTATATAAAATGGCAATAGTTAATTTGGATTACCAAATTATGAGATGGAATAAGCCTGCTAGTATTGCCCAGATCAATAAAGTGGCTTATGAGACCGACAATTAAGAGGCTAAAGCAAACGCTTTACACGAAGTGTAGAGCAGTGTGTAATGGAAATGAAAAAAATCAGTAAGGTGAAAGAGCAACAAGGATTTGCGATTAACTGCGAGGTGATGATGGCCTAGCTGTAGTTAGGGGCAAAGTGTGGACTTGGGCAGGATGTGTGAAGCGTAGAGCATAACAGGTGGTGTTCTAGCCAGCAGAGTGGGCACCAAAGGAAAGGAAAGCGCGTCGAATGAGGAGGTTATTAAATTCGTACGCCTAGCAGAAGCCAGTGCTAACAGGAAATTACGGAGGGATACCTTGGTAGCAGTATAAATATGCTTTTTCGGCAGCAAATTAAGCGCCCAGCAGGTCGGCGGCTTGACAGATCAGGGCCAGTTGATCATCCGGTGCGGAAGACTTCGTACAGGTGCTCTAAGACGCATGGATAGGGTGGGGGTAACGGGAAAATTGAATAGCGACGGGGCAAAGCAAGAAAAACAGTGCTCCATATTAGTTAGAGAGAGGGAGAGTTGGGGCAAGCGGGATCGAGGCGAAAGTGATAAAGAAGAGACTCGCCGGGGTAATGAGGACATTGGCATGAACCTTGCGAAGGATGTTCGATTAGGAAACAGATGGGGAGGAATGCGGCGCCGGAAGATGAGCGAGGTCATCCCGAAGCGCTTCAAGGTGCGTTTGTAGACAGATGCCTCGTTACTCGCCGGTGGGCTGACCCAGGGCATTTCCGGAGACCGGTTGTGAAAATCGCGGGTTTGCGGGTTTGCATTACCGGCAATCCCTGAATGGCCAAGTATTCACTTGAGAGTCACCAAGGCTGGGCGTAGTTAGAAGAGGATATCGTTGAGATCGTCTCGGAGGTCAAGGAGGATAATGCGATTTTGCATAGAACGGGAGGCTATCTCAGAGTCTGTATCGATGGCATACACTTCTTTGGTATAACGAAATTGAGAAAAGTCCGCGATTTTCGTTACATTAAGGTTTTCGTGACATGCAGCTTTCACATGAAGACTCGAAAGGACATGACAGAGAGGAAACCTAAATAAGAAGTGAATGTGGGTTAAATGACTTCAAAAATGTTTCCTAAACCCCTGTCACTCCAAGTAAAAAAACATGAAGAAATGTTTCGTGATCACGCTGACATCGCCACAGCTGCCGCCGCGGCTCGCACGGCGCTGCTACGAGTGGGGTGAGGAGAGTGAGGGAGATGGGGACAGCGGGAGAATCAGAGACACCAGGACCGGACTAGAAAGGGCACGCCGCTGATGCAGCTGCTTCTCCCCTCGTTTTCCCACTCTCGGTCTGCCCACTACCGCACCCTAGGACTCCGCCGCGCGTCGCCGGCGCTATCCGCCGTCCCCGCTCCCGACAGCTATCGGCTCCAGAATCACGAGAGCAGCCGAGCGACGGGCGCGCTCTACTCGTCCCGTGTCCTTCTTGCTATTGCTGTTTCTGAGTGTTAACTTTTGTGGTGCGACGTTCCAATAGAGACAGCAGCGGAAACTGCTGCATGTGCAACGTAGATGCGCCGGTGGTGCTGGAGGACGGCGCGCTTTGTTAACTGCGGTCGCCTGTTGCGATCGCAACCGTTTCTTTTCATGCCAGTTCATGTTATATCGTCCTGAAATTATAGCGCAGTTCGTCCAAATTTCAAGTAACTCCGCATTAGTTAATAGGTAGTCACCGTAGTGAGTTCGTGGCACCAAATTCAACTGCCGCAACACCTTCGTTACATGAAGTTCACAAATACACGTGCTTCAATGGGGGCGGCGTTGGGTAATTTAGAAAATTCGCAACATCGAGAAAATCACTGCATGCATGCTTCTTGCATCTAGGTTTAACTGTAGTCATTTTTTTGTGAATGACTGTATGGTGGGCAGAGTGGAGGTGATCTAAAGTAAGGCGATATTTGAGGGATTGCGGAAAGCGGCAGACGTCTTGGGGACAGAATCAGGGAGATTGGGAGAGTAGCCGACTCCGCTGCCCGTGTCATCAAGACAGTAGACACCGGTGTATGCTACTGTGCGGGTAGAAAAGAAGGGCTGGCTGTGAGCAGCCTGGGCTTGGCAGCGACTGTCGTGGAGTCCAGGCTGCATGCTACGGCGGATCGAGTGATGCGGAGGTAAGAAGGAAGAGGTTGGGTAGGGATTTGGAGAGGTGGATCGATGGGTGCGACGCCGGCAAGCCAGACAGGCGAGTGTAAGGCTTGGCTGCTGCTGATGAAACGTGGGTTTGGGTTCTATTAGCAATTTGGGAGGTCAGCTCTGCCGATGCTTCTAACTTACATCAGCCACAGTCAACCTTGAGGCCGAAACGGTTGACGTTTGCTCGGCGCGATGGTAACTAGTACGAATGGGGAATAAGGCAATGAGCGGAGTATGGCGGGGACCGATGTTTGCAGGCGTAAATCGAGCTATCTCATTGCTCTCGGATGCATCGCTGAGCAACCTATACCTTTCAGCAGGTAGTTGCGCTGTTTCACACAATATGCATAGACCGTATCCCACGTAGCTCTTCTCACCGAGATGCGCAGTCGGCAGTCGGTTTACGGGGTGCGAGTACGGGTGTGAAAACAGAACTGTTTCGGCGCTCCAAATAAAGCCAATCGTCCAAAATGCATCCAGATGGCAGGGTACTTGCATGCTCAATCCGCTGGTATCAGTACCAGGAGACTGCTTGGGAAGGCATCGTTGCAGTGAATTTGCTGTCTAGCTCACGCATTTCATAAAATGTTGCGGCTCAGTGTGCATAAAAGACGCTGAGGTGTGGTGCTCTAAAGCTGCTGGTGATGCCTCTCTCTGTCGGGTATAGGATTTGCATGGAAGTGTTCTTTCATTCAAAATATTTTTTAACCTACGTCCAGTTACTCCAGAATACTTTCGGTATTTGTTGGCTGCTCCGCCGAAAGAGTGAAAGTACTGCGACCTTTAAAACAGAACGTCAAGGAAAACTAGAAGCTGGCAGTTCCAGTTAAACAATCAGCGTAAAATTATTCATATACGGGATTAAAACCAAAACCAGAAAGTTGTCGGTTGGAAAACTAATAAAAAAGGTATACCCAATTATTATTTTATTTAGCTGTCATTATTATCTTACATCGCAGCTGTAAGCAGACGCTCCTTGCGTTGATCGTTGGTGTCGTCGTAGTGGTAACCGGTGGGTGGTTACCGCTGAAGGAGGCTGGCAACCTCCCGGAATTTGGTACCCGTGGAACGTGGTAACTTCCGTGAAAGGAGAAGGGTATGGGGAGAGCAGAGGAATGTGCGGGTATGCAGGGTGCTACATTCTGAACTGCCCAGATTACACCACGGAGATGTATCTGCTGCTCGCTTCTGTCTCCTACGGTTAACCTCATGACATTTTTTACCCGCGTGGAAACTGGTCATACAGGACGGGGGCTTCCCGCCTTCTAAAATTCCTTTAAGGCACCACTCTGGACTCCAAATTTCGACAGCAGCAGTTGACTTTTGTGGGTGTTTGTGCGCATGGCGACGTAAACATGTCATGTCATAGACTTGTGCCTGAATTGAGCTTAATTAATATCGAAGTGTCGCTACGGTAGAAAAGTTTTAATAAAGTAGACATGTGCATAAAACCGTGGACGATAAATTTATACTAATGGGACAGCCCCCGCCAATGCTACGTTGCTCAATGCCAGTCAACTCCTGCGGCAGTCTTACGTTTTAAAGCGATACCGTTAAGGCCGCCGTTCAGCAGAAAATCCAGCGTTGTCGGTGTCGTCGGCGTTGTGAGCGTAAAAACAGGTGGCCCACTTGCCATTAGGTCATGTGACCTTCTGACGCCATCGCAACCTGCCCACCGGATTGTGAGGAAAGTGCCCACTGTGGCAAGTACATATATTAGGTTGGAGCAACCTAAAAAGATTGAAAAATAATAAGCCCCTCCCTGCACCACTGACGTATAACAGGCTTAATCCAATTTGAAGATAAATGAAAAGTGATAGTAAAATTAATGATTGGTCGCGAGAGGGTGCTCGGGAAGAGCAACCTGGGTCTCACTTAAGCCCCACCTGGGGCAGCATCTGCTATCGCAGGGCAGTGGCGCAACGCTTAAGCGCTGCGCCGGGAGTGCATGGTATGGAGATTGCCCGCGATCTGCCAGTGTTATGGACCTTAGGGACTGTTGCAAATGGGCCGCAAGCCCCAAGGGTAGCGTTGGCCTGGCGGCCTGGGGCACAGTTGGAAACATCCGAAGGTCCTGGCAAAGGATGAGTCGACTGCCAACAGAACAACTTGTTTATTCTAGCATCGCAAAAGAGTAGCCGGTCAGGGCGACCACGTTACTCGACGGAAGAAATCGAAGCCTCTTCTTGGCGTCCGGGGAAGCTGCCTTTATACCCTCGGAGTCGAGGGCAAGAAGGAACGGCTCGGGATGAGGCGCACGAGACGGCGACGCACGGACATGTTGAGACGTTACGTGACGCGTCCGCCGGGCCGGCGCCGGTCAGACCTCCTCGCCTCCCAGTTGGGGAGCTCCTCTCCCCGGCTGCCGCGCTTTGACAAGCGTGGGCACCAACATGCACACACACACACACACACACACACACACACACACACACACACACACACACACACACACACACACACACACACACACACACACACACACACACACACACACACACACACACACACACACACACGCACACACGAAGACACGTGGCATTGAAACCTGCCTGGACGCGCTTGGCGGGAGGCGTTGCGGCAGCGCTGGACGGGCCAAAATGACCGCCACTTTGAACGAAGCCCCGGCGTCCGTTGCATCCGCGCCGGCTATACCGCGCGTTGTAGGCGAAACGTAACAGACCGCCCCGCCGGGAGAAGGAGATCCCGATGGTCAGGGGACTGCATCCGCTGTCCGGAGGGATGTCGCTCGATGATGCTCGTAATCGAAGTCGGTCGTCCCTCGGCGTTGCTTGAGCGCAGCGCACAGAGAGTCTCGCACAGCGGCCACCTTTATTTCAGAGGGGCGGCGACGACCCTGTCCAATCACGTGACCGAGGTAGACAACCTCGGCCTGTGCTAATTGGCACTTGGGAGCCTTGACTGTCAAGCCCGCTTCGCGCAGGCGGGTTAGCACTGCCCGCAAGTGTGCCATATGCTCAGACCAGGATGCGGAGAATATCGCTACGTCGTCTAAATACGGTAAAGCGAATTCTTCCTGTCCCCGCAACACTTTGTCCATGAGGCTTGAAAAGCAGTATGGCGCATTCTTCAAACCAAAACTCAAAACTTTAGGACGGAATGTTCCCATTGGTGAAATGAACGCCGCATACCTACTAGCCTCTTCTGTAAGTGGAACCTGCCAATAACCCCTGACAAGATCTAGGGTGGAAATAAACTGAGCGCTACTAACTTTCTCAAGGCGCTCCTCGATGTTAGGGATCGGATAAATTTGATCCTTAGTGATGGAATTAAGCCTGCGGTAGTCGACGCAAGGACGAGGTTCCTTGCCCGGTACCTCAACTAAAATCAAAGGGGAGGTATAATCACTCTCACCCGCCTCAATAACACCGAGCTGTAGCATTTTCTTTACCTCAGCCTCCATAATATCGCGCTGGCGGGGTGACACCCGGTACGCCTTGGATCGTACTGTCTCTGGGGAGGTAAGTTCTATTTCATGAGTAAGGACAGAAGTCCTACCAGGCCTCTCAGAGAACTGACCTTGAAACTCTTGTAAGAGTTGGTGTAGTTCGGTTTTCTGCTCAGGCGACAGCGGTGCTTTACTGAGTAAGTCACTAATGACCTGATCGGTGTCTTCCCTGTTCGTCACTGAGCCTAGTCCCGGAAGCTCGACCGGAAGCTCTTCGGGAACGTTTACCATCATACACACCACTGCTTCCCGTTGTCTATAGGGTTTGAGCAGATTACAGTGGTAAACTTGCTGTGCTTTCCGTTTTCCTGGCAGACTCACCACGTAGTTAACGTCCGACAGTTTTTGAACAATCCGTGCTGGGCCCTCCCACTGCACGTCGAGTTTGTTTTTTAGCGATGTGCGCAATATCATTACCTCATCGCCCACCTCAAAACGACGGGCCCTGGCTGTCCGATCATAATAAACCTTGGCCCTCTGCTGGGCCTTTGCCATTGCTTCACCTGACAACTCCTGTGCCCTTCTTAAGCGTTCGAGGAGCCTAAGCACGTACTCGACCACGACTGGGTCGTCGCCCCTGCCTTCCCACGAATCTCGAAGCATGCGAAGCGGAGACCGCAGCGAGCGACCGTACACCAGCTCAGCTGGCGAAAACCCCGTAGCCGCATGCGGCGCGGTCCTTAATGCAAACATCACCCCAGGCAGACACAGCTCCCAATCACTTTGTTGTTCAAAACACAATGCTCTCAACACGCGCTTCATGACGGAGTGGAGCTTCTCAACGGAATTCGACTGTGGGTGGTACACTGAGCTGTGTAACAGCTTTCGAGAAAGGCTGTCGTCAAAGCGCTAGTAAACACTGTGCCCGGATCTGACTGGATTTCCGCAGGAAAACCAACTCGCGCAAATATGGACAGTAGTGCATTGACTATCTCAACTGAGCTGAGTTCTTTAAGCGGCACTGCTTCAGGGAACTTTGTCGCTGGGCAGATCACAGTCAAAATGTGTCTGTACCCCGTGGCTGTTACCGGCAGAGGTCCCACTGTATCCATAACGAGCCGTCTAAAAGGCTCCGTAATGATAGGTACCAACTTCAACGGCGCCCTCGATTTGTCCCCTGGTTTGCCAACCCGCTGACAGGTGTCACATGTCCTCACAAAGTGTTCTGCGTCACGAAAACACCCTGGCCAATAGTACTCTTGCAAGAGACGGTCCTTAGTCTTCTTAACTCCTAGGTGTCCGGACCACGAACCGCCATGCGACAAGCGCAACAGATCCTGACGGTAGCACTGAGGCACGATCAGCTGATCGAACTCCACTCCCCTGCGGTCTAGATACTTCCGGTACAGGACCCCACCTCTTTCCACAAAACGAGCATTTTTCTTGGCGATACCTTTCTTGTCATTGCAGCGCATGTTTTCAAGACTGCCATCCTTTTTTTTTGCTCGGCTATCAAAGCCGACCGGCTGACTTTTAGCAACCTATTAAGTCCATCTGACGTAGGCGCGATGAGCAAATCTGCAGATAGCTCTTCTAACTTTCCCGTGTCGGGCATTTCCTCTCCAGTACCTGGTGCCTTCAACGCTACAGGCTCAATTTTATTCAGTTTGGACGTGCTCTGAATATCAGCTTTCTGCGCCTCCGACCCTTTCTCATTGTTCGACAACGTCGGCCCCGCAACTACCGCCTTTGCAGCGAGCTCCCGAACTCTCGATCTGGTTAAGGCCTGAACGCTAGCCTCACCAAACAAAAGCCCCTTCTCGCGCAGGAGGTGATCGGACCTGTTCGAAAATAGGTACGGGTACTGGGGGGGGGGGGGGGGGTGGGGGGGGCAGCATAGATATCACTGCGGCCTCCGTCTCAATTGCTCCGAAAGGTCCTTCAATAAGCACTTTTGCTACGGGCAGACACACGCTGTGAGCTTCCACGGCTTGCTTGATCCATGCGCACTCGCCCGTGAACATATCGGGTTCTACGTAAGAGGGGTGAACTACATCCATTGTAGCTGCGGAATCACGAAGCACTCGGCACTCTTTCCCGTTCACGAGGAAGTCTCGCATGTAAGGCTCGAGAAGCTTCATGTTCTCGTCAGTGCTGCATAATGACAAAAACACGACTTTTGTTTTTGTTTCTGGACACTGCGCCGAAAAGTGACCCGGCTTCTGGCACGTATAACACACGCGCGCTTGCCTCGTCTCGAACCGCTTTCTGCGTTCGGCTTCGGCTGCCACCGTCTCCTTACGTTCGGTCGGACTGCTTTCACTCGCATCCGCACTACATGTGTCCCCCCTTGCTCTCATGGGTGTGAACTTCGGCCTCCCAGACTTGGAGCCAAATTCACCCTTTTGACCGTCCTTAGCTCTGCGAGCCCGACGCGTCACAAACTCCTCGGCTAGCTCGGCGGCTTTAGCCACTGTACTAACGTCTGACCTATCCAAGACCCAGTACCGCACGTTCTCAGGTAACCGACTATAAAACTGTTCCAGCCCGAAACACTGCAGAATTTTCTCGTGGTCACCAAACGCTTTCTCTTCTTTGAGCCACTCCTCCATGTTTGACATAAGCTTGTAGGCAAACTCTGTATATGACTCACTTCTGCCTTTTTCATTTTCCCGAAACTTCCGACGGAACGCCTCCGCTGACAGCCTGTACTTTTTTAGCAGACTCGATTTCACTTGGTCGAAATCCTCTGCCTCCTCTCTCTTCAAGCGAGCGACTACGTCGGCCGCCTCGCCGGGTAACAAAGTGAGCAAGCGCTGTGGCCACGTTTCCCGAGAGAACCCCTGCTTCTCGCACGTTCGCTCAAAGTTAACCAGGAACAAACCAATGTCCTCTCCAAGCTTAAACAGCCGCATCAGGTCAGTCATATTGAACGATACTCGTCCAGGTGGTCGAAATTTCCGGAGCCCTTCACTACGGCGTCTCTCATAGCCTGAGCCGCTTTGGGACGTTAAACCCCAATAAAACCAAACCAAACGATACTCGTTCTCCTGCACCGTGTGCCTGACTTCCATTACGAGCGCGTTCCATCTCTACCTCGAGACGCTTCATTTCCAAAGCGTGTTGACGGTCGCGCTCTTCTTTCTCTTTATCTTTTTGTTCTTTACGTTCGCGCTCGTCTTTCTCTTTTTGCTCTTTACGTTCGCGCTCGTCTTTCTCTCTTTGCTCCCTCTCCTGAATGGTCTCAAGGCATTCCGACAGCTCGTCATCCTCAGCCTCCAACTCAAGAATAGCCCTTAGCAGTTCTGGTTTTCTGAGTTTGTCTGAGACATCCAGACCCAACTTTCTTGCAAGCTCCAGCAATTTCGGTTTGCGCAACGACTTCAAATCCATGGCTGCTCCGAATGCTGCTTTCTCTACTGCCTACTATTGTCTTGCCGCAAACTAACCCGGCAGCAACGACAACCACAATTACCAGCTCTGTTTCTGACACTAACAAAGTCCTGGCAAAACTCGGAAGAAGAAAGTCCCGCACTCACCAAACCTCGCAGCCAAGAATTCAGCGCAGTCGTTCCGCTGCAGGCAACCAGTCATCACACAGGGCTCGTTGCACTGCTCCCGGATGGTCGTTGTGCTGCTCAGCATACAGTCGACCGCATATCTTCGCTGCTGGCCTCCGTTGTCGCGATCCCACCGCTGGCAACCAGTTGTTGCAAATGGGTCGCAAGCCCCAAGGGTAGCGTTGGCCTGGCGGCCTGGGGCACAGCTGGAAACATCCGAAGGTCCTGGCAAAGGATGAGTCGACTGCCAACAGAACAACTTGTTTATTCTAGCATCGCAAAAGAGTAGCCGGTCAGGGCGACCACGTTATTCGACGGAAGAAATCGAAGCCTCTTCTTGGCGTCCGGGGCAGCTGCCTTTATACCCTCGGAGTCGAGGGCAAGAAGGAACGGCTCGGGATGAGGCGCACGAGACGGCGACGCACGGACATGTTGAGACGTGACGTGACGCGTCCACCGGGCCGGCGCCGGTCAGACCTCCTCGCCTCCCAGTTGGGGAGCTCCTCTCCCCGGCTGCCGCGCTTTGACAAGCGTGGGCACCAACATGCACACACACACACACACGCACACACGAAGACACGTGGCATTGAAACCTGCCTGGACGCGCTTGGCGGGAGGCGTTGCGGCAGCGCTGAACGGGACAAAATGACCGCCACTTTGAACGAAGCCCCGGCGTCCGTTGCATCCGCGCCGGCTATACCGCGCGTCGTAGGCGAAACGTAACAGGACAAACACTTGAGTGCAGTGGGGTCGTGCGGAGACCCAGGGGCGTGCCCCGACTTCCTCTCCAACAATAAAGTTTTCTCTCTCTCTCTCTCTATGAATGTAAAGTAGAGAATGACGTATTATGCGTATGTGGGCGTGTATGGAGACACTATGGGACAGAGAAGCAGTACCTTCGCAGGAGGAATTTCTAATGCTATCTTGTTGCACTCTTTAGGGTAGGTTAAACGTTTTGTGTGGGTGACAGAAAGAACAGTAACTGTGACTGCGGAGTGATATGCAAAGAACCCAGGCAGCTGAAGGCGCCCATTAACGCTCTCACGTCACATCCTTAAGGCGGAGCTTGTGTGTCTCGACAAGCTTTTTCTAAAATGCATTACTGCTGTAAAAACTGTTGCAGAAAACACTGACTGCGCCTGACAAAAGAGTTATTTGGCAATCCATTGTATGGCAGTGCTGACTTGCGCATCCGGTTTGGCGCAGAGAGGCCGATGCTGAGCTGGGCCGCGTCTTTTATCTTGCCTTTCGCTATCTTTAACACAATTGAGATGAGGACATTGAACATTAATAATAATAGGTTTGGGGGGAAAGGAAATGGCGCAGTATCTGTCTCGTATATCGCTGGACACCTGAAGCGCGCCGTAAGGGAAGGGAGTGAAAGAAGGTAGAGGTGCCGTAGTGGAGGGCTCCGGAATAATTTCGACCGCCTGGGGATCTTTAACGTGCACTGACATCGCACAGCACACGGCGACTTAGCGTTTTGCCTCCATAAAAACGCAGCCGCCACGGTCGGGTTCGAACCCGGGTTGAACATTACTGGCATCGCGTTTTCGACACTTCACAGTAACCGCTTTCTTCGGCGCTCTCATTCTGAGCGTTATGCCCTGCTTCTCGCGTTATAACAAAAATTGTAACCAAGTGTTTGCAATAGCAGTAGGAGGAGCGGAATAATGTTATAAATTAGCAGGCGGCACCGTGATGCCCGCCCACCACAACTCCAAGGCAAAACATGCCGATCCGGTACATATATCCGTCTGACAGGCGGCACAGTTGGGCTGCTTAGTCTTAACATTCGTATGAAAATTGTGGGCCAAACGTTTGCCGCAGAATGTTCCGAATGGTGTCGTACTATTCAGTGTTACTTGCAGCATAAAGGTACTAGTTAATTTAAAGTCTAGCTTGCGGCACGGATTTGAACTGGGGATCTATGTACCCCCCGTTCCACGCGTTTATGAATCTTCATACGAGCATTGCAGCTCAACCGTTTGTCGCAGTGTGTTCGGGGTGGTGGCATACGATTTCGCGTTTCGTGCAGCATAAACTTACTAGTTACATTATTCTAGCTCGCGGCAGGGATTCGAACCGTTGACGTACGTTACGTAAGTTAACGCTCGATTTCCGATCGCTGCCACAGCGTAGGCTTATTTTTTTGTTGTAACTGGAAGCACCTTTTGCGATTGCGTAGTATTCGCAATCAACATTTTGGTCAAATTAGTATGCCAGACACGACACAAGCAAACTAAGCGAAGACAATTACGATCTATATCAAAGGACGTAGAGTCTGGTTGTGTTGCTTTTACCCCAGAAATTTTGCTTGGGCGATACTGCGGGAGTGCGATTCATGATTGCGCTGCGGTGCCGACAGACCAGCTTCATTTACGCGCGGCTGCCGCACGTTCTGATCTACTTGAGAAGTGTGGCTGCTTGGTCTCGTTGGTACGTGATTTCAGGAACATGAAATTACGCGAAAAAAACAGAACACTGCTTCGTCTCCTATCCTATATATTTTTCGCGTCTTGTTTTGAAGCGAAAAGCTTCACTACGCTAGTCAACACCGCGCTTCGCGCGAGCCGGCGTATGTCGGAGCACGAGTGACGTCACGCACGGCGCAGGTGGCCGCCGCCGACTCCATCGCCTGAACTTTCGCCGCTCTCTCTCTCTCTCTCTCACTCCCTAGTCACTACTGCGCATGCGCCACTAGCACCACCGAGCCACAGGTGTTCCGCCGCTGCGCAGTGCCACGCCTTTCTTCAAAATGTAGTAGTAGTAGTAGTAAGTGTTTATTGATAAAAATAATAATAAAAGGAAGTTAAAAGATTTTTGCTAACCCCGGCATCTGCATTCACTGTGTCGTCGGTACCTGAGCTGGGGCAGTGGAAATAAAGGATAGAAGGCAGTATGAAGAAGTAAAATGAAAGAGGTGAGGGGACGGCAAGAAAGGACATAGGGAGTGGTCTTATATACACTATTTACAAACAGTAACAGATTTCCTCAAAATCCAATTTTCAATTTTCAGGTTTCTCTTTCCTCTTTCCGTCCCTCCTTTATATCTGCCTTTATGGCGCGTTTCGGGTATCCACCGAGACATGTGAGACGGTTACTGTGCCATTTCCTTTCCTCAAAAACCAAACAAAACAAGTGAGCCGACGGCGTTCATAGAGTTCATTGGCGTTGACAATTTTGCAAACTCCGTTCATTTTCACGAAATGAAAGGCGCACAACCGGCTCCGTGGGTCAGTGGAGACCTCAATCTCGCTTTTCGCTTTGTATATCCTAGATTAGCTGAGCTAATCCATATTAATATTTTTATTCTTCACTACCTAGGCTGCACTGGATTTCATAGGTATCGAAATAGCTTGGATGTCAGTGGGATTTAACTGAATTCATAGATCGTTCAAACGAGAAACTTCATTGTTCAGTGTAGCTTAAATTCTCAATTTCTCGCTTTTCCGTTTTAACAGTTTACTTTTTGGGAGCATTTTGCATTTAGTGGCTTTGTTAATAATAATTGGTTTTTGGGGGAAGGAAATGGCGCAGTATCTGTCTCATATATCGTTGGACACCTGAACCGCGCCGTAAGGGAAGGGTAAAGGAGGGAGTGAAAGAAGAAAGGAAGAGAGAGGTGCCGTAGTGGAGGGCTCCGGAATAATTTCGACCACCTGGGGATCTTTAACGTTGTTAGATGCGGGCCCCTGGTTCGCCTGTGCCGTCTCTCGCCAAGGTCGGTGTCGCTGGGTTCCGGATCGGGAGACTGCTGTAGTGGGGGTGACGAAGAGATGAGAGGGTTTTCGAGGTGAAGAAGAGACTGAAGGGTTTATTTACATTTATACAAAGATTGAAAGAGTGAATCGGGAGCTGGCTGATCACACGCCAGATCGGTGCTTAAATAGGGTCCGCTGTCCCCAGGTCCCTAGTTGGGGAATCTAGTTCATTAAAAATGCGTCGAATCAATGTGATGTAGATCACTTGTCCAGTCTTCCGGGTCCGCCCCCAGCCACACACTCTTGCCACTTCTGGCAGATTAGGGTCCGCGCTGTCCAGGCTTCAGTGATGAATAGCCCGAAGGGGGCCCCATGGCCGCGTCGAAGGTCAGTCACCTGCACTTCACAGCGGTAACGTGGGAGCGAAAGGATCCCACCGCAGTTCGCAGAAGCTTTCACGTAGAACGTGGGAAAGCACAGTCTAAGACGAAGTTGTTTTCGAAGCACGAGGATTCCGGAGACGTTGGCTTAGTCAAACCCGGCCGCATTTGCCACGGCTCATTTGCAGTCCCGCCGCTCGCCGGCTCCCCCGTCGTCCCCTCCGGGAGAAACATGTCCCGGGTGGGTCCGGCGTTGAGAACAAAAGACAGGTTCACCAAAGCCGTTCTCAGACAGTGGAGGGCCGTTTCACCCCGTAAACAGCGGGGGGGGGGGGGGGGGGGGGAAGGACCCTTGTAGACGCCACCACCTGCACTCGTAGCGCTGCAACCACATCGACGGCCCTTTGAAGCCTCGGTAGATTGATGATTCCCAGTGGCTTGAATATTCTTGGCATGTTGGCGTCTCCAAACGTAACAACCTGCGCTGACATCGCACAGCACACGGGTGCCTTAGCGTTTTTCCTCCATAAAAACGCAGCCGCCGCGGTCGGGTTCGAACCCGGGAACTCCGGATCAGTAGTCGAGCGCCCTAACCACTGAGCCACCGCGGCGGGGCTTAGTGGCTTTGTTTGTTTTGTTTTATGGGGTTTAACGTCCCAAAGCGACTCAGGCTATGAGCGACGCCATAGTGGAAGGGTTTCGGATAATTTCGACCACCTGGGGTTCTTTAGCGTGCACTGACATAGTAAAGTACACGCGTCTCTAGAATTTCACCTTCGTCGAAATGCCTCCGCCGCGGCCGGGATCGAACCCGCTTTTTCGGGTCACCAGTTGAGCATCATAATCACTAAGCCACCGCGGCGGCTTCTTCTGCATTTAGTACCGTGCAGAGATAGCTGACAGCGACATAGAATAGCTACAGAATTCTAGGATGAGCCATAACGGATTTAGCGTCAAAATGTTTAGTAGAGGCTAGCGGCGTTAGCAAGCGAACCGTAAGAAAAAAGTTATTACATCTAAACTTACCGGCATAACTCATTAATAAGCGAAAGCTGATTGGCATTAGCTGCCGAGAGGTCCGGAGTGGCAAGCCCATTTTGACGTCCCACAGGGAACTGCCCGGTTGGGCGCCTCACAGGCCCGTTTTCGCGTCTATGCGCTCACGTGCATACTCGGTCTTTTTTTCGCCTGTGGTCTTCGGTTTGATCGCGTTCCCGGCACAGTTCGCGGACTCCAAGGCCCACTTGCACGAAGTAAGTAGTTCCCAGTGTTGTCTTATTCGCAGTCTAAACCCTCCGTTTGTTTTGAGGAAAGCAAAGGCGCATAACTGGCTCACTCGCAATACCGATAGTTGGGCGAGTTGGTGTACGCTCGTAATGAAAAATAGCGCAAAGGGAACACAAATGGCGGTCAGTACGACGCAGACAAGCGCTCACTTGGTCAGTGGGCACCTTAATCGCGCTGTGAGGTGGCGGTGGTGTCCACCTCCAAAATGAGTCAGTTATTTGCCTTTCCTGTTCTCAAAACCAAAGGCGGGATTAGACTCCCACCCGCTGCGATGGCTCAGTGGTTAGGGCGCTCGGCTTCTGCTCCGGAGTACTCGGGGTCGAACCCGACCGCGGCGGCTGCATTTCGATGGAGGCGAAACGCAACGGCGCCCGTGTGCTGTGCGATGCCAGTGCACGTTAAAGATCCCCAGGTGGTCGAAATTATTCCGGAGCCCTCCATTACGGCATCTCTTTCTTCCTTTCTTCTTTCACTCCCTCCTTTATCACTTCCCTTACGGCGCGGTTCAGGTGTCCACGGAGCTGTGAGACGGATGCTGCGCCATTTCCTTTCCCCAGCAACCAATTTTCAATTTTCAATTTAGACTCCCTTCAGTTTGAGGAAGGGAAATGCGGATAAGTGGCTGCCTGGGTCATTGGACACCTCAGTCGTGCTTTGAGGTACGCGGCGGTGGTGTCCGCCTAAGGCGTTACACGTAATGCGCTACACTGCTGCCGTTGTACCCTCTAAATTACTTCCACGAAATGGCTTTTGCAAAGCTGTTACAGCTTTCACTGTAAAAATAGTCCTAAGGTAATATTGATCCCAAAGCAACACGGTAAATCTCAAGCGTGTTCCGAAATCCATTCAGGGAAACAGTCTGGAAGAGCTGTGCTTGCAGCGCTCTCATCTCAATGTCCGGCCAACGCACGAAACCATAGCAGCAGAAATCTGCGCATTTAACTTTGGTGAGCAATGCACCTGGAACGCTCAGGTCAAAAAGTAGTAGTAGTAGTAGTAGTAGTAGTAGTAGTAGTAGTAGTAGTAACCGTAGTTGTAGTAACAGTAGGAGTAGTAGTATTATTAATAACAGTAGCAATAGTAGTAGTAGTAGTAGTAGCAGCAGTTTATCGTAAAAAACTGAAGGAATAGATGGCGCTGGCTGCGGCAGTTGCTGTCTGCTATCTAAAGCAGAGCTGCGTCCGGCATAAATAAAAACAACGGGGAGATTATAGGAAAGGCAGGTACATATAGGAGCGGTAGCGCGAAAGGGCAGGGTAGACCTATAGACGCTTTACAGCGCCGTATCATGGGGGCTGCCATCTTTGGTCACGTGAGCACGCCGCCATTGCACGCCTCCTGACTGCTCCGAGCGCGCCTCGTCGCGACGGCTGCCGCGTCTGATGGTTCGGTTCCAACAGGCTGTGTTTCGGCTGATACGGTTGTAAAATAGTGGGAAGGAGACAGTATGGTTTGTCCAAAGATTCGAAGGACACGTGAGAACT
This sequence comes from Amblyomma americanum, assembly GCF_052857255.1. Classification (NCBI taxonomy): domain Eukaryota; kingdom Metazoa; phylum Arthropoda; class Arachnida; order Ixodida; family Ixodidae; genus Amblyomma; species Amblyomma americanum. Next base: position 133,036,393 of record NC_135497.1, on the reverse strand, counting down.
CTAATTTGATCTCTTGTGGCCTTGAAAACGGTGTCCGGTTTCATAGCCAGCCGATGGATGGATTTCCTGATACTTGTCTTTGCGTCCGCAGAAGGCTTTGCTGAATGTTTTTTTATTGTTATTATCTTAAACGGCAAGGTTTAATGCTTCTGCGGCAGCGCAGGTCGTTGTAGTATTCTGTACATGCACGCAGACACCGCTCTAAAACGCTCGCATGCACATCGTACGCATTTGTTTGCAGCCTGTTAACGGTGCTTAGGAAACCGAAAATATTTTCTATTGGTTTGTTAAGCACACAAAGGTGACAAAAATAAATCGACACACAAATGTTAACTACCGTGTATAGCAGTACCATTCATCAAGCAGCCTTCACAATCTGGCGCGCAATCGTTTCGAAGGATTCCGCGATATAATTGTTATAATAATAATAATAATAATAATAATAATAGAGATTTATTCATCACAACGATGAAAAGGGCCGAGGAAAAAAGCCAGCAAGGCTTGACGAGCCCTCGGCCCCTACAGCAACGCATTCACACTACACGAAGTTCATAATTATGTCAGTCTCACATATGAAATTGAGGTACGCTCCACTCTCGATATGCGGACATGAAAATGCTCGAGGTCTCGTTGGTGGTAAGTAATCAGCTTCTCTCTGAGCGCTGGCCTGGGGGTAACTTTTAGTGGCTGTCTCGCATGGACCGCGAGGAAGTGGCAATCATCCAGCCCAGCAGCCGTAACGCAAATGCTGTATTCCGAATCTGGTCCACGAAAAGCGCTCTACTTGGAGCGAAGTTCAAGAGTAGCACCAAGACGGCATACAATACACGGACGGTAAGCGTTGTCCGTTCGTACGGCTGTGCAGCGCACGATCTACAGTAGCGGCATGTAGGAGCATAAGTCGTCCTTCTTTTCCGTACCTGATCTGGCCTCCGGCGCTGCTGTTACTACAATTGCCGAACACCTTAACTTACGAGCAATGGGGCCTCACTACACACGTAGGCGCAACTGCACAGCAACTGAAAGCACGAAGTGACGGTTTCGGTGGCGGAACACTTTGATCATGAAGCAATGTTGCGCACTTACCCTCGCAGATTTTCCAAGATCGTAACCTTTCTTTCTATATTGGCCATCTAGCACTGGCGGACGTGTTTGTCGCGTTCGCCCGTTCGGAAATGATGCATGGCAAACGGGCGCGAACAGGGGCAGTACTTCCTTGTGCAGTTCGGTTCCGTGAGGCTCGCAAACGATCGCATCCTGCACCTTTAACTCTCTGTCGCAATTCTTGCAATCCACAATAAAGCACGTATTTCCTCTGCCTTTCCCCATCTTCGCAGAAAGAACACTTCGGCAGCCACCCGCGATATTTCCATTACTGCATCGAGGCGTACACTCCGGCGACTTACGAGGTCCGTAATGGCGCCGTGTTCCGAGCGCGTCTGTGGCGCCATCTGGTCTCAAACGGAAGAACTGCGCGCTGTAAACGGTCTATATACACTATTTACATAGAAATAATAGAGACATTTAGTATAGCCTATGAGCGCTTGCGTACGCTATACGCAAGCATTTAGCGGGAGGTAACAGAGGAGGTCGCACCAGTTTTAGTTTATCGTATGCCAACCTGAACTCAACGATAGCGTAGGTTGCAGTGGCGCCATCTGGTGTTAAATTGTGAAAATATGTTGCGACAAAGTTTTTTCTGTTTAGCCAAGGCGTGGTCAAGGTTATCCAAGTCGCATCACGCAGATAGCCGGTTGCGTGGCCAAATGGTTCGTGCTCTGCAGAGTGGAGGTAGGACCCGACTTTTTTTAGGTAACCGAACCGAGCGAGGTTCTTAATAACGTCATGGTGCATACTAGCATCCTTTCGGACCCCTACTGCCTAGCGTTTTTAAGCTGGGACGACATCGAAGCCGTGATGATGCGCGAGCGTGAACAGCAACGCAGACTATGCATCCAGGCGCAGCCTGCTGAATATGGACACCATGCCCGACTACTTGCGCAAGTTCGTTCTGTCGTTTGCGATGAACTGGCCTAGAAGAAGGTCGAGCCTTTCTCTCAAGGCTCGGGCAGTGAACGGCTTTCCGCAGGCGAAATTCACATTTCTCAAAATGTTTTTCCACTGTGCAGCGTCCTTGAAGGGATTTTGTGCGTTTACCTCCCTAAGTAACGCTAAATCGTCTGCGAATGTAAATCGCAGGCGAGGAGCGGAATTTTTTTGCGCTGTCAACACGGTGGCTGCCATCTGAGAAGTACGACCACGATGTCAACGCACATACGTGCTACGAGCACTGCGACGCAGCGTTGCTGCGACGGGCTTGGTGGCTAGCCTAGACGGACCAGCTAACCGCTGAAACGGCTACTTTTGGCAAGGCTGTGACTACATTTCCTTAAGAATCCAAATCAAGGCAATCCACAGTCGGTTCTGTCTTGTTAGGGTTAAGAGCTGCGGAATCGTTACACAGAATCGAAAATTGGGCAAGTTTATCGCTCTTTCTTTATGCTGTTGGAGAGGCGAGGCAAAGCGAATATCACGTGTGCCATTTAAAGCAATGAATATGCCTAAAAACCCAATAACACTGACGAATTCTCTCCGAAGCGGGGGACGTGGGCGCCGCCATTTTGACAACGCTATTTTTCCTAGCGTACGCAATAGCACGCACGCGAAATTCGAGAAATAGCGTACGTAACGCGCACGTACGCTAAACCTCGGTTTGGAATAGCGTTTAGCGCATGCGCAGTACGAAGCACGCTATTTTATAGCGTACGCTATGCCTTTGCGTATGTCTGCGTACGCTATACTAAAAGTCTCTATTCATACTGGAGAAGGTAACAAGGTAACGCCGTTCGCACGCGAGTTTTCAGGCAAAGTTGTGATGAATTGTTTTCTGCGACCTTTATCATCGCGCTAGCTCCATCAGTGGGCTTCGACATCTGGCTTAGCCTCTGTGAATGCGAAACACGTCCGTGTGCCTTGTGATGTCAGTGCACGCTAAAGAACCCCTGGTTGTGGAAATTAATCAGGTGCCCTCCACTGCAGCCCACGCGCCGCTTCGGGGCATTTACCACCTCCACCACAGACCATACCGCACCATACCGCACCGTACTGTAACCTACCGTAACGTAACGTACCGTACCGTGCCGTAGCGTACCGCATCGTACCATAACTTTTCCCATGCTATTACAGAGTCGTATCGCCACAGAAGTAATCGCGCTAGTTCTGTGGCTCTGAGGGTGAGAGGAGAACCAAAGCATGAAAAGGAAAAACACGAGAAGATGACCAGGTTGGTGTACTGTTGGAAAAGCCGCGCCAATGGAAAGCAGTTCAGATAATAAGATGCAGAGATGTGTAGCAATAGCAACGAGTTCATCCCCAATTTCAGTCCAGAGCCTTCCAACGAGGTACGTTGTGTAACCACGCAATGCGCTCCTACAGGGCATAAACCACCACGGAGGAGAAATTGGAAACTTCCCGGTGAACGTCGAAGAACCCTAGAAGGCCGAAATCATCCGGAGCACTCAATTCCGGCGTGTTGCAATTACACTACCACAGTATTACATGAATAGTACGTAAAAAATTAATCGGTCATAAGCCACGGCCTACGATCATCTATCTATTCGTTGTGTCAGTGAATTATTCTGTAGCTTGGCTCAAAGTGAAATCTCCAGTGGTACCCGAGGGTGTTGTAGTCATAACGCCTTCTAGATCGTGAAGCACGGCTTGATTTTGGGCTTTTGTAGTCTGCGTGAACTATTTCTAGTGCGGCGTCCCACGCGTTCAGGGCTAAAACAGAAAATTACAGAAGTGTGCTAAAATAATAAGCCAGTGTTCCTGGTCATGGCGTGCTCCTAAATTTGTCGTTATTGTAGCGGTGGGACGCATGTTCTCTTTTTTGCCCAGTCGGTGGTTTGTTTTCCCATCGTGTGTGCATGTTGACAAGTGCATAGCAATAGAGTCAACCGTCTTTGTAAAAGCCTACAACTTTGTGAAAAGTAGCTTTCGCGCCAGCTAATCGGCATGCGACAACTAATTGCCATTTGGCAATTTATTGCAGTGGGTGTAGGGAGTTGCTAAATACTACCGTGACCCCGTCGGCACCGAAAACTGGAAACATTGTCTAATGCACAGTGGAATTTATCCTACTATTTCGTTAACGCAGCGGATGAGCAATGCCAGTCATAACGGGCCTAAGCCTCGATGGATGCTAACTATGGTTGATTTGGTGTTGGTTTAACGTTATATTATATTCAATTTTTATTCTTTTCGTCCTTCATCATTGGCTCAAAGCGACATGTCCCCGCCATCGTCTGGTCTGCCAGTCACCGCGATGGACAGTAAGTATAGAATATAGTCTGAGAAAAGAACTTTTTATTACAGTGGCCCTGGCTCACTATCACAAAATCACGAAGTGTTGACGCAGTCGCCTGTTCTAACCAGAAGTAACAGTTCTGTCTTGCTCAAAATTACGGGATCTTCATAAAACGAGAACTAGCAGGAGTGCATGTCTGTCTGTCTGTCTGTCTGTCTGTCTGTCTGTCTGTCTGTCTGTCTGTCTGTCTGTCTGTCTGTCTGTCTGTCTGTCTGTCTGTCTGTCTGTCTGTCTGTCTGTCTGTCTGTCTGTCTGTCTGTCTGTCTGTCTGTCTGTCTGTCTGTCTGTCTGTCTGTCTGTCTGTCTGTCTGTCTGTCTGTCTGTCTGTCTGTCCCTGTCTGTCTGTCTGTGTCTGTCTGTCTGTCTGTCTGTCTGTCTGTCTGTCTGTCTGTCTGTCTGTCTGTCTGTCTGTCTGTCTGTCTGTCTGTCTGTCTGGCTGTCTGTTGCCAGGAAGATAGATAAGGAAAATGCACAGGCCTGCCCACTGACTCAAGCTGAGCCACAATCGCTACCACGTGCAGATAGTGATCGTGTATACCGTGCATATTCCCCAGGAAACCAAGGCTGGGATAGTGTAACTGTTCTGCGCCAACTGTATTACTTTTTTATTCTTCATTGGTCGTAGTTTTCAGCGGGGTTATTTAATTCGGAAGACACTTAAGCTCCGCCTTAAGGGTATGACGCAACAGCGTTAATAGGTCCCTTCAGCGGCTGGAGTACTCTTTGCATACGACTCCGCAGACAGGGGCACTGTTGATTCTATTTAATTGTTCGTTTACTACAACACAAACAGGACATCCCTTTAACCAAGTCTAATAAACGTTCTTCACTGGTTGAGGTGTATAGCGCCCGGCTCACGTTTCAAGCGGTAGCGGTTCGAGTTCCGGCTCTACCATTTTTCTTTTCAGTGTAATTGCTTTTCTTTCTTCAGAGGCGCTACGTAATGCTGGTAGAATGACGTCACGATCCTGTAGACCAATGATGAGTTTCGTAGCGATGTCAACTCTGTTGTACTGTAGGATTGTTGTGGATTGTTTGAATTACCCGCGCAAAGGCATGTGGTTGTGACGTCACCACCATCTAGACCAATGGAGAATCATCGCCCCACAGACGCCGGGTTCCGCGTCGAACGGGAAGTGTAACGCTGTCGCGTTAATATATTTCCAATGTTTAATATCGAGGCTTGCTTTCGTGGGTGCGCATACTGCGGTGGTGAAGATTTGTGTTTTCCACTCTGGCACTTTTTTGGTGGCGAATGACGTCACTAATGGACCGAAGGACAACGGGATAAATAGGCTTGCGATTGCTGCGGAAGAGGTCGCAACGGCAACTTTCTTATCGCGGATTGAGTGCGCAGGATAAGTAGAAAGGAGAACGGCAGAAGGGCACCCAATAAATTAAATTATACGCCGTGTCTCCATGCGTGTCGATAACTACGCTAGGGAAAAAGACAGGCGTGCGTGAATTGAATGAAATTTTCTACCGAGGCGCGAATTCAAAGATTAACGCGAATAATTGGGCTGTAGTTATAGCTATTCATTTTAAATAACGCGAAAGGAAGAGACAGAAGCCGGTTGTCACGTGAGCTAAAACACACGTGCTGTCTGCTTCTGTCTTTCGACGGTGTCTTTGCCGTACGCTCTAGGTGATATAACGAATGCCAGGGTTGTTCATGGCAACAGCGAACAAGTAATCTTCTGGCCACTACACGACACCGTTTTTAACAGCTGATTTGGAGGGACGCTAAACCTCTAGCTGCGTTATTTCTGCGTTGGTCCCAATCGCGGCGATTGTTTATCGCCCCGAAGGCGTGCCTCCGTCTACTCTTCCTCTCAAGTTCTCAAGCCTCCAAAAGTCTTTACTTCGCACTCAGTCTTGTGACCTCTTTGCTCTTGACGTCGGACACAGCTTCCACGTGATAGCGCTGAAAAGATACGACTCGGTAAACCGCTGCATCTGAGAGCATATGACACAGACGTGAAGGGCGCGATACTGCAAAGACAACATTAGACAGAGGATTCAGAATGTAGGCGAGATGAAGGCTTGTAGGAGGTATGTTGTGGTACAATTGAGGAAGAGGTAGAGCGATGCTACTCAACCGAAGGTGTCGCTTCAGCTCTTATTGTTCCGTGTATTAATCACTTCGGCGTTGGTTTGTCTGGCCTCACTTGATTTCAATCCCCCCACATTGACAGCGAGTCTCAGCATGCATTTCTTCTGCACAGTGTTCGCTGGCACAAATACTGACTAGATAGTTACAGATGCACCATATTCGTTACCGTGTTTCAGCATCGGGTGGCAATGAATATAATCCGCAATCATGACAATGCCAGTGAGTTAAACGGTGTGGTTTCGTTGCGTTGAATCCACTGAACGGCTCAATTCCTACACATGCTGGTGTTAAGTGGTTCGTTACGAAAACAGTACCTCACAATTTGGTGTGCAGTTGGCGTTTGCTTCCCGGTAGTCAACAAAAGATAAAAAAGGCCGCTATAGATGTACGTATATACAAGGAGCTGTGGTGCGAAGAGCTGCTGAAAGTTATGGCTAAATTACGGCTTAATCAGCATTTGTACTTCTAAAGTCCCGTCAGTGAACAGAAGGTCTATTCCATGCTTACAATTTTTAAACTGTAATCTTTCGGTTTTCCCAGGTTTCGTGTGCCAGCTCGTCAGTTTACTGCATGTAGTTATGTCTGTTTGTCCCCACTTTGTACTTAATTCTTTGCTGCAGTATTAAAAAAGTATGATTATAGTAGTAGTAGAACATCTTTATTGACGGGAAATGAAGTCCCCCCAGGTGGTGCCTCTAGTCCGGGGCTCCACATGTCGCCGCCGTCGCCACGCTCGCTCCACCAGTGATTGCTTGTTGCTGCTTGTTTAATTAGCTTTGTACAGTTGCTTACCGCATTTCCCCCTTTTGACGTACGACGTGAATGGATGAGTTGAATTGCCGACGCCCGCACACAGTCGCTCACGCACACTTAAACACCGGCATTCACATGCACATACAGGGGGGGGGTCTCCATAGATATATTTTACATCACTCATTTAAAGTGGCTCTAAACACCGTTCCTTCGCTGTGTGCTTTATTCACCTCCGAGCTTTTCCCTCTCCTTTTGGCGCAATTATTTAGCTAGAAGCAGTGGGGCCACACTCTAAGTGGCTTAAGATAAACTACCGTGACGTCATAGAAGCCACAAAGGATGGCAGGCGATTGAAAGAGGCACGGGAAGGGGCTCTCAGGGTTCTTTTGTGCTGCGCTGCTTCTTGAAACATTCGCGCCACACGCTTTCATCCCAACGGAAACCGTTTGGCCGCCTCCGGCATCGCCATTTCCCGGCCAGGAACACAATACTGTTCATATCAAGAAGTGGACTGCTGTATAAAAAAAAAAAACGCATGCGGTATGTCTAGAACTTACACAGGTGGCATCATTACTGTACTGTGCGCTTAAAGGGACGAGATTCGTAAGATGCGGCCACCCACGCCAGGGAATTTTGAATCCGCACTATGAAGCTGTTGGCGCATTTGGCGCGGAGTAAAGAGTATGAAACTGCGTTGAAATCTAGGTATTCGAGGTAATGATGAGTATTGCAATGGCAAGCTCCCTCTTCAGAATATTGTATTCAGCAGCACTCTAAAGAAGAAACTTCGTATGAATTTTATCGCATGCTTTACTTTAAGCAATTTGTTCGGTTTAGATTGATGGTTTACGGTTTATGGGGGTTTAACGTCCCAAAGTGACTCAGGCTATGAGAGACGCCGTAGTGAAGGGCTCCGGAAATTTCGACCACCTGGGGTTCTTTAACGTGCACTGACATCGCACAGCACACGGGCCTCTAGAATTTCGCCTCCATCGAAATTCGACCACCGCGGCCGGGATCGAACCCGCGTCTTTCGGGCCAGCAGCCGAGCGCCGTAACCACTCAGCCACCACGGCGGCGATTTAGATTGAGACTATCCATATTGTGTACGAGGTGTGGCAGGAGATATGTTCATTTGAAATGCAATTTTGCAGCTTCATGCATTTCAGAGCGTATGCATTGCTTTTTATGTTTACTTTTGTTCGGATGCGTGAACACATTGCTCCTCTATACAAGAAACAGTGAATACGAACAGTGTGTACGGGCTGAAAGATAAACGCATCTTATCTGCGTTTAAGACAAAAAAAATTGTTGAATAAGAGACATTACGACACGTATGATACAGGTACCCATTCCATTCTTGTATTTGTCTAAAAATGACAACAGGTGAAGTGAATGTGAGAAACCAGCAATAAAACCAAACGAAACTCGGATAATCCTGAGCTTTATGGTGAAATTATGTTTCACAACGAGGATTATTTGAAAGAGTATTGGACGGAAGAAGACTGAATATGGTCATTGGACTGGAAACCCGCGACCTGCCAGTGCGGCGCGCGCGATCCCATGTGAGAGCTACATCTGCGTTATGATAGGAAGCATAACGTAACCAATGACCGTGCCTTTTAGCAGCCCTAAATGGCCTACCTGGACAAGAAGGCAAGAAAACGCCGAAGGGCATTTAGGTGTTAATGCACTAATAAAGGAAGCACACCAGCGAAAAAAAGATAAGAAGGAAAGGCGTCATCCGACCAGTAGAGCCATGGATGATGGATTCAGGTTGCCTCATGCAGAAGGACAATAAATAAAAATAGAAGAAAATAAACAACGATGAAGGAACTGACTTTTCAGTATGAGCAGAGCAGATATCTCAATGGCGCACGTCCATACGTGTCAGGAGGTTTTGGAGCCTTGGGCTTACTTGCAGCTTGGATGCGTGTTAAGCGATTTGAAGCTCCTTTAAAAGCATTGTTGCAACCGTGGGACACGTTTTGACTGAGTAATTCATCGTCGTCGCTATGGCGTCCGCGTAGCACGTGACAAGCAAGTCGCACCACAATACCATCAGATGTGTAACGGAAAAAGAAACGAGCGGCGCTTCCGTGCCCAAACACCGTGAGTGAATGTAACCTTCTGTGGCGGGCCGAACCACGCGGCGCTTTGAGCGAGCGCGATGTTTCGGTGCTTGCAAACACACACTCTCGCACGCCGGTGTTCTTTCAGCAGCGGCGGCGGCGGCGGCGTCGGCTTTCGCCACAGAAGGCGGCTGCTGCAGCAGGGCGTTGTCCAGGAAGGAATATTTCACTTGGCCGGCCGTTACAGTAGCGTCCGAGTAAAGAGTAGGCGCGAACAGCGCTGTTCCAGAGAGTAGCCGGACGAGGGCGCACTGTTCCTGAGTCAGCTGCGGGGCGTGCCACGGAGAGTCACGTGGAGTGCGCGTTGAAACCACGCCTTCCTGCGGACGTCCCTCACCCCTCACACAGAGCCCCCCAGTGCAGCCCTCCGCAGGCAGACCTCTCAGCTCCGCGGCGGCCCGAGTAAGATACTCTTGTCTTTGCGCGTCCTTTCTTGCCAGAGTGACCGCCGATGAGTCAGCCGGAGTAAACTCCAAAGGGCTCACTGCGCGATACGCAGCGGTCCCCGCAGGAAAGAAGCATGAACGCCGGCCGGTACGAGAACTTCGCTTACGAGGGGCCCCCGTTGTACTTCGGCGGCCAGCAGCCCGACTACGCGCCGCCGCAACCCCCGGTCGCCCAGCCGGTGGTGCTCGACCGTGCTTCCCTGCGGGGCGCCGACGAGCAGCAGAGCAGCGACTGCTCTTGCGGCTCTTCGCCCGACCGCTGGGCGCGCGTCCGTCCGCCGCCGCCGCCGCCGCCGCCGCCGCCGAGGGAACACGGTGAGCTGCCGTCGCCTGCAGCGCACTTTTCCGCCGTCACTCCAACGCGGTCGGTGCAGTGACCAACGGCGTCTGCGGAGCTAACCTGGTAGCCACCTTGCACAAGGCGCAAAGATAGTGCGTGCGCGTAACCGTTGTCACATTCAGAGGGACTTTAGACGCTCCTCAAGCTTCTATACAGATGGCATCGAATGGGTCATGCACGAGCATGTTATTTTTGCAGAGACCCAGTGCAAAATCCTACCGCAGTAAAGGTTGAGCGTTGAGCTACAAGCCAGCCAAGAATATAGACTTTCGCACCGAATGAAAATCTGCATGGAGGCGACATTGGCGGACACATTAGTACAGACAGCAAGCAAGCTGTTCGGTTATCAGGGAACAGTACGTTTCGTTTCTTCGCAAATTTTGTACATGAAAACAAGGACGCGTGCATATGGCGGTGCGTGCAACGTAGGCCGATGGACACGAAATAACACGTTTGTCTTGTTTTGCGATCACCTTTTATGGGAGAACCCGAAAAGAAATTAAGTCCTTGTTGCCAGAGTGAGAAGCTCGAAGGATTTTACTCGAGAAACGTTGGACATTTGCCTGTTCCCCCCACAGAGAAAAACGCTCCACTATTTGCGTATAAATGTCCGAAGGCCAGTAACAAACAACAGCGGGAGCGAAAGCGTGTAATGAAATTACTTATGCTGTGGAGAAACACGAGGCCACGCAGATGCTGTGCATCTAGATGTTACTCAAAAGTGAGCTTGAAAGCCTTAATTCTGTCGTAGGACTGAGCATATCGCGTGTGTTTTGGTGCAATTTCTGTTTTTGTTCTTTTACTTGATCGCACTAAGTTTTATCACTGCTGCCTGCAAGATTTGAATTCTCCGTCTTCATCGGTATTTCTCCGTCTTCATCTCATTCATTGGCAGTTTTGCCGAAAGCCTGGATGAAAATTAGTGATGTAATCATAATGGAGTAACGCTACAACGACGTAGCTAATGCATGCAAGCATAAATGCGCCTGCCCATTTAGGGTTCAAACTGATCCTCAAAGAAGGCCGCCGTTAGCTTCATACCGAGCTTGGAGGATAACAGCACTATAGCTGTTTCATTCGCATCCTACTTTTTGCGGCTATGATAACTGCGAAGGTGCACTAAAGGGGCAAAGTTTGCATAGTTTTCTTTATTACATTGTCCTCTGTAGATATGAATAACCTTCTGTCCAGTTTGCACGGTTTCATGTATGCGAAGCACGTGAACAACATACTATGCACGCATTCGCGTAATTTGGGTTGCAAAACCATCGAGCACTGTGAAAATCGGTCACACCTTGAGGTGACCGTGAGGTGAGGTGACCCTGAGGTGAGCTGAGGATAGTGTTGCGTTAATCTTGTGTGCATAGTAATTTACATAGCCAACATCGCTTCAGAGTAATTATGTTCATAATTTCGTTTTCTGGCGTGAACTTTCATTGATATATTCAGTTATGGTACACTTGTTATCCATTGAAATTTAATTTCCTGCTTACACGCTACACAAAGGCCATGAAGTGGACAGAGTGTGGTGGCATTAGATTGTATACCAACGTTGTGTACCGAAAGAGGTTGGTAGCAAGCGCCATCTCGTGCGATACGTGTGGCATGACTTCATTTTCCGGAGCAGCAGTTAATTATTATTTTCTTGAGATAAAAATTCCTGCAATGATAGGTCAAGGTGTAATTATTTTAATTTTAGTATCCCGATGTACGAACGCTTTCTGCTAACGTCCATGAAACTGCATATAGGAATTCTGTTTCCATGAGTAACAAGCATTCAGGAGCCACATTTCATTATATCAGACTACCAGTGCGTGAGTAAGGAGGTCACATCTGGCGATAACAACAACATACATGGTGATCTGATCAGAGATCCACGACACAATAACGCGAGGAAGACGACAGACACCTGCCACAATCAAATTTCAGAGACAGTCGAGTCGTCTGCTGGCGGCAACGCTTCGAGGAGGGGACTTTTCTGACAAGTCCACTTGCCGAAGCTTTGGCGCAGTATCGTCTGACGGAGGAAGAAAGTTTACTCTTCAACAGATTAGGAAGCGGGCCGATGTTTTGCTCTTTTCAAAGTTTCGTGTTTATTCGGAGTTATCATGCAGTGGTCCAGCCCATCGCTGCGTAGGGACCCTGCAGTACAGCTAAATCCCAGGAGAAAGTAAGTTCATTGCAAGCCAGGCCTTCTAGCGACCCCACGGCCACCGGCCAAGGCAGTGGCTGGTGGATCGTGCCGAGGCGGTGGCTGACACACGTGAGGCGCCGCGCATTTCTTAAGTTATTAAGCATATATCGCGGAGCTTTTCTGTATGGGTTGAAGTGCCGGTTTGACATGCGCTGTACAACTCACTCATTGCGTACTTTTTATTTGACTGACGACCGGCATTTACCACGTTGCAGGCATGGTACAAACGTAATTAAACATCTACGGCTGGGTGCCTCGTCCAACTACGAATTTTCTTTTTGCGCCGAGATCTCTTTGCGCCTACCTGAAAACGCGCTTCATGCTTCAAGCGACATGATACTACACCTGATTGTCCGGTATCATGTCGCGTGAAGCGCCTTTTCAGGTAGGCGAAGCGCGTTTTCAGATACTACACCTGATTATCCAAATTATTCCGGTGCCCTTTACTACGGGACCTCTTCTTCCTTTCTTCTTTCAGTCCCTCCTTTACCCTTCCCTTACGGCGCGGTTTAGCTGTCCAACGATATATGAGACAGATGCTGCGCCTTTTCCTTTCCCACAAAACCAATTATTATTATTATTATTATTATTATTATTATTATTATTATTATTATTATTATTATTACTATTATTAGCTGATTGTACGCGTAGTGCGCGTGGATGCTACGTCGGTGCCAAGCAACCCGAGGGGCCCCTGCTCCCTGGCGGCTGTTGCGCATGCAGCTCTGGCCAACAAAAGGACGCCTCGGGTCTTATCGCCGCGCTGCCGGCTCGTTTCTGCTCTTTTCTTGACATTTTCGGTGTCGCTTATCTTAGGTGTTGTTTCGGCTCTCGACTACATCATCCCCATGCGCCGGTCAGCGATAGCGAATCATTTTGATTCACAGCCACACCGATTAAGCGGCTATCTCAAGAAGCACTCAGGTGCGTCTTCTCGTGTCCGCGTCTATTCTTAGCCCCTTGAATTGCTTCTAGCTATACAGCTTCGCTTCAATATTTCTGCGGCATGGCGGCGGCCAGACAGCGGTCACTTGAAAGGACGCCTCGGGGAAAGCACACCGCTTTTTCCTAGGTTCTGTGGCACTGACGGGTAGAGAATTGGATTGCATTGGGCAGCAAAGAATGAGCATACTGCGTGTAAGTGCTCAGCTTAACTAAAAGCCGCGAAGTTCGAACAAATAAAGTGGAATGAACATTTTGATTTTGGATAATGTAGTACTTAATTCCAAGACTCTTGGCAGTAGATTTTGCTTTTTGAGATTGTAGTCACCGTGCAGAAAGACGCATTCTTCGCCACCTCTAAAACTTACGAGGCAAATAATCGCTTCAGGTTGAGCCTTGCGTCCTGCTGCAAGTATGCAGCAGTCGAGCGAGTGCGTTAGTGAATTCTGTCCACTAAGACTGCTCAACGACGCCGCGCATACCATCCGCTCGTGTATCGCCTCAACGGTCAGATCTGTCGCGGAGTGGAATCGGCGTCGTACTTCGAGCGCAATCCGTTCTTTCCGTTCATCGAATGGCGCAGTGTTCCCGGCTTCCTGCCGCCTTTACACTGCATTGTCCTGCCAGTGTAGCCGTGCGCCGGATCTCGTCTCACTGGTACAGCCGGCGCATAGGCCGGCCCTTTCGGCGTTCCTCGCGCGCTTGCCCGGTAGGGGATTTCCTTCTGCACACGGCTCAGGAAGCGAGAGCGGCTGTCACACGAAACGGCCCACAGTCTCCTTTTTTTTTATATACGGAGCTCGGGAATCGGGGGAAAAATCGGACAGAGGAGCTGCGCGCCTCTCGGTTTGCATCCGCACGTGGAACTTCAAACCTACCGCGCGTCTCTCGCCACCTGGAGAGCGCCGCGCGGTCAGGGCATGCTGCGCGGACCACTCGCTATGTATGCGGCTGAAGAGCTGGCGCCATTGACCCCTCTGCGCTCGCCTGTTTTTAAGGTAGCTTCGACTGGAAAGTTAAGATGAAGCTTTCCGGCTGCAGTGGGGGGAAGGTGGTAGTGGTTTTATTAAAAATAATAGTAAAAAGGAAGGAAAAGATTTTTGCTAGCCCCGGCATTTGCCATCGATACTGAAGCACCTGAGCTGGGGCAGCGGAAATAAAGGACAGCAGGCAGAATGGAGAAATGAAATGAAAGAGGTGAGGGGACAGGAGTAGAGGACAGGGGGAGAAGTAATATGTACAAACTATTTACACAATAAGTAATGTGTCCAGGTTGTGCGCGTAATTAGTTCAGTTTAGAGAAATTAAATCACACACGCGCACAGCACTGTGTAGGTTACAACTGGAGTGGGGCGTCCAGTTATTAATCGTTCAAGGTAGAACTCGCGGAGCGTTCGGTCACTGCGTGTAACTACCTGACGGAGAACAGACGGGACGTCAAGCCCGTGTGTTCGAGGAATGCACAGAGGCTCACCAAAGTTCGCTCACGAGTGCGCGCACTGCCCTGCGGCCACAATAGCGTCCTGATGGAGTCTGGTAGTATGCCCTGCGCCCTATAGGCCGCGAGCATATCGCGACGAGCATCGGCGAACGCGGAGCAGCGAAGGAGCAGATGTTCTAGTGTTTCCACTGCACCGCATCCGTCACACACATCACTCGTCGCGATTCCGTGACGCACCCGTCGTTCCCCGGGCCACACGCAGCCGATGCGCGCGCGGAGGATCATTGCGCGTTGCGACCGTGTAAGTGCGCGACAGCCGGTGACACTGTCGATGCGCTCACCTCCCGCGATGCGTGGGTCGGGGTGCTGCTTTCGGAGATGGTCGTGAATGACCGCACGCACGTCCTCCAGCGCAAGGGGCAGATCGCTGGCAGGTAGTTGGTGTGCAGCGGTCGCGAGGTCGTCAGCTTCTTCGTTGCCGGCGATGCCGCAGTGACCGGGCACCCACTGTGCACGCACGGCACAGCCTCTCTGCGCGAGACGCTCGATGCGCGAGCGAATTTCCCGCACTAGTGGGGTACCGCGGCCGTTAGATTGCAGGCGGCTGAGGGCGGCGCGGGAGTCGCACAGCAGAGCACTCCTGGGCGGCGGAGGGCCGAGGGTGAGCAGCAGGTCCAGCCCGAGCCGGATCCCCATCAACTCCGCCGTGGTGGAGGAGCCCAGGAAGGTTGCGTGTTGCTGGCTGTGCAGTCGCAGGGCGGGGATGGTGGCCGCCGCAGCAAGGGAGCAGCTGTCGCGGGCCACTGAGCCGTCGGTGTACACGAGGAGATGGTCCTGGAGCTCCTCGTGTATGACGGCTCTGGCCAGCTGCTGCACAGCGCAGAGGGGTGTGCTCCGCTTTCCCGCGATGCCGACGATCTCTCGCTGTACCTCCGAGGCAGCAGGCCAGGGCGCGCAGGAGCCGTAGGGGGGTGGGCCTTGGGTCAATTGCTCATACTCGAGCAGCGCCGCGCCCATTCGTGAGCGCGGGTGCGAGCGCATACGCTGCAGCAGCGAGCCGCCGTCCGGTGCGCGGTGAAGCCGGTCGATGTGATTCAGTGCCCTGCGCGCTGCTTGGAGCTCAAGGGGCCACGCTCCTGCCTCGGCCAACGTTGCGGCGCACTGCGAGTTTTTGGGCAGGCCTAGGCACACGCGCAGGGACTTGCGGTGCTGAAGCTCGAGCTTCTTCCAGCACGGCTTGCGCACCGTGACGAGCGGCAGCGCATAGAGCACCGCCCCCAAAGCTGCGGCATTGTATAGACGCAGCGCGGCTTGCTGGGAGATGCCCTGGCCTCGAGCGGTGAGCTTGTGCACGGCGGCGGTGATCCTCTTCATCTGCAGACAGGCCTTGGTCGCCGCGGGGCGGAAGGAAAGGCGCCAGTCGATGTCCAGGCCAAGGTACCGCACCGATTTACGCCAAGGAATCGGAGTCCCGTCCAGTGACAGTGGCGCAAGGTGCGCGCGCGAGCGCGAAACGCAGGCCATGGCCACCGATTTGTCCGCGCTCAGTGACAGACCAAGGCCGCGCAATCTGGCATCGATTGCGGTCAGGGCTCCCTGAAGGCACCCGCGCACGCGGAACGCCTCGCCCGGTGGTCCCCGGCACCACAGAGCTATGTCGTCTGCATATATGGACATGTACACATGGTGTCGCCCGCTCGTGGGGAGGGAGGCCGGCACCACCGACATGGCCACATTAAACAGAAATGGTGATAGGACAGAGCCCTGCGGCACGCCCATGTCGACCGGGCGAGGCTTGGAGAGCTTACCCCCTACTCGTACGCGCATGGTGCGCCCGCTCAGGAAGCCATGAACGTATCGCAAAAGGCGCCCGCTCACACCGGCCCCCTCAAGCACCGCGAGAATTGGTGCGCGGTGAACGTTGTCAAAAGCGCCCGAGACGTCCAGTAGCAGCAGCAGCGCAACCTGGCCTGCTGCCCTGGCATGCTCCAGCGCTGTAACAACGTCCGATATAGAATCAGCCGTGCACCGCATCCCACGGAAACCCGTCTGCCGCTCGTCAAACAAATCAGCCTCCGCAGCCCGCTCGTTCAGACGCTGCAACGCCATATGCTCCATGAGCTTACCTGCCGCCGATGTTAATGCCACTGGCCGGTATCCGCTCAGCTCCGTAGGTGGTCGGACGGTTCGATTTCGCGCATGGAGTGAGCTCGATTCGTGTTTCTCTCTGATAAACTGTCGACACCTGCCGCGTCGCGTATCATGTTGCAGTGTGTCCAAGGTAACGACCGCATCACAAGCAGCAGGTGCGGCTTCGGTTCACGCATCTGAATAAACTTTAAAGGCATGTTCTGATGACGCTTTGGAGGTTCCGTTAGCGTTATTCGTCATGCCCCTTGAACCCGATCAAAACTTTAACTAAGGAGGTTTAGTAATGCAGATATTAAGGAACGGAAATGCTCTGGTAAGCCTCGGAGGTTTATGTCCTGTTAACCGGGAGGTGGTTTTGGCTTAGTGTCTTTTTTAATTTCCTGGTCTTTGATACGCAAAGAAAGCGCGAAAGTTTTTTGAATGAAGACAAGGTTTTATGCGATCGCAACTCAACGGCATCGGTTGCCGATGCGCGCGCATAGGTGCCCCATGCTAGCAGCACATGGCGAGCAGGCGCTTGTTGCACCAATCAAGCCCATGAGCTCTCTAAGAGACTGCTGCAAATGCGCGTGCTTTCATACCAGAAATGTATTCTTCACAACGTAACCAACCATTTGCAGCGGCTGAGTGCAAGTGTTGTTTTATTTCCAGGATATCAAATACTAGAAAAGTCTCAGTGCTACATAGAAAAAATATAAAGCGCACTCAGGACAACGGACAAGCAAGACCAAAAAACACAAGTGCTTACTCGAAACTGGGCGTTTATTCAAGAAACGCACAAAAAGAGAGAAAAGACACAAACAAAACAAAGGCCTTCACGCAGGCGCATCAGGATAAGTATTCATGCAGGCGCGTCAAGATAAGAAAACTCCTTTTCGTGCAGAACCACCATAGGGCCGGCAACACACGAGTGCTCATTTTTACGGATGTGATAGGGCTCGGAAACCTCTCTGGTTAGCTGATTAGAGTGTCGAAACAAGATGCTGGTTTGATCAAGCAAAGGCTTGCAACCACTGCATTTCGAACAGTGCTTACCAAGATTGGATGAAGGCGACTTTTTCAAGGATAAAAAATGCTCTTGCAAGCGCACATTAAGGCAGCGGCCAGTTTGACCAATATTGGTCCGGCCACAAAAGTAGGGAGTGTAATGCACCACTCCTTTTGCACATTTCACATAGCGGTTCTTGTGGTTCACGGTGCACCGCTTCCTTTTGTCACGTACGCCGCTGCTAGAGCGCGCAGAAACCTTCGCACAAACACTACTAACTTTTTGAGGGGCAGAAAAGAGAACATTAACACCACATCTGTTACCCACATTTTTTAGTTTATGAGAAAACCGATGAACACATGGAATAACTGCAACATTTTTTTCTCTTCCTCTGAACGCGTGCTAAGTGACCTACAGAAATCATTAACTTTTTTGAGCACCTTGCTAGATGCTAGAGACAGCGCCTACTCTGGAAACCCAGCCAATCTTATTCTGTTCACTTGCTCACAGAAGCTATCCTTCATTGCGTGATGGCACGACTTGAGCAAAGGCGATCCTAAGCAGGCGACAGCAATGCCACGCTTCACAATTTTCGAATGACTTGACTTAAAATTTGATAGAAGTTTCACTGACTTTCGAGAATACATCCAGCACACAAGATCCTGCATAAAACGAAGTTTAATGTCAAGAAACTGGAAGCAATCATTTGCATTTCGAAGGTGAACTGCAGTCCACACCCATATTCTTTAAAAATCTTCGTAATGTCCACCGCCCGCCTTGTAAATTCATGTCTGTCAACAAACACCAGATAATCATCGACCTACCTGAAAATCTTTTTTGAAAGGCCACTCAGATTCTTTTCAATGCAAGAGTTAACTCGAGATAGGAAGGTATCACTGAGGACAGGAGCTACTTTGCATCCTATACATATGCCGGTATTTTGTAGAAACAAATGCCCATTCCAGTCGACAAAGGTGGAACCAAGATGAAACGATAGCACTTCTAAAAACGAAGGAACCGAAATACCACAGGTGTTAACAAAGCGTTGTTCATCGTTATCCTCAGTAATGCACTCACTAACAAATTTCATCAGAGTGTAATGTGGCAGCGAGTAGAGGAGATTCTTAACATCAATACTGAATGCAGACGCACCTTTAGGATTGTGATTCCTAAGGTAGTCCACAACAGCCAAAGAATTCGGCGTCTCATATGGGTCCGCTAAGGTAAGACCTTTTAAGTGCTTTTGCAGGAAGCATGAAACGACATGTTGCCAAGTCGACCGCTCAGTGACAATAGCACGGAAGGGTATGTCGTCCTTATGAATGAGTATTGGCCGAAAAGAAGACTTCGAGCCTTAGGCCTTCAGTCTTTTTCACGCTAGAGCGCAAATGCTTAAGGTTTAAACGTGACAAAAGTTCCAGAGCGTGTTCCTTTACCTTTGTAGCTTTAACAGGTCTAAAATTTGCTTCAATTGCCCCATCGGCCTTTTTCTTGAATAAGTGCTCGGGTAACGCAACGAGTTACCCCTCTTTTTCGGAAACAAGTACGCCCTGCTCACTAGATGTGAAAAAATCTACCAAGGGCTTCAAGCAACGTTTGCTCTTTATCCCACCGCCAGATCTCTTCATCGCATCTACACATTCAACAATGCACCTGGAACGTTTCTCCTGATGTAGGTGGAATGTGTAGATGCGGTGAAAAGATCTGGCGGTGGGATAAAGAGCAAACGTTGCTTGAAGCCCTTGGTAGATTTTTTGACATCCAGTGAGCAGCGCGTACTTGTTTCCGACAAAGAGGGGTACTTCGTTGTGTTACCCGATCACTTATTCAAGAAAAAGGCCGATGGGGCAATGGAAGCAAGTTTTAGACCTGTTAAAGCTACAAAGGTAAAGGAACATGCTCTGGAACTTTTGTCACGTTTAAACCTATAGTATTTGCGCTCTAGCGTGAAAAAGGCTGAAGGCCTAAGGCTCGAAGTCTTCTTTTCGGCCAAAACTCATTCATAAGGACGACATACCCTTCCGTGCCATTGTCACTGAGCGGTCGACTTGGCAACATGTCGTTTCATGCTTCCTGCAAAAGCACTTAAAAGGTCTTACCTTAGCGGACCCATATGAGACGCCGAATTCTTTGGCTGTTGTGGACTACCTTAGGAATCACAATCCTAAAGGTGCGTCTGCATTCAGTATTGATGTTAAGAATCTCCTCTACTCGCTGCCACATTACACTCTGATGAAATTTGTTAGTGAGTGCATTACTGAGGATAACGATGAACAACGCTTTGTTAACACCTGTGGTATTTCGGTTCCTTCGTTTTTAGAAGTGCTATCGTTTCATCTTGGCTCCACCTTTGTCGACTGGAATGGGCATTTGTTTCTACAAAATACCGGCATATGTATAGGATGCAAAGTAGCTCCTGTCCTCAGTGATACCTTCCTATCTCGAGTTAACTCTTGCATTGAAAAGAATCTGAGTGGCCTTTCAAAAAAGATTTTCAGGTAGGTCGATGATTATCTGGTGTTTGTTGACAGACATGAATTTACAAGGCGGGCGGTGGACATTACGAAGATTTTTAAAGAATATGGGTGTGGACTGCAGTTCACCTTCGAAATGCAAATGATTGCTTCCAGTTTCTTGACATTAAACTTCGTTTTATGCAGGATCTTGTGTGCTGGATGTATTCTCGAAAGTCAGTGAAACTTCTATCAAATTTTAAGTCATGTCATTCGAAAATTGTGAAGCGTGGCATTGCTGTCGCCTGCTTAGGATCGCCTTTGCTCAAGTCGTGCCATCACGCAATGAAGGATAGCTTCTGTGAGCAAGTGAACAGAATAAGATTGGCTGGGTTTCCAGAGTAGGCGCTGTTTCTAGCATCTAGCAAGGTGCTCAAAAAAGTTAATGATTTCTGTAGGTCACTTAGCACGCGTTCAGAGGAAGAGAAAAAAATGTTGCAGTTATTCCATGTGTTCATCGGTTTTCTCATAAACGAAAAAATGTGGGTAACAGATGTGGTGTTAATGTTCTCTTTTCTGCCCCTCAAAAAGTTAGTAGTGTTTGTGCGAAGGTTTCTGCGCGCTCTAGCAGCGGCGTATACGTGACAAAAGGAAGCGGTGCACCGTGAACCACAAGAACCGCTATGTCAGATGCGTAAAAGGAGTGGTGTATTACATCCCTTCTCCTGTGGCCTGACCTATATTGGTCAAACTGGCCGCTGCCTCAATGTGCCCCTGCAAGAGTATTTTTTTGTCCTTGAAAAAGTCGCCTTCATCCAGTCTTGCTAAGCACTGTTCGAAATGCAGGGGTTGCAAGCCTTTGCTTGATCAAACCAAAATCTTGTTTCGACACCCTAATCATCTAACCAGAGAGGTTTCAGAGCCCTATCACATCCGTAAGAATGAGCACTCGTGTGTTGCCGGCCCTATGGTGGTTCTGCATGAAAAGGAGTTTTCTTATCTTTACGCGCCTGCATGAATACTTATCCTGATGCGCCTGCGTGAAGGCTTTTGTTTTGTTTGGGGTTTTTCTCTCTTTTTGTGCGTTTCTTGAATAAACGCCGAATTGCGAGTAAGCGCTTGTGTTGTTTGGCCTTTCTTGTTTGTTGTCCTGAGTGCGTTTTTATATTTTGAAGCGAAAAGCTTCACTACGCTGGTCAGAGCCGAGCTTCGCGGGAGCCGGACTGGTGAGTTATGCGCATGCGCGAAAACGAGTGACGTCACGCGCCGCGCAGGTGGTCGCTCCTCACCGCTGCCGGAGCCGCCGCCGACTCCGTCGCCTGACCTTTCGGCGCAGCCGCGCGCTACTGCACTTGTGCGTCATGTGCATGCGCATGGAGGCTATATAATGCGCTTGCCAGAGAATAGGCGTGCGCACTCGACATGGAAGGGAAGGAGAGTGCGGCTGCTGCTAGACTACGCAGAAAAGCTGAGAAACTAAATCCGTCCGATCCAGAAGTACTCGCTTGGTAGTTCGCTGCACAACAGCGAAAAAATGATAAAGCCAAAGCTAAACGTGCAGCCGAAACGCCTGAACAACGGGAAATACTCCTTGCTAAACGACGTCGGAAAGAAGCCGGAAAGCGTGTCTTGGCCGCATCTTCAGCCAGCTGCAGCCAAGCGAGTGAGGAAGAGGAAACAAGAGAGTCAGAAGAGGAAAATCCCAAAACTCGCCGTTACAACGACCACGTGGTACGACTTCTGTGTCTAACTCGTAAACATATGCCATTGAGTAACCAAGTCTACGCCTATAGATAAACAATGTATACAATACCAGCTAAGCTACGAAGCATAACCATGACGTCAAACCAAGCATAACTGAAGCTTTTCGCTTGTATATCCAGGCTTAACGAGAGCTAAGCCAATGCCTAATTTTTTTTCCATGATGCTATGCCAACTAGCCCAAATGTCAAATCTATGTCAGTGTTACATTCGAAGTAGGTGATAACAAGGTGGTGCTTTTGTGGCTTTCAAGCGCGCGGTACTGGAATGGGCAAAGAGCCTGGCGTAGAGGTCGCACCAGTTGATTATTGTCTCGACTTGATGAGAATATACGTCATCATTCGTGCATGAAGTGAATACGTGGTCTTTTCGTTGCAGGTGGCGGTAGAGGGTCTGCGCACCTCTAATCTGATGCCGAATTGACACAGTTACGTGACAAAGAGTTGCAAAGTTTGTGAAAGTGCCAAAGCCGGCGTTTTTGGCTCCGCGCTTCTATAGGCTGAGTAAAATAGCTTTACATTCTAAAGCAGTGATATTTGTAATACGGCGTTATTCCAAGAAAATATACCTGACTGCAGCACTGTTTTAAACTGATTGAAGGGTTTCAAGCGCTAAGGTTGGCGCGGCTGTAATATTTTGCAGACGTAGTCTATAGTTGACGCCTTGCAAATGCTACGCTAGTAAGGAAGTGCGGGCACTGCATCACATGGAAGGAAGTGCATGTTGTTTGGCTTGTTGGATCACACTTGAGGAAAGGCAACAACTACAGGACGGTTCTGTATGTCCTCTGTACGTTCTTTGGTTCGTGCTGCAGTTTTTTTTTGTCAACGCTGGAGGCAGCCCTTGGCTTAGCATCAACATTTAGTGTTGATCCATGAGAGGACAGGTTACTATTGCGAGGAGTTTTAGTACCCGAAATACTCGAGGAATATGACGGAAAAGATATGTGCCTCGTTAAGTCAGTAACTGCGTAGGAGTTGACTCGTCCTATGCCTAGTTAAATAAGACTTTAAATATTACATCACGTTTCCATAATTTTAGGACGAAAAATAGTCGGTTCAGCATTACGTGGGCATTCTCCTGGTGTGCCCCAGTTTCGCCGCCTGCCGTAATCATAATGTTTCGCTTATGCACTGCTTTGTAGTCGGCGCTTTTGCTTTCACCGCTGAATTGGCCTAGACAGCACGCAACATTAGCAGGTAAGAAAACGCGCGCTGGCCCGCATATGCTTTTTTACGCGCTCATACGAGAGTTTGCTTCCGCGTAGGCAGCAGAACTGCGCGGTGTCAGGTAACTGAGCTGCAACATTTTGCGTCGACGGAATCTGAGCGCTTTTATGCCACTATTTATCGATTGAGCAGAACTGAAAGCACAATTAAGTTTTGCAAGACGGACAGTTAGCTCTTTCCGAAAGCGCTGAATATGCAGCGCATGCGCATTTGAATAATACAGGCGCGCGAAATGAGCTTGGAAGCATTTTTCGACAAGGATTTCCTAAAGTTTTTGAATTCCTTTGATTATACTGCTCCAGCATTTTAGCAATTTCTTACGTAGAAGCGTACTTACGTATCTACTTTTAGCATAGGAGAGCCACTGTTACTCCACAAAGAAAGTAACAATAAAGCTTGAAACCTACTTTGTATGAATGAAAAATAGATGAACAATGAATAAACGCTTTCAATCTATAACGAACCGAGTGCTCTGAAATTACATATTAAAGACTTGGCTTTAAGCGCCAAACTAACAGCGCGCAGAAGAACTGAAGGAAGAAAGCTAGTTGGCTAAGACCTTCGACAAGTGTGCGTAGGCTCGTTGTAGCTTGTAGCTCAATGTGAGTGCACTGAAGACATTAATACTAGACCCACCTCTGCACCAGGATCGCGTTCTCGCTCATTGGATCGCAATAGACTTCAGATAAATTGCCTGGAAGTTTACCCCAGTCGGTGACTAGCTTGTGCTTAAGGCTGCACTTTTAAAAATGTGAGAGCCAGTCTGACGCCTTTTCTACTTATCGCTAGAGGCCTTTGCAAGTGCAGATGTGGGAGAAAAGGAATGTCGAAAGTTGATGCACAGCAGATGTGGGCACTTGGAGCCACCTGAGTGAAAATACCCGCAAACTAACGTTGTAGCACTTGGCACTTCACGCCTGTTCGCTTCTCTTGAGGTAACAACCTGCATTTTAACATTGTGAGAAAGCTTTTGAACGTTCTTACTGAACGCACTTTGTCCGTTCAAGACGCTTGCCAGCCGGTTTTGATGCGTTCCTCTTTTAGTACGTGCAGTGAACGCAGAAGGTCCTTCACTACACTGACTTACGTTAGTGTAGTGAAGGACCTCCGCGAAGTATGAAAGAGCGCACAATTGTGCGCTCTTTCATACTTCGCTTCCGCACTGCACGCTTGAAGCTTTGATAGGTGATTTGATCAAATTATGAACGGGAGCAGGGTAGCCGGAAAAATGAGTGCTTCTAACAGCTCCATCGCAAGACCGCGTAGCCTAAAACATTCAATGCGGGAAGCTTAATTATTGCTGCGCGTTGTAGGAAGCACGCACCCCCTGAGCAATTATGGCGCTGGAGGCCGACGCGATATGCAACAAGTCATAAGCTTACCCCCGCGGTGCTGGTGACGGATGCATGGTATGCAGGAAGTACGCCGCCATTACGTGCCAATGGTAGAACAGCTCAAAAGTATACTCCAGTGGCGCGAGGTCGCCGATAATGATAGATATGACCACGCTCTTACATTCGTCTCTACTCTGGTATATTCCTGCGTCACCTACTTTGATCATACCATGGTTTGTATTTTCGCTCTCCCCAAAAGACTGCCGGTAGTAGCTGTAAAAAACATCGTTATCGACCAGAAATAGTCCCCTATGTTCAAAGGTATACGCACCATGGTGAAAACGCGCCTGCCGCTTGCTTGTGCGGCTATAACAACCACTACTATATATGATGAGATACAGCTAATAAGACGCTGTAGAACCTGAAACAAAATTAGTGTGGTCCCGGAAATTAGAAACATGACTGTATGACACTCCGATGAGGCTTACTATTAATACATTGCGAAAGCTTAAGATCCAAAGACTGCACGCCCGTGCACGTACACGCACATTTTCGGAAAGGGACCAGAATAAAATATGACAAGCTTTGTTGCAACGTTTCAGACGGTTTACCGACCTTCTTGAGGTAGTACAGCCTACGGATCAGGGCTCTTTTAAAGATTGGAACCGAGAGTGCAGGTGCGATGCAAGAGTACAAGCATACTTCATAAAATCTTATCTGGAGTGAATACTTACTCAACAAATGAAAATTAAAAGAACAAAAAATTGGTCAGAACGGAAGAACCAGTGAAAATGGGAAGGGCACGAACAATAAATTCCAGCCCGTTTTTGTGTAAAAATCCGAAGGGATGGATTCGCCTTTCATTATTGTCTCCAACGCTGTCTCACCGTAAGCCTCTATACTTACGTGTGTTTTCGACTGCTTTACGAGACGAGCCATTCACGGTTTTCACGGCCATTCACGATTCGTTTTGCCATCAATGGCGTGCCGCGTTTTGCCGGCGTGTTCGAAACCTGTGCTTATGGTTAAAATTAACGGGGACGATCCGAAGGGCTATAATCGCCTCTCGGCCGATCGGTTTGTTAGGGGTATCTTTCTTCACCACCTCCCCAACTAGAACACGTCTACCCCCTGTTGGGGTTGCCCTTTGGGACTGCTTGACCGCATTGCAACGGGGTCACGTCAGCCAGTCCCAAAGTCATTTTTAAATGTTTTAAGAACTCCCTTACGAAAATTACGAAGGAATCACCGTTGCATTTGTTGCTTTTGTTTGGTTAGCTTTTTTCTTACGTCCCTTTCAATTTTTGCAACTAAGTCGACTGTTATGTATTGTCTGTTTCGCTTCCTATTTTCTCTGGCTGTTTCCTTCTAGCGTATTTGTTTAATTTCTTTTCTTTTTCGCGTGTTGTAAAGTTGTAACAAACCATGTTAGGTTTCATTCTGGCAATTTTCCTGATATGAAATTATCAGCTGCCAAACAACTACCCCTCTCTCTCTCTCTCTCTCTCTCTCTCTCTCTCTCTCTCTCTCTCACACACACACACACACACACACACACACACACACACACACACACACGCACACACACACACACACACACACACACACACGCACGCACGCACGCACGCACGCACGCACACACACACACACACACACACACACACACACACACACACACACACACACACACACACACACACACACACACACACACACACACGCACGCACGCACGCACTCACGCACACACACACACACACACACACACACACACACACACACACACACACACACACACACACACACACACACACACACACACACACACACACACACACACACACACACACACACACACACACACACACACACACACACACACACATTTTAGCCGCCGCGGTGGTTGTGTGGTTATGGCGCTCGGCTGCTGGCCCGAATGACGCGGGTTCGATACCGGCCGCGGCGGTCGAATTTCGATGGAGGCGAAATTCTAGAGGCCCGTGTACTGTGCGATGTCAGTGCACGTTAAAGAACCCTAGGTGGTCGAAATTCCTGGAGCCCTTCACTATGGCGTCTCTCATAGCCTGAGTCGCTTTGGGACGATACCCCCCCCCACACACACACACGCACGCGCGCGCGCACACGCACATGCACGTACGCACGCACACATACACACAAGAAGAAAACGATTTATATACCAGGTGTTTCAGGGAAAGTGATCACTAATTTAAAAAAAAAACAGGGTTTTTACGGTAAACAGAAGCGTTTTAAGGCATAGTAATACCGGTGTTGGCGAACGTCAAAAAGCAGGCGAATCGCGTTAAATATTAAAGTGATTAACTAAATTATCATGGTTAACTTTTTAACTACTACAGTTAGGCACCTGATTGCAATTAGAGATTTGTAGCCGGCTGTTAGTAATAGCCATATCAGTTTTTAGAATTTCAAAAACGCGATTACCCTTGGAGCTGTGACTCGACGAAATGCACACCGCGCGCGTGTTTTTGTTTTATTTTTCTGTGCTAGACAATGCGCGCGCGCCAACCCGCAGCTCCAGTGCTACCGCAGCACTGGCCCTCCAAGTTCACCGCGCACCTGCCCGGACATTTGAGGCGCGCGGGGAGAAAAATATATGTGTCTGAACATTCTCCTGACATGCCCGCGCCAGAGGGTGGGTGTACGCTGCCATTACACCCGTGCTTTTACGCTAAGCTCGAGGCCTGGCCGATCTTTTGAAATGTCCTTCAATATCCCCGGCGGCTGTTCTCGTTCTCACGTGTTTGCGCGTCCGATTGACAGATCATAGGCTTCAAACGGATCAAGACGGCTTCTTCTGTCCGTCTCTTCGTTTCACTCGTCCCGTTTGTCAGCGCTGTTTCGTCGTTTCTTTCAACATGAACCAACCAGCCTGACTTACCTCTCTTATTGGATTGGTTTGTGGGGGTTTAACGTCCCAAAGCGACTCAGGCTATGAGGGACGCCGTAGTGAAGGGCTCCGGGAATTTCGACCGCCTGGGGTTCTTTAACGTGCACTGACATCGCACTGCCCACGGTCCTTTAGAATTTCGCCTCCATCGAAATTCGACCGCCGCGGCCGGAGACGAACCCGCGTCTTTCGAGCCAGCAGCCGAGCGCCATAACCGTTCAGCCACCGCGGCGGCTCTCAGCTCTCTTATTGGATTCACGACCTCTTTGAGGGTATTAGCCACGACGCTTTTTCGGTCTTGAAATTGAAGCAAGAAGGCTCTTTAAACAGGAAGGGAAATGGCAGTGGCTTCCTTGAGTACAGCTGCGGTCGGTACGCAGTTTGAATTAAACAAGAACATCTAACGTCAGCAAGCGGCGCAACTACGACAGCACAAGAAAGAGAACGACACACCTTGTGCTGTCGTTGTGCTGCCGTTCGCTGCATCATGCACTAACTCGCCGAGCAATCTGTTGTTCTGATATAACGTCAGCTAGCTCTCCTAGTGGAGTTCCAGGCTGCACGCAACAGGGGAACAAGTCTGGTCAACACGAGCAAAACAACACGTGTACAGGCAATGGGGGCCAGGGGCAATGTAACCCGAACTCAGGCTATTGAGGATCAGCAGGGCTCAGAGATGAAGACGCATTGATAAAGACAACTTTTATGTCGTGGCGCCGCCCGTATACCGAGCTGCCTGTTATTTATTTATTTATTTTATTTATTTAACAATACTGTTAACCCTCAAGCGAGGGTCCTTACATCGAGGGTATGAAAACTTCGTAGAAAATATAATTATTCACAATCACTAAATACATCAGCAGAAGACAGTACATTCGTTCAAGCATCAAATAGCACTTTCAAGCAGATGGTCATCCAGAGATCGCTCAAATTCATGCAGATCATTCTGTTCTACAACACTCATTGGCAAGTCATTCCACATTTCAATTACATGGGGGAAGAAGGAATTTCTGAAAGCTTCACTATGGGCGTAGTACGGCTGAATTATCCGACTATGATTTGTTCTAGAACTCCGTTTGCCTGGCGCTTGTATGTATGTTTCCTTTTGAATGTTTACCTGTCCTTGGAGCATCTGGAATAGTAGCTTTAGGCGATTTTTTTCTCTACGTATTTCTAATGAATCCAGGTTACAGGAAGAAAGCATATCTGTAACTGAGTCTGTCCTTCGATATCGGCAGCAAATAAAGCGTACTGCGTACCTCTGAACTCTTTCTAATTGTTTCTTTAAATAATTCTGTTTAGGACTCCATACTACTGACGCATACTCAAGGATTGGCCTCACAAAAGCTTTATATGCAATTAGTCTTACATCTCGTGTAGCATTCTCCAATTTTTCTCTCAAAAAACATAACCTCTGGTGTGCTTTAGAGCACACCTCTTCTATATGTGTGCCCCAATTTAAATTTTGTGTTATTGTCATTCCTAGATACTTAAACTGAGTTACGTTTACCAAACACTTGTCACCAATGAAATATGGGAACGAAAGAACAGATTTCTTCGTTGTAATGTGCATGTACGTTGATTTCGAATAATTTATTTCCATGTTCCATTTTTTGCACCATTCGCTTAATGCCTGTAAAGAGTTGTTAATTCTATGCTGGTCTTCCGTGTTTCTAACTGTGGAATAAATTAAACAGTCAGCTCATAAAAACGGGCAATACTCTTTCAACTGGTGTTTACCCCTAACCGCGTTTAATATACTTTCCAGAAAGGATCGTCAAATAACGCAATAAAAGAAATACTTCCCGTCTTTTACGGCGGATACGTGCAGGCTTACACCAGCACGCGGTGGCAGGCTTGCGTGGGCTGGTTATGGTGGGTTCAGACGAGCGGACCGGATCGCGGACGCGCGACAAGTGACCAAGCATTCGCGAGTCGGTCTGGACGTCGAGCATTCACGCGAGTGCAGCGGACAATCCGCACGTAGCTAGCCAGACGAGCGCTCGAGCCAACGTGTACTGACCTAGAAGCAAAAAAGAGCAAAAACAATCCCGGTCCGCCGCCAAGCCCGCGGACTGAAAAAGGCGCCTTTTTCACTCGGTCCGCGGTCCGGGCCCGGAAAAGTCCGCGCCGCCCGCTGAAGGTCACTCAGAGCAGTGACGTTCCCATCACGTGGCACGCGGACAGCGCTGACGCGCCCGGACCATCCGCGATGCTGTACGCTCGTCTGAACCCACCTTTACCGTGGCAACCACCTTACAGTTGTGACGTAGGCGCCTGGAAGCGGAGGCCGTGCTCGGGTTCTCTCCGTGTTCTAGGCAGTGTTGAGGAAGCGCGGTACGTCGAGGAAGGGGCAGAACATGTGGAAGTAGCGAGCGGAGAACGTGTCGCAACATGTAGAGAGAGGGGCGACAAATACAGACGCCAGCTGGTGCTTGAGTTTGAGAATTGGTCGTACTACCCGCACAGTACGATGCTAAGGCGGGGCGCCAGTACAACTAAAGGCGAAAGTTGGTTGTACTAGTTCCTGCGTTGTAAATAGCACTCGTCTGCTTCTTATTTACAGAGCACCAACTAGCCTACTTTCGGTTTGGTTTGGCTTATGGGGGTTTAACGTCCCACAGCGACTCAGGCCATGCGGGACGCGGCAGTGAAGGGCTCCGAAAATTTCGACCACCTGCGGTTCTTTAACGTGCACACTGACATCGCACAGTACACGGGCCTCTAGAATTTTAGCTTACTTTCGTCTTTAATTATGCTCATTTCTAGTGCATTGGGCTCTGTTCTTCCACATTTTCTTCTGGTTGACCTTTCAACCACGGTGGTAAATTTGGTCGCCATTGTCGTGCTAGGATGTTCACCTTCGCGCTGAACAATCGCCTGGTTCCGTCGGAAGTCTAGAGCTGTGCCCCGTGAGTTCCTTGTAAGGCGATAGACTTTTTCTCGAGTAAGCCTTCCGAACGCATGTGTATTCGCGTTACAACATTCGGGACTTGATAAGGGGAGAGGCCCGAAGAGGAAAGAGTATGAAAACCGGCGATGGAGTAAATGAGCAGTAATTCTCTCTTGGTGGGAACTTCAATCGCAGCGTGATGAAAAAATGAAAACAATTGATTTTGCGGGAAGGAAAGGTGCAGTACCTGTCACATCTTTCGGTAGCCACCTGAACTGCACTGTGAGGGAAGTGATGAAAGAGGGAGTGAAAGACAGAAGGGAGGGAGAGGTACCGCAGAGGAGAGCTCCGGAATAATTTCGCCTCCAACGTGCGTCTTACTCTTTACGCTTCATTCTTCTGTTCTCTTTTCATCGTTGCGTGCTTGGCGTATTTTTTTTATTTTTTACATGGTTTTACCCGCAAACTTAACTGCAACTGAAACGTTCTCGGAGCATCATAACTGCACCCTTAGGCAACTGCGTTACGTGGTGTGTAAACGAAACTATTCGCGGCCGAGTGGTCAGGTTATGTATTTCGAGTATAAGAAAAAAAAGAGAGGAAAAGACACTTTATTGCGAAAGCGTGGTGACCATACTCTTCTGCTATTGGTGGAAAAGCGTCTTCTCCCTCATTCTACGCTACTGCATACATCTTATTGAGTGAAATTTTTCTGGCTCGCTGGTTGCGTTCTCTCTGGTTGCCGCTGTTGTACGTTATTAATATTTCGCTTTTCCTTTATAGGGTATTATGGACATACTGCTTTTATCACATTTTCCAGAAGCCATTAGCATACATTTATTAAGTGCTAGACCTTTTCAAGAATGACAAAACTGCTGCGACTTTTGCCGTGCTGGCTGATCTTCTAGCAGTAGCATTGCGGTGTCTTCATTGAACATACCCCGCCTCTTTATTTTCTTTGATGATTTCTTTAAGTGCATGTTTTCAGCCTCGGAAAACTTTAGTGGTGATTTAGTGGCGTCAGTGACATTCACAGTATCGAGTTTAGTATCAAATTTTGCGTTGTTCATGTTTTTATTTGTACTTAAGAGAATGCGCAGTCATCTATATATTCTCAAATGCGGCAGCTGTGACATTTTATTTATTGCATTGCTATGTCTCCCGGATTTTTTTACCTTCCTGAGGCAAGACAAGTGTTGATAACCTCGTCAACGAAAAACTGTTTACGGGCAACCGTGAATTTAACAAGGGACAGCTCTCTGTTAGCAAACAAAAAGAAAACAGAGCACGCTGAAACTGGTGACATTAGTCTGCAAGACCTGTTCACACTTCCGTGGGTATTTGATTTCAGTTTTGCCGGAACAAAATCTACGAAGCCTGAGAGCGGTCAGCTTAGTTTTCGGCAAGCGACCAGCAACCGAGAGACGCATTTCTCCGGCGTGGCTCTACAGAACGGCGGCGCATGATGCCTGTGTGAATCTTGCGAAAGGATTGACAAGTGAACGCGACGATTTTTCAGAAGGAGCGACGTCTAGTTTATATATATATATATATATATATATATATATATATATATATATATATATATATATATATATATATATATATATATATATATATATCATCTCCCAGAAAGGCGGGACCATGAACCAAGCGAGCATCGATCTTATCCGAAAAAAAAAAGACTAATTGGGGAGAAGTGTATAGATGCCGGCGCACTACTATCTTCGACATTTGATTGGTTGAACAGTGGGGGCTGGGGGGGGGGGGGGGCATATTTTCGGTGTTCAGTAGTTCAAAAAATGAAAAAAGAAAGAAAACAACACCTGGGCCGTGTGCCGGGAATGCTAGGCGCTTCATTAGGTACTGCGTGGCAGCTTGGCATCCCCCACGGCGAACTCTGTAGTATGCGGAATTCTGTATACAACAGAACGGAACAGGCATTCCATCAGTCATGGCTGCCAGGAGATCTAGCAGGTACTCCAATAGGCCGTTGAGCTCGAATACTCTCTTTGAGTCAAAGGCTGACAAGATTAAAATAAACGATTGCCCGCTTTAATAAGTTCAGAACAACCCGTTTTTATCCTTGCGCAACATAAGCTCGCGCTGGCGCACTACAAAGAAATGACTGAAGCGGCATGATGTTTCTTGCCATCCGCCCGCCGGTCGTATATACGTTTTCAGTGCGAAAACGGCCTGAATAACGTAATTGACTTCGCTATGGAAAAGTTAGGTTGAGGTCCTCTGACATGATGAATCAGTGAGTGCTTAGTGTATGGGTGCTTCCATTTAGACTCTCGGGAGTTCACGAAGTAATCAAGTAAGCACGGTGCAGCAAAAGAAGAGACATTTGTTTCCTTGACACGCAACTCGCCGCGCCACCGGTGCCATCGCGCCTTTCGTTCACGGTTCGCCGTGCTACGCCGTGTATGCCACCAGCGCATTTGAACCCGCCCTTGCCCGCTGACACGATGCGCCATCTACCGCTACGTTTGCAAATCATGGACGAATTGAGGGTAGAGACTGGGGCAATAGCGGGGACGTTAACGAGGCGGGCTTTTTGCGCGACCACATCCGTGCAAGGTAATGCGTTCAGCAAACTTGGCGCGTTTTGAAATAGCTTTTCGTTGGCAAGACACCGTCTTTATCACGATAGCCTTACTATGAATACGTTTTCTTTCGCCGGTGCAGTTGGCGTAGCAAGCCAAATGCGCCACCTGAATTACCAAAAATGCGAAGGCTGTTTGTTGGAAGGCGAACTCCGAAAGGAACAGCGCGATGTTACCGTGCAGCGGTAAAAGAATCAAGGCAGTGCGACTAGCTTGCAGATAGTACCGAAGGAGCATGAACTGCCTAACCGTTCTTACAGTCGTTATCTATGCTAAAGAAGCCTGGTTAATACATTTATTGAACGCAGTGCTGTTGTTATAAAGATGTTTTTACTACCGCTACTTTCTAGTTCGTACACTTCAACACATAACGCGTTTGGAAGCATTGGATAATGAAACGTGCTCTTAATGACCATAAGGGGTGCGAAGTTATGTACCTACATAAGTCGACACCTGCAAATGTTAGAGGACCGAACCAACGCATGCGCACCAAGGACTCGGAGAAGTGGCTTAGGCTGAAGAGAGCACAACTCTTCGGGCTTCGGTGAACCCGATGAGGGTCACTTCGGCCAAAAAAAGGAAGAGAAGGTGCGTATCGTTCAGCCATTAGCAGCCCAGATCTAGCAGCCGTGCGGGCATCCCGTTTATCTAGCTCCGTGCCGTCAACGTTTGTAATGGACTCGGAACGGAGGCAGGGAAAGGGTGCAGGTTGTGATTAGCGGAAATAACACCACCTTCACCGAAGGAATTGGCGTATCGATCCTAACGTTGCGGGAAGGAAGCAAGAAGTTCGCGATCATGCTGACGCTCTTGTGTGAGCTGCTGCTGTATTTGTACGACGGGTCTTATGTAATGCACGTAAAACTGAATTGCGTGATGCGTTTTGTTTAGGGGTATACAAAAAAAAAACACTGCACTTTGTCAGTGTCACCTCAAAAAAAAAAAACTATAGTGGCTCAGAAACAGCTTTAATTCAGTCTTGTATTCATAACTGCGGTTAAGCAACCTTCCTTCTTTTGTGGCCAAAGCTTGAAAGTAGTATGTGAAGTCAGTGCTTTTAAGCTCCGAAAAGTAAAGTCAGCTTGCTGTGGCTATCTAACCACTTTTAGGTGTGGTAAATTTTGCGCACAGATTTTTTTTTGTTCTAATTTCGTAGCACTAGTTCCAGATAGAAGAAAAAAAATTGGATACTACGTCGTACGTAGCATGCCAGGAAACGGACAGCCGAATGCTTATATATCACACTGAGCATATCTACGTTTTGTTGCGCATCTAAAACACATATTAATGATTCATGAAAGACATCTATTTTACAGCTAGCTAGGCGTTAAGAGAAGCTATGAAAAGTCTACAAGCAGTTTTGCGAAACGTCTAGTGCACATCCTGTCAAGGCATGTCAAGGTGTATAGTAGCCGTCTCATAGCCGGTCAATGCTGGGCCAGTTTTGGGTTACAAGTGCACAACTTATAGGGCATCCTGCAAGAGTTGTATATGTTTCAACGATGCCTGATACGCCTGGTAAAATATGTGACAAGATTTCTCGTACATTTACAATCTTGAAACTCTGTCTTTGGTCTCAATAGAACTGCGCAAAACGGCCACCCCAGAGTCGCCAATGCAAGAACACCAAGCGTCAAGGAATGCAAACCCTACACTAACGATATTCCACCAGGAAACCTTCGCTCATCCTTATGAACCCATGCCATGTGGCACATTTGTCGAATAATAAGTAAATATACAGCGCCACAATGACGTTCTCATATGAGCACGTAGAGAATTGCAGATCGACAACGTTAGTTAAGGCATTTTTATGCCTAGCAATTTATTCCTTGCGCTGTATAATTAGTCACGCTTAGAGATGAGGTTGTGTTAATTGAAATATCCGACTGCTGCCTTAACAGACACGCAGAAAAAAATACTCAAAAGTGAAAGGTGTCTTTGTACGGGCACAGCACATGCGTTTACATAAATAGGTATAATATAAATGTTCTGTAGGCGTCAGCGACAGATTGTATAGACGTACTGTGTAGCTTGAGATATATTACTTTATCTTACTGTAGAAACCCACTGGACGTACTGTATAACTTGCACCCTGCTGGCAGATTTGGGTTCTCAAGCGGTATCATATCACGGGGCTGACAGCCGCGCGCATCGCTGTCTTTGTTTTCGCT
Source organism: Amblyomma americanum (assembly GCF_052857255.1). Lineage (NCBI taxonomy): Eukaryota > Metazoa > Arthropoda > Arachnida > Ixodida > Ixodidae > Amblyomma > Amblyomma americanum. Next base: position 133,001,150 of record NC_135497.1, on the reverse strand, counting down.
GACGCGAACAATAACAACGCACGACAGGCTGTCCCGTGTCGGAGCTCCATTGCAGCTGCAAGAAGCCAGACCCAGAAGCGAGTCAGTTCGGAGTTGGACTAGCCCGTGCCAGATCATGTTCGGAAAACAGCGGGGAGGCAGGACTGGGGCACTGTGTCAGTCTTCCTGCCTCCGAACCGTTTCCTCAACATTCCCAGAAGCGTGTGCTCCCCCAGGCCGTAACGAGAAACCATTCGAGAACTGAGCAGCGCGAACGCTTCTGCGGCACCGCGGCGCGCTCTTCTGGCGTGCTTATCGCCTCTCCGTTCCTGGCAATGGGAGCTTTACGAGGTGCGCCGTACGAAGTGCATGCTCGCTCACGGCTGTGGGCGACTTGACCGCGCGGCAGCTTCACGGTGCCGTCGACGCGCGCGCGCCACGCATGATGGGCCAACGGCCGGGATCCGAAATCTATTATCGCTGTCACAGGCTCTGCGTCATGCAGTTTTTTTTTTTCGTTACCATAGGCCGTCGGAGCTTCAGGTTCTCGGTATTAAAGGAAGAGTGAGTGAGCTGGAGTGCCAACACGCGTAGGAAGCGGTTTGTTTACAGCTGATCGCAATGAACACGTCGCCATAGGGCTCCACATGTCATTCAAGTGTGCTCGGCTCTTTTCGCCTTTTGAGGTTTCAGTGCGCACAGGAAAACTTCTGACAGCGTAGTACTTGTTTAGAGACTATCATCACTCCGTATATTGTGAAGCGTAGCTGGTTCTGAGTAAAAAAAAAGAGACTAGAAAGACATGGTGAACGCTCATCTTTGCTTTTGTTTTTTGAGGCGTCGGCAGTGCGAGTGCTCTGATTTTTTTTCTATGCTTCTAATATTTTCTTGTGGACAAAGTGCGGAGATATGGAAGTCGTGTAACAAAACAGGTCTCGTGAAACTGACAGGAATTTTTTTTCATTTCTTAGCTGCTTTCCTCGCATCCTTATGGTCCTAATGGATCAACCAAAAAGAGCCTTAAGCGTACCGCAAACGTGCTATGTTGCCAGCAGGCACTGGCTGAATGGGCATCATAACGTGAGGGATTTAATCGTGCTCTTGTAAGGCTGTCGCCTTCTATATGCCTAATGTGCACGGCCTGCCCCACTCTAATGAAAACCCTTTCACCAACGCCTAAGCTGTCTTAGAACATGCTTCTGACTGTGTCGTTAAATGTCGCATGCGCCTGCCACTGCCGGAACAAAGGTACCATAGTTACAACTGTCGTATTCATGGATAATTGTGATGCGACATCTTCGTAGTATTAGCTCAACATGCGAATTATCGAGTGCAGGTTTAGCACTAACTAGTATATCGAGTACAGGTTGTAGCGCAGCCTGGGAATATCAAAGGCATGTATCCAACACGTATCCAAGTGGAGGGCCCAAGGGGACCAGGCACCCCCCCCCCCCCTTCCCAAAAAATTAAATTGAGCCCCCTCTCTCCGCAATGCAGGGGTCTTGTTAGGCATGCGTCAGCCAAATGCACTGCCACAACAAATAAAGCAAAGTCTTTTAGTTCTACTTAGCGTAACACTTAGTTATTACTTAGTTATAACTAAGACGACGTTAGAGTTATAACTTAGCATGTTATAACTCCCGGTGTGCAAAATAGATTGTTTCCTAAAGATTGCATTTTGTATAGAGGTGTAACTTGTCCAAATGATCAGATTGTCCTTGAAAGAGATCTAATTAGCATTTTGAAGTGGTGCAGGAAATGGAGCATGCATATAACGCCGAGAAATGAGTAGTTCTTCGTATCACTCGCAAATAAACGCCCACTTGCTTTTCTTATACGCTAGGTTCTTCACTGCTGCGCGAAGCTAACCACCAATCCGTTACCAACTACCTCTCCGTCAACATTGCCGTGGAACGTATACATATTAATGCAGTTTGTTCTTAAACTTTCCGTAAACTCTGATTCCTCAGACACAAACACAAAAGCCCCTCCCGATGTGAAATTAATCGGTTACTTTTAATTTGTTAGACGAAAGCTAGGGTATGCACGTAGCGCGTAGGATCCTTACATTAAATCAAATATCAAGCGCCTCGAAAAAATACTCAGAAAGGCGGTTAGGTATATGTTTACTAAATTCGCAAGACTGTCCTCTCCTCTAAAATTATGACAGAAAATTTTATACCCATTCTTTAATCACGCCGAAAACAGCTGAGGCTTGAATTCCTTTCCTTGCTTTTTAAAATTGAGCTTGAAATGAACCAGTCGCCTTATATAACTCCATCAATAATACGGCGCACAAGACAACATCCTGACTCACTGACACTATTATGCTTGAACAGGTAGGTTTAATTACAGATAGACTTATTTTTTTTTTATTTTTTTCATGAGTGTATCGGACTGGAACGATTGTTTACAGACAGCCACACAGCGTGACTAAAATTGCGTTAATTGGTTCTTGCTTGTTCCTGATTTTTTCATTATTGTTTTTATGTATTCTATGCCCCTCTGCCTGGCCCCAAAGGTCCGCGATAGTAAATAAATAAATGCGACATTATTACAGCCTCACGAAGCATTTTTATGCAGGCACTCCAGCTACACGAAAATCAAATTGGATCAGGTGGAATAAAGGGGGCATTTCGGGCCTAATTCTAGATTTTGGTCAATCTCCTTACCCGCCCCTTTCCTTGTGTTTGGCGGACAGTTAGAACAATTCCGAAAGAAAGAAAGAAAAAGAATACTTCAGACACGCAGGAGAGATAATCAAAATGAAAGGAAAACAAACGAAGTCATTTAAAAGCAAAATGAAACAGCCTGTTGCTCACATCGCTTCATACGGACTTCTTCGTTCTTGTGAGCCCTGCAGCCACGATTGAAGGCTTCTTCGAGAGGATAAAAAAAAGAAAGAAGCTGCATGCAAGTTGCCAAACCTAAGCAACCGCGGTGCGAGCAAACCAAAATGAACGAGCAGACCGGAACGACGAGCCCACTACGTACACACTGCGCTGTTCCACATAAGCCCTCACCACCCCGTCGGCCGGAGTTCCGATAGCGATATGACAAGTGCCGGCGCTGCGCGTCTCATGGCTGACGCAACACGCTTTCATCGAGTGCACCAGCACTGAACTACGTCGCGAGGAACGGAGTGAAGCGGACACTGCTCTACGATCTGCGTGTTGTCGTACGCCGCACTACCAGCAGCGCCCGTTGGAGTGCTGATAACGATATAAATAGGGAAAGGGAAGAGGGGGCCTGCCGGAAGCGCCCGGCTCCCCTCTAAGTGGCGGCGTGCGCTGCGATTGACAGTCCGCTTCTCCAAAGCGGCCGCGCGAGCTCGTGTAGGGATGGGGATGCATTCGGAGTCGGGGGTTATTAACGCATTTCTGTTAACTCGTCTCTCGGTTCCTGGCCGCAGAACCACCATTTCTTTCGAAAACACCCATATTAGTTACCTGTTTTCTCAGTGTTGCTTGTTTTAGTTTACTTGCGCGTGCAGTCTTGATTACAGGCTTACCGAATTGTTGACGGGCACATGAACCTATTCTTACTGCTTCATTTCTCGGTACTTTGAGCGTGAGCTGCTTTTGCGAGTGTTGACTTGCTCATTCGGACTTTTGTAAGATATAATTTTGTGCGCGGAAAATAATAATAATAATAATAATAATAATAATAATAATAATAATAATAATAATAATAATAATAATAATAATAATAATAGGTTTTTTGGGGAAAGGAAATGGCGCAGTATCTGTCTCATATATCGGTGGACACCTGAACCGCGCCGTAAGGGAAGGGATAAAGGAGGGAGTGAAAGAATAAAGGGAGGGAGGTGCCGTAGTGGAGGGCTCCGGAATAATTTCGAACACCCGGGGTTCTTTAACGTGCACTGACATAGCACAGCACACGGGCGCCTTAGCGTTTTTCCTCCATAAAAACGCAGCCGCCGCGGTTGGGTTCGAACCCGGGGGAAAAGAAAATCCCGAAAAAGAATTATAAAAGGCGGCTGCACGATAGCCGATTTGGTAGAAAACTTCCCCAATTAGCTCCTTCGGATATCCGGCGCGTTTGAGACGCGATGAAAAGTGCGCGAGACTTTCTCGGCGTGGTGAAGCACAGTAACCATATTTGTGTTTATTTTTTCTCCCTTCCGCAGACTCTGAGCTGGCGTACAGCAGCCAACAAAGCGGCACCCCATCCGTGCTGAGTCAGTTCTGTGCCATTTGTGGTGACCGGGCGACCGGAAAACACTACGGCGCCGCCAGCTGTGATGGCTGCAAGGGATTTTTTCGCCGCAGCGTTCGCAAGAACCATTTGTACTCGTGCCGTTTCAACCGGAGCTGCGTTGTGGACAAAGACAAACGAAACCAGTGTCGCTACTGCCGCCTCAAAAAGTGTTTTCGTGCCGGGATGAAAAAAGAAGGTACGTATTGCCAAACAAAGGCCCCCCCCCCTCCCTCACTCACCGCGTATGGAGGAGGCCCGGCGAGAGCCGCGCTACCGTCCGCTCTCTGCTGCTTACCCGATATCGCATCGGAGGCTCGCAGTCGCGTGCGATCTGCTTTCAGCGTTGTCGTGTAGCTACCGTGCGAGCAAGAGGTTGTTTGTAAAGTCCGAAGGAACCTTCCCACGCCTCGGCGGGATTGTACGGTGGCGTGTTCTGGGCTTACGAGACGGCGGCACATTGTGCAGTTTGTGTCCAAGGTGTACGGTTCAAAACACGGCGTCGCCGCTTCCCTCGCTTTCGAAACAAGGAAGTTCTTGTAATGTGGGGTAGCCTACTCTAGAACTAGCAAGTAGTCTGGGATTTACATGTGGTAAGTGCTATCATCTGCAGGGTGCGATACCTCTTTTCAGCGTTTATCCACGGACGGAGTAGGTAACGACACATTACTAATTAGCATAGAAATTTACGAAGAAAGCGGCCTTTTCTTCGCGCACGAGGGCGTTAACTTCGCGTCGGTTGACAGTAGTAGTAAAGTGGTTAGTATTCGAGGTAGACAGCTCTTTCAGTGCGAAATCACTGCCTAACGCAGTCGAATCCAACCAATAACTTCCTTCTTTATTGCCGGGCTTCGGCAATAATCTTGGGGAGTCTCTGATCTTAAGATGCCTGTAGAAATAAAATAAACATCCCCGCGACCAGGATTCGAACCCGCGGCTCCACGAACAGATCAGCTTCGCTGACCAGTGCACGAGAGCACTAGACTATCGCTGCACCTTATCACGCCTCCTGTTAAACTGCAACACACTCTCGCCCTGTGTATTGCGCATCGTCGTCTTAATCAACCTCCTTCTGTGCGCAGAAAGCACGAAAGGAAAGGAAACGCGCATAATTGGCTCCCAGGGTCAGCGGACACCTCACCCGTGCTTTGAGCTACGTGGCGGTAGTGACAGAGAAATGTGCGCTACATGCGTTGGCATGTACAACGTGTTGGCAGAAACGCAGCACCGGAGCAATAACGCCACCGGCATCCTATGGGTTCATTGGCGTTGTAGCTGACAGCATAGTAAATTCCGTTAATTTTGAGGAAAGGAAAGGCGCATAACTAGCTCCCTGGATCAGTGGACAACTAAATCGCGCTTCCGTGTACGTGGCGGCGGCGTCCACGTGAAAAAACTGCGATCGCGCGCGCACGCACGCACGCACGCACGCACGCACACACACACACACACACACACACACACACACACACACACACACACACACACACACACACACACACACACACACACACACACACACACACACACACACACACACACACACACACACACACACACACACACACACACACACACACACACACACACACACACACACACACACACACACACACACACACACACCCCGCCGCCGCCGCTGCCGCTACGGTGGCTGAGTGGTTATGGCGCTCGGTTGCTGGCCCGAAGGACGCGGGTACGATCCCGGTCGCGGCGGCCGAATTTCGATGGAGGCGAAATTCTAGAAGCCCGTGTACTGTGCGATGTCACTGCACGTTAAAGAACCCCAGGTGGTCGAAATTTCCGGAGCCCTTCACTACGGCGTCCCTCATAGCCCGTGTCGCTTTAGGACATTAAACCCCATAAACCAAACCAAACCAAACCACTAAATGCAAAATGCTCCCAAGGAGTAAGCTGTTAAAATGGAAAAGCGAGAAATGGACAATTTAGGCTAAATTTAAAACCCTACCACTTTTTGTCATTTAGTGATTTTGCTTAGCTATGCCGGTGTATTGGGTGCGCAATTTAATGCTTGTATACGGGGTGATTTTTTTTTCTTTACAAATTTTTGCTCGAAAAACTGAGAGATACGTCGGTGCGGATTGTGCAGGCAGGCTGTTTAACAAGACGGACATTATTATGCACGCGATAGAACTAAATAATTAGCTGGTTAATTGACTAAAATTAACTAATAAAGTTGAAATTTCTGATTTTAGGGGGAAAGATTATATTGCAGAATTGAAGGCCGTCAACATCGAAGGTGAGCCGAGTGTTTAAATTTCCTTTATGGGGAATGTGGCTCGCAATATCGAACGTCAAAATTACGCATTTCAAAGCTCAGTGTACGTGTTGGCTTTTCCGCGTTGCATATTTGTAGAATGGTGCCACTTCGTATTATCGTTGCTGTGATCACCTTAACTGCTTCTATGCACAAATGGCGTCTCTATTTGCTGCATCAGAAATGCGAGCGACACCAATTCGAAGATGCGCAACGGAGGAAAGACAGCTCAACGAGTTTTCGATACAGTATTTTCGACGTTCGATATTTCGAACCACATTGCCGCTAAAAAAATAAAAATGAAAACCGGGCTCACCTTCGATATTGACGACCTTCAATTTCACAATATAATCTAGTTCCCTAAAATGAAAAAAAAGTTTATTAGTTTCTTCCAGTTAATTAATCGCCTGGTTGCTTAGCTCTATCACATACGTAATGTCCACCTTGCTATACAGCACACCTGAACAAGCTGCATCGACATATCTCCTACAGTTTTTTAATTAAAAATCTGCAAAGGTTAAAAAATTCACCCGGTTGCGTCAGGCGCCGGACGCACTGAGTGCGATTCTTTTTCGGTTAAAGCCTAATTCCGAGCAGGTTTCATAGGAATATGATTGAAACCTGATTTTAAGCTGTAAAAAAAAAGAACATTTAGGAAAAGATAGATTACCTGTGCAAAGAACAGAACCTCCTGCACGGAAACTTTTGTGTATATCTCGAGCCTGTCCAATTATGGTGTCTGAAGTTAATCGTTGGTGTTTGCATACCTCCTTTAACATGAACATCAGAGGCGTGGCTTATCTCAAACTTCACTTCGAAAAGTATCTGGTGAAAGCGAGCTGCTAAAACGGAGGTACTTCCCTCATTGGTATCAAGGATATCGTTGCGCCAAGCGTTACCCAAGGTAAAGACACCCTGCTCGAAGTCAGTTCCAGGTGAAATTTGTCGAGTTGAAAATTGTTTGATTTGATTTGATTTGATTTGTGAGGGTATAGCGTCCCAAAGCGACTCAGGCTATGAGCCGCTTTGCCGCTATGAGCCGCTATGAGGGACGCCGTAGTGGAGGGCTCTGGAAATTTCGACCACCTGGGGTTCTTTAACGTGCACTGACGTCGCGCAGTACACGGGCCTCTAGAATTTCGCCTCCATCGAAATTCAACTGCCCCGGCCGGGATCGAACCCGCGTCTTTCGAGACAGCAGCCGAGCTCCATAACCACTGAGCCACCGCGGCGGCTTAGTTGAAAATTGTGTTTGCAGTGTTTGTAAAAAGGCAACAGGTATAGAACAAGTGCGGAATGCTACTCATGGGGATGGTGATGTAACGAAATAAAATCTTAACGATCTGATTTGTTAAATAGCATCTTAGTGCGACTTCCTATTTATAGATTGTTTATGCAAGTAATATAAAGCACTTTACGTCGCGCAAATAAACAAATCTTAAAGAGCATTACTAATCAGCGTTGACGAAAGAAAATAAGCCGAATTGGGGAACAGTTTATTGAAAAACCCGATTTCTACCCAGTTTTAATTTTTAGAAATACAGCCGGTTTCTGCTTATTAAGTTTGCTCCTTCCCCACACCTTCACTTCTCCTTCCCTTCCGCTCCCCAAGAAAACAAAACGAAAATATGTACCACGAAAACAAAGATCCATCAATGTACGGTTCACTGCATATTAATTGATCCAGATAATACTCGCGGACGTCCAGAAATGACTACTACAGATATCACACTGAGTTATAATATCGCTAGAACTGGCGCTCGTGTGCGCCTGAAGAATGGCGAAAGAAGACGTTGAGCCAAACTGAATAACCCAGGCGCACTAAACTATTCCGGGCCCCTCTTCTACGGCGTCCCTCGTACCCCATGAATCGCTTCCGGACGTAACAACCCAGAACTGCAAGAAAAAAATCATGACCTGAACCAGCTACTGTAGACGTTTTATATTTCTCTTTTTTGTTGCTCTGGAGGCAAACAGAGGTCGATATTCACATCAGGTCAGCATGGCCATGGTAACGTTTACCGTTGACTAGAGCGGCCGGATGTCAAGAGGCAGGAAGACTGCAACAGCCGTAAAGCTATCCTGGATTGTACGCACGCAGTTTACATTTTAAATGTGATGTCCTTTTTTGGCCCTGGGTTGAACAGATATATGTTGACAGCGAAACCATTCACGCGCGCCTAAGAAAAATCGGATTCCATTGCCTCGCTCTTTCTTTTCTGTTTTTTTCTTCTGTGGGGCTGGTTCGTGCTAGGTCTTCACGCCACAAAATAGAGACTCGATATATCGATATCTTTTTACTATCCACGCCCTGTTCTTATTGGTAAGTTTGTCGGCTTTTGCACCAACCGTGCGATGGCCTACGAACCGGCTGTTTCTTTCTCTCGTTGGTCAGTTTCTGTCGTTTCGAAAAGAGTTAGCGCATATCTCGGTCTGTCGGAGGGAACGCCTCATCAATGGCAAGATGTTGCTGGAAGTTGCTGGCGCGAACTTGGCTAGTGTGTCGGCGTTTGTACTTGTTACTCTGTCTTTTGTTTTCTGCTCGCGCCTCATTTTCTGTGAGTTGTACGCAGCCAAGACACTAGCATGAACTTGGGATTAGCCACCTAAGGTTCGTGGAGCAGAAATAGCTCTAAATTACAAAAATGAGTGCTTTTTTTCGTTTGTGTGTGAAAACTTGTTGTAGCAAGGTGACTGCGTCATAAGAAAGTACGCCAGAAGTGGATAAAATCTACTTCCTCGTCACTGCATCCTGACAGCCCTATGAGACGTAGCAACCAGTGCGCGAGATACCGAAAGTATCCTATTTCACCTCGCGTGGTAAGCAAGACACAAACCCGCACGCATACTTGTACATTTACTCATGTAAAGAACCGCACAGCTTGGGGGAAAAAATTGGGTTTTGGGTAAAGGAAATGGCGCAATATCTGTCTCATATATCGTTGAACACCTGAACCGCGCCGTAAGGGAAGGGACAAAGGAGGGACTGAGATAAGAAAGAGAGTAAGAGGTGCCATAGTGGAGGTGTCCGGAATAATTTCGACCACCTGGGGATCTTTAACGTGCACTGGCATCGCACAGCACACGGGCGCCTTTGAGTTTCGCCTCCATCGAAACGCGGCCGCCGCGGTCGGGTTCGCAAAGTGATTTCATGAATAAGAGCTTATACAAATGACGTGATACGTTTCGTTCGTGCTGTGTCAGTCGAGCTGTAAAGAGAGCTGGGACAGCCTAAAGCATGGAGCAGAGGAAGCCTAATCGTCAGTGTAGAGATTTTACATCATCTCCACTCACGCGCAATTTCAGATAAGCGCTGTGTTTTCCAAGGACAATGAACGGACATCAGTGGGAGAGCCTTTACGAGCGGTAATTATTCACGTTAGTTTTTGGTAACCTTTGGTGCAGTGTAACCCCACCCCTTTTTTTTGGATAGAAGGAAGGGGGGGGGGGGGGGGTTACTCTTTGAAGTGTACGTACTCTTGCTGCACATGGGTCCGGGCAGGGAACTGTGAGCGAGGTACCGGAATTTGTCTGCTATGCATGTTCTGTCACCTCAAACGGTTCCTTCGTTCCTAATCCCGGTGTTTGATTTGTAAAGGCAAGAAACAAACTAATCACAGAAAGAGTAATACCTGCCGAGCCGCGTCATTTCTCAACCACACCTATAAGGCCCCATTCACGCGCGTAAAAAGCCTTTGATGATTGCTTACCTTATAAGAATCACGCAGTGCCACGAAGTTCTTTATTTAGTTCTTCTTTTTTAGTTTTTATTAGCCGCCATGCGCATGACCTTATCTTTTTTTTCGAACCTACAGTCAAACCATCGCGATAAATCACGTCGAACTATCTAATAGGATCATAAATATGCCTCGTCTGCCTTGCATAAGTAGATAATAGCGTGATGAAGAGCCATGGCATTGGAGCCGGATGACTGAACACCTTACGGATGGCTGTCAGCTTCGTCAATATTTTTGTATTTTTTGCGGGCATGTGCTCGGACAAAGAAGAGCTGTTCAAGGAACAGTTCGAATGTCCTGTAGCGTGTTGTTACGACCAAACAAAATGCAATGCGTTGAATGATGAGTTTATATAAATATTATATATCGAGTTTTTGATGCTCCGTTTCGTTAATTATTCATGCAGCCACGTTGGTGGACATATGATGCCTTGAGTATATTGGCGACGTGTTCGTTTTGCTGATGTCTATTTTGTCTTGGAGCCTCAACGAGGCGACTTATTTACAGTGCGGTCACCATGCTTTGACCGGAAGTGCCGTTGTCCTCTGTGGTAGCTGCTTAAATTTTGTTTTACTTGCGCGAAGTGTGGCTTGGCACGGCATATACAGTGCGGGATACGAAAGCGTGGGAACGTCCGTCGCTCTCACGTTGAACGCCGGGTGCTTGTTGCGATGCCAGTCAAACTTTATTTCCTCTTGGCGTTGAAACTTGCCGTAATTTACACAGTGGTAGGCGAGAATGCTTTGCGTACTTTCTGTCGGCAGAGATAGATAGGAGTTACTGCTGCTTCTGACACTAGTGAAACATAAACCGCTGCTCTCTTGAGCACATGTAGAGTGCTTCGCGTGTGAATGTGTGCCGTGTTTCCGTTCTAAAGTTGAACGCTGTTTGTAATAAATTATTTATGGGTTTATGGGGGTTTAACTTCCCAAAATGACTCACGCTATGATGGACGCCATAGGGAAGGGCTCCGGAAATTTCAGCCATCTGGGGTTCCTGAACGTGCACTGAAATCGCAGAGTACACGGGCCTCTATAATTGTCCCCATCGAAATTTGACTGCCGCGGCCGGGATCTATCGAACCCGCGTATTTCGGGTCAGCAGCCAAGCGCCATAACCACTGAGGCAATGCGGCGGCGTTCTGGTGCTAAAGTATTTCAGCAGCATCTCCTATAATTTCAATGACGTGACTGTGCACTGGCCTAATCCTGTGTACTGGCATGTGAATGAACGCACGGACGCGGAAGATTGAATAAATGGACACGTTCACCTTAAAGTAAGATTCATGGCAAACGTGTGTTTAGGTTTTCGGCCTTGGTCCTTTCATTTCGCACTCTCATGCCATTAAAACAAGTAGCAAGTAGTAAACAACAAAATGCTTCCGTCTTATTTAAGGCGAGCTTACGGGGCCGTCTCTTCGTAAACAGCTGTAGCAATGCGCAGTGTGTAAGGGGAAATCACACGCCTAAATTGAGTGAAATTACGCAAGGTACCTGATTACGTGAGGTCAGCCACACAGGTAACATTGATTACGAAAAGTACGATAACACTGCTATAGGGCCACTACAAATAGCTGCTTTTGCAGAAGACTGGGGTCATCGGCGCTGGCCACAGCTTTCCGTCTTCGTGAACAACGACGTAACGTGGCATTCTGTGCGCGCATTTTCCCTCGCATTTTGCCAAACCAATGCAACACTGCATTCTTACTTCTAAATGAGATTCTTGACGGAAGCAGGGATTGTATGCGCGCACTTCATGTTGAAAGCTAAAGGTACATTCGCGGAAAGGCCGTAGCGCACGATAGGATACAGACGTGCGCTTGGGCCGTGGTCGTGATTGCTACATGCAGTGGTTCCTGTATGCAGCCTCCCCCCCCTTGTAGCTGATTCATTTACCCAGTAGAAGCATCCGAACACACCCTTCAAAATTTTCTAAAATAACTCATATGCCCACTCCCCCGCTCCATCCACACTTTTCCAATAGTCTTATACATTCTCAAGCTATCCCACAGCCGCGGGGGAGAAATTCTGATCCAAGCAATTCAAATAAATAAATAAATAAATAAATAAATAAATAAATAAATAAATAAATAAACTTGAGGAAACTTTGATGCACCCCGCGATCATTCACAGTGGGGCGTGGGCGGATGTTTCTGAGGGTCCTGAGTCTTGGTAAGCTGTGTATAGGATGTCATTTTTCGAAACTGATAAGAGAAAGTGGAGGAAGGAAATGGCCGTGCAGTGATGTGAATATAACAGCTGTACTTTGATGGCTTCGAAAGCAAAATGCGTACCATGATAGAGCACTGCATGGTGTCTGCATTTGCCGAGTTTCACATGGACTGTAGATGTGTGCTTTGTCCTGTCCGCCGACTCTCTTCGGTTCTACAACTACGCCGCCATGTTAGACGAACGACGTATGAAGAGAACGGCATGTTGTTGCTGAGCGCCCTGTAAAAGGAGGCCTTAAGAACACTTCCTGGCACAGGAGTTATAGGGGCTGCCTTTACGCCAATGGAATCGTCTTTTACTGTAGATTTTTACAGCCAGCCTTGCGGCAGTGGAGACCGGAAGCTTTGTTCAAACAAAGCACGTACGCGCCACCTGATGAAGGGAGTAGCAATGAAAGCAAAGAAAAAAACTATTTTTCGGGCCGAAAAGGAAAAACAAACGTTTTAACAGAAAGAATAAGTCTGGGGTACCAAAGCTTTTCCTTCGCTAAGCTGGTGGACACTAAACAACGCGATTAGGGAAAAGGGACGCGCAGTAAAACGTTAGAAACAGTCGGTCTTCCATCCTGGACTGTTTGCGCAGACTGCTGGGTGCAGAGTAAAAAAAGAAGCAATTCTGTATGTGGGATTGGAAAGCGGAAGTTATCTTCGCAACTGTCTCTTGCTTCCAAATGTAAGGGGAGCTCTTGCATTTTTATAATCAGAGAGTTAAATACTGTGCGCATTCTCGTACTATTTTTTTTTTCTGAGCAAAGAAACACGGCAGGGAGCTCACTGTACAGGAGGAATTTTGCGGTGATTTATTACTGTGGCGCTCAAAGAAGATACCGAGACAGGAATACACGCGTGTTTTTCTTTTTTTATTATTATTCTTGCCTGTTAGCGTTCGAAGAAATATGCATTTACACCCAAGAGCTAATGTAAAAAAGCTTTGCTGCTGTGAATAATGTACATTTTCAACATTTAATGCGCCATACCGTAAAAGCAAAAAATTTAATTTTGGAAATCAGCCTCTAAGTAACAGTCATTTGCGAGCGCGCGCGTAAGCTGAAAAATTCCTGCGGCTACTACTCCAGTGGGAGGGAAATACGGCCCGGAAGCTGTTTTCCCTGTCTGTTGAGCCACGCCTTTCTCACGGCTTTTTTTCATGTTTTTTCTTTAGCTAGTTAAAATTGCGTCTTGTTTCTTTTCATTTTCTTTGCGATCCCATTCACATTATTCAGAGAACGCTGGAGTGTCAGCAGCCAGAACACTTGTCGCTTGACGGCACCCTCCCTGGCCCGGAAGGGCGGCGACGCAGTACGTTTGCACTCTATCATGCTGACCGCGTTGCTTCTTTTTCCCACTTCTTGTGTGCTGGCGAACAAACGCTGCATTTTAGCTGACTCAGCTATAGTTCCACCCATTTCCTATCATCAGCGGGTTAGTCCTCTACCCGCTGGAAGTTCTATTCGCTTATTTTTTCCCTGCACGCTGCCCGTAGACTGTTTAGATAGGGCCAACATTTAGGGTACATTTCATACGCGTCGTTTGCACCCTGCATTTCTTATTTCTGCTGCCGGCTGCATATTTAACGAAGCAGGCGACTTTCAGCAGAAGGCGCAAGACTGGTAGGTCTTTACTGTCTACGTTTTCTCGCCTAATGAGCTAGGTGATAAGTCTGTATCCGCTCTGCGATAACCTTTTGCGTCTGGAAGGCTTCCTTTGATATTAGGTATCTCTGTTAGGTTTCGCTGGCCGCTACTTCTGCAATGAGCTAATCTTCCATTGCTGTGACCACTGCGCGACTTTTGACATGTTGTTTTGTCTGCGTACCTTTCGATGTACAGTCGGGGACTGAAGTCTCCGGACCACGACATCCGCAAACGCATCCGATAGTTCAGTTATTATCCGCCGGCTGGAGACCATACTTTCGGAGGTGAAGGAACAGGATTTTGAACCTTACCTCTGCCGGTGCGGTCTCAACCAGGCAAATTATATTAGAACTATCGGCCTCGTTTGCGGATTACGTGGTCGAGAGAGTTTTATCCCGACCTTCCTAATGCCATTAAAAGCACAAAAAAATCGTGGTGGTGAATTTCTGAATGCTGTTACTTCCTTTTCTTCATCTAAATATATAATTTATTAGAATGCAATAGGTAAAGTGCCCTTTACCCACATCATTTATTCTACGCGTGCCTAAGAAGGGTTGTTTTTTAATCCAAAACAGAGTTTATTTTTTATGAATCTATTAGGCCATAAACGGTCATGTACGAAGGCCACTTTCAATACTTGTACAGTGCTTATATTTTGGCAAACAATTTGCCTCACTGATACGAAAGTCAGGAGGTGGTGTGAAGGTGGTGGTGTTGGTGTTAATGTACAGGCGGGATTAGCCTTAAAGTTACCTGTCGGCGATTGCTCCGCCTGAGTCACTGATTTGAATGATTGTGCTTCGGCAGCCCGCCTTAAGCAGGTTTGAGTGTTGAGGGGAGAAACTCGAAAAGAAAGCACCTCACTATCTACTGCAAAACCTCTACCAATAATTGCATTGAAATTGGCATGTAATGTTATGGTCAGTAAGAAAATGTGACATTGATCCCTAAGTGATCATTATTGCTAGGGCGGCCACCGCGTGGTTACTGTTCGCTACTGACACCAAAAGTAACTTGATAACTGCTTTCTTTTATCAGGCGTAAGCAGTTACAGGCTCATTAAGTCTCAAAACATAAGGGTTCATGCAGTGCATTGCGGGCTCAAAGATGTTTAAGAGCTAAGCGAAAAGTCGGCCATTGACATGCAAGTGAAACTTTCATTCTGTTTCTGGACCCAATGCGTGTATAAAAGCGAATTCTCCGACGAAATCAATGATCCATGAATACAATCAGTGTGCCATGAAACAGCTACGTGCCACTGGCGCATGCTGGCGCCTGTTCCCTTCACTACCGGCAAGAGAACTAAAAGAAGCAAAGCAGCTTTTTTTTTGCGGGTGTGCGTGTGTCTGGGGAGGGGGGGGGGGGTGATTATATTTGAAGGCGCCGTCAGTACCTCATAAATAAAAAACAGAAAGGGTGAAAAGAAGCTGGCAGGCACAAAACGGCCTCACATTTCTTGCCCGTTAGTCTTCTTTTGCATTTGTAAAACGTTGTCTTTCTCGAAGATTTCTAGACGGTGATTGAAGAGGAGCCTTTAGTGCCGCGGTAAAGCAGGAGGGCCGGTCTTGCGTTCGTTGATAGAGTACTGTGATTTTGGTGTACTAGTATATGAAAAAAAATTGCCGAAAATTTAATAAAGGCACGAAAAGAAAAGTCTGAAGACATTTGACGTGGCAGTTCCTGCTAGCTGTGACAAAATTCTGTTAACGAAAACTGAAGCAGATATTATACATAGAAAAAAAAATGCACAAAACAGCTTTACTTCGAAGCCTGAAGGAACAGGTAGGTAGGACGAAAAATAAAAATCAGAGCAGCATAGATAGTACAGTTTGGTTTAGTTTGGCGAATCATAATTGATACTGTTTTTTAACATAGGTCGAAGGAGTCTTCCACATGTTCGAGATGTGTTCAGTCGTCAAGCTTTAGGCAAAGCAGTAGTGAACGATTATGATTTAAATTCACTGTCACAAAGGAG
Organism: Amblyomma americanum; assembly: GCF_052857255.1. Taxonomy (NCBI): domain Eukaryota; kingdom Metazoa; phylum Arthropoda; class Arachnida; order Ixodida; family Ixodidae; genus Amblyomma; species Amblyomma americanum. The sequence continues at coordinate 132,985,099 of NC_135497.1, read as the reverse complement.
AGCGTATGCTTTCAACTTAAAACCTTTTCTCGCTCGTAAGCCTCAAATTATATGGTACTTGTGGAAATATCTGTCGCTCTGACTGTGCGCCTCAAGTCTGGAAGATATTATGATAATCGACTTCACTCTGGACAGGACGCCGCGCCAAATGGATACAGTGAAAGCATTTTGAAGCAGGACTGGGTATTTAACATTTTCCAAAAAGATATGATAATGGGGATCTTACAAAAAGCAACTATACGGCTTTTAATTCCAGCTTAGAAGTTTTCAGGCTCCTTTCCGCTTAGTAGTAGTGGTTTATTATTACAAAAATACAATAAGGAAAGGAAAAGATGTCAGCCGCGGTGGTTGCTATCTATTATCTTATGCATCCGAGCTGCTGCCGGCGGAAATAAAGGGACAGGGGAGAGGTTTGTACACTATTTACAATATTTACAAAAATATTAAAAAGGCGAACAAGTTTGCACCGCTCACGCGCCAGTGTCCAGACAATCTGAGGATTATAACCGTGGGCGAGCAACCGCTGCACATATTTATAGCACAGAAACACTATATATAGATAGCCGCGCACACTTAGCGTGAGTATTCATGCCCCATAGCCTTTATCGGCCGTGTGTGCTTGGTGCAGTCCAGAAATCTGAAGGTTCAGGGCAGTTATACTGAAAATGACGCGACGTGTCTGCAAAATAGAGCTGGAAAGCGAGGACAACAGATTATTTCGGCTCGTAAAACGCATGTGTGCTTTCGGTGTTGCAAAATCTGATGACAAATTATTCGCTAGCTCGCTTATTTGCACAGATGAGCGCAGCCAAGCTAGCTGGAACAGCAGAATTAGGTACTTGCTGGCGGTCGTGTCAGCTCGTGGGTACACACGCATACACAAAATGATGACAACTTGAGCACAAACGCGGCTACTGGAAAAATTGAAGCGGCTCTAGTAATGAGAATGTATAATTATGCGGACTAAAGGTTTGCTGGCCCGATGCAATATTTTAATTTTATTCCATTTTATTACCCTCAAGCGCAGAAAAATTACAGAGGGTAGTGGTACATAATATATGGCGAGAATAAAAAAACCACAATAAAACCTAAACCAAAGCAAAAGCCAATACAGAACTCCAAATACAAGGGCAAAATAAACAAATACATGTAAGAGCAGAACAAACTGAATACAAGAATAAACGGCGGAAATAAGCAGACAGTAGGTGGAACAGCCACAAGCGCAGAAAGCATACACATAGAACACAATAAATTCAAAAAAGATAACTGGGTTTTACAACACAATAATGTCAGGGATCAGCATCAAGATATCTTGATAGTGTTGTGCGAAATAACATGCCTCAATGCGCCTCACATCCAGCCGCGGCAGCCTTACCTTAAGCGGATGTTGCATCGCACTTTGTCGAGGTATCCAAAAAATGTAAATGCTTGTCATCGCGACCACTGCGACTTTCTTGCGTCGTGACCAATTTTTTTTATAACATCTTATTTTATGAAACGTTCAGTGGCAAAATAAAATATGTAGTAATGTCCAGAATTTCCGGAAGCGGCATTGCCATGTTTAAATAATTCAAAAACGAAGCTACCGCGAGCTTCTTAAGCGGATCGACCTTTCCATTATTTTATTGAAGGGCTCATCTCCGGACAGTGTTTTCTTATCGGGTGCTCTGGGCGCTACGGTACTCGAACATCATGATTCATAAATGGGATAAGGACGGCTAGATGGAAAATGATGTTTAGAGATAGAAGATGTTGGCTTAGTGCCACACAGGATAATGAAAAATGAAAGGGGCAGAAGTTTGTCGTACATCCCATAGTTGCTGGTCAGTTTGCAGTGTCACATTTCCGCAGCAGGAACACTATAAACATTACTGCGAAAAGTGGGACACGTGCGTAGAGAACCAAAGGCGACACGGAGGTTTTCTGAATGGAGATGCGGAATGCAGGATAAGAGTCAGTATCACGTGTACTGCCTGAAAAGCGTCAAAATCTGCAGCCGTGGGAAGATAAAAGTTGAATGTACGCAGGAACACTGTTAGAGACCTGTACCCGCCGCGGTAGCTCAGTGGTTAGAGCGCCCGGCTACTGAGTCGGAGTACCCGGGTTTCGACCCGGCCGCTGCGGCCGCGTTTCGATGGAGACGAAACGCAAAAGGCGCCCGTGTGTTTTGCGATATCGGTGCACGTTAAAGATCCCCAGGTGGCCGAAATTATTCCGGAGCCCTCCACTATGGCGCCCCTTTATCTCTTTCTTCTTTCACTCCCACCTTCGTTTCTTCCCTCACGGCGCGGTTGGGGTGCGCACCAAGTGAGACAATGCGCCGCTTCCTTTCCTTAAAAAAAATTTAAAAAACCGCTTTGCGAGACCTGTATTTACAGCAATGCCGTTTGCTGTCTGGTTGCTGATGTGTTGTATATTTATCTGTTATTGCCCTACTGGTCGCAGAATGGAACTATAGCGGAGGGGGGGGGGGGGGGGGGAGTATTAAACGCACACAATGGTGAAAGGAACGAAGCAGCATCAAAGCTTCACTGCAACAACAGCATATGAACGAACTGAACACAAAATTTCGGCAAGTCAAAAAAGTAAGAAAGAATCATCAGAAAGAGCAGCCAGAAAGATAGAAAAAATACAAAAGCATACATTCAGGCTCCAATAACCGCAGTAAACACAGCTGTCCAAGTTCTAAGCTGTCAGTATGTGAACAAGCTCTTATTATGAGGCGTGTGCAAGCTTCAAACTAAGTGAACGAAAAATCCTGAGGAACTGCCCTCTAAAATGTTAAGCCTTGATAAACTGATGGTGATGATCTGACATCTCCTGACGAAAAAGTTGTTAAGTTAGAACATGTTGTCGGGCTAGTTGGTTTATTTCTTCTGGCATGGTAAATAAAGTTAACGTGGTAAGGTGTCTCGGATCCGTGCGACAAATTTTTTTTCTTCAAACGTTCTGCTGCTTTTGTAAGGAACTCCTGCAGCAGATTCCCATTCATTATCCATGCGTCACAGGAACATCATGACGCTCTATAAAGAACCTCGAGATAGGTTATTGCACGCGGCTTTCCTTTTTTTCTTCTTGTGAGAACATTTAAAGTTGCACAGTGTCTTGCTGTGCTGCTAGACGCAGGCTTGTTCTCAAGAGAGACCGTCGCAGGCTGCTCCTGCAAGACGTTGCTCAATGTCTGAAATAAATGAAAGAAGCTTACGTTCTGGATATACTTTTGTCGATACACACAGCTCAGTGGCGAATGATAATGACGGGAACTTCCAGTTACTGCTAAAGTGTTTCTTTAGGGGGAGGCGGGAGAGGGGGGGGGGGGGGGGCTTGTGGCCGGTCGTCGTTTGGGACATCTGAGGCTACCGCGTGTCCTGTCTTCCTCATTTGTGTCCATCTCTTTTCAGCCACTCAGTGAGAACTTCTACTTAAATAAGATTTCGGAAACTTAACCAAGCTTGTTAATGAAGTTCGTTTCATTCATCAGCTTTAACGTTTTCCTAGTTAGAGGAAGCATTTCAGGCGAATTGCACAATTCTATGTATAATCGATGCCGTAATTGAATTGTTCCTTGAACACTGAAAAATTGAGCATTTTAATTTTCTCGAGGTTATAAATGCAGCTAATCTTCGTCATTGTTCAATAGCTGATGTCTGCAGCAGCTGCTTTTCTTCCACTTTTGCTTCACTGACGGTCAAACAAGGAGTGAGGTGTAGTTATTTGCATAGAATTGCGCTGTGTATATAGGTCAAAACCCGAACTTAAGAGCCAGTGATGCTTGTGGGTCAGCCCATGATTTCATGAGGACAGAATAAAATTTGGAGTCAGCGGATCTTTATGTTGGCGCGCATTAAGCGAAATGTGAAGCCTTAAAGGTTTAGGCAGGGCACCTATGTCGAAACAGATCGAGCCTGTTTTCCATTAATTGTGACTTTATTCAAGGTCAAAAAACGGAGCAGTGGGATATGAATGTCTCAGCTCGTGACAGGACATACCGCAGTCATTTTCGTCTAGAGATATCAATGTGGAGTCGTGCCCAACTGTGGAGACGCCCCTAAATGTTGTGGGGATGGGGCTTGTTGAGCGATCGGAGTGCGCGCCTGCTACTGCCGCTTGGTCGTTAGAGAGACCCCCTGTGGGGTGTCCGCGAGCGGAATGCAGGCGGCAGCGCTGCTTGTCCTCCTTTCCAAGGGAAGCTCTTTCGAGGACCGCAGTAAATCACCCTCCCTGCCGTTCTTCCCGCTTCGACCTCGCGTCCCCATTGGGTCACTCCCAGTGACAGCTGGGGGGCGTTGTTTCGGCGAGAGGCCACTAGCGGGAAATGAACGGGGAGATCGTCACCGACTCGGGCAGCAGAAAAGGTGCGTATATTTCGCCTCCCGGGTGCAACGTCCCTTTGTCGAGGGACCCAGACCACGGGAGGTTTAACGTGCGCACCTAGTATGTATGCTTGTGTCCAGGCCGGAACCTCCGGAGTGCTGTCGCCCGCCTGTGCGGCGCTGACGCGCTCCAGATTCGGGAGGGCCTGATCTGGCGTGGTTCTCCGTCATCGCCGGCCACTGCCGATGACGACGCGCGATGAGCAAGCGGCGCGCGACCTGCGTCGTCAAGATGTGCTGCGCGCAATCCCTATTCTCCCTCGTGTTGTGTCACGTGCGATTTAACCCTTTGGTTGGCCGCGCTGCATGCGATCGCTCTTGGCTGTGCCGTCACGCGCGTAAGCAGTCTTTACATTTCGCGCTCGGCTCCGCGGGCCTGTTTTCGGGCGCTGTGGCAGGGCTATTGGTTGCAGTGAGGTCTGGGGATCATTGCAGTGTTCTGTATTGCAGCTTACTGTGTAATAAACGCTTGTGCTCCTAATTAACTGTGCCTTCCTTTCTTCGGAGCGAGAGCGCAGGAGCACGGCGAACGCTGTCTGTGACCTCAGCTTGATCTGGCCCGAACCCGCGTTATGTGGGCGAAGTGCCACCTATGTAACACATGGCACAATTTGGTGAACTCCAATAGGTGAAGGAGTTAGCCACAGGCCACGTAACATGTTTCGAAATTTAGAGCTGTTGGAGGAGCTGGTACGCTAGGTTGTATCTGGACACAAATTCAGGAGCACGCGATTTGATCGGAATTATTCGTCGCGTTGGCTCAGTGACCATGGCGTTGGAATGCTGAATTCAAGGCCGCGCGATGGAATCCGGGCCATGGTAGCCGCATTTCATTGGAGGCGAAACTCAAAAGGCGCACACATGCTTTGCGACGTCAGTGCACGTTAAATAGTCCCATGTGGTCGAAATTAATCCGCAATCCTGCGATACGGCGTCTCTCGTAGACCACGTGCAGCTTTGGAACGTTAAACAATTTGATTACAATTGCGAATCGACTCTATTTCCGAAGGCGACGAAAATCTGCATAATTGCGGTAAACGCATTTCTTTTAATGAAGAGAGGAGGCCTGCCATTTTTTCAGAGAAACGGGGAAACTGAAAACTTGTTATTTGTTTTGTAGTGCAGCTAGAAGGCATTCGTATTTAAATTCTGGTTTCAATCTCGATCCAAGCAGCATTCAAAACTGTTTAAAAAGAAAACTATGCAATGTGTTTAGAGCACTGTACTTTTCAGAAAGCGATGTCAAATGCAGCCGCCTCAAACTAATTTGCCCACTTGTTATTTGGAAGAATGCCGACAAGACCGCGTCTTTAGGTAATGCAACAAAATCGCTGTGCTTTACGTCATAAACATGTTTTTAGAGTAGAGGAAGCCTAGCCATATTTTAATGATGAAAACTTGATAACATATATAAGGGTTCAGTTGCGTTTTGAATGCGGTGCAAAGTGCAAGCATTCTGCTGCGTCGCGGGATTCTGCTTGCAAAGAAGTAACACGTGGAGACCGCCGGTCGTTCTACTAGCGACAGCTGTTCTAGGCGAATTTTCTTTGAGGAAAGAAAAGACGCAGTAAGTGTCTCACTCTCGGCGGACGCGTCAGTCGGGCGGTGGAGGAAGGAATGAAGGCGGAAGTGACAGAAGGAAGATAGAAAAAGGCGCCCAAGTAGAGGGGCTGGTGCACAGAAGCTAAGCAAGCCATTGAAGAATGGGGAGAGGCCTGATGTGTAAAGCCTCGCTCGCTTTGAGCTCTTTTCACCACTACAGGGCTCCCCAGAACAAGGGGCAGGAATGCGCAGGCCATCATTAACCAAACTTAAGTGTGAGAACTCTGGTGAAATCAGCTTTTCCGTATTAATAGTGACATTCTCGCTAGCCTCATACTCGGGCTTTTATTCCAAGATGAATCATCATTCGTGAATCATCATGCGTGTATGAGTGTGTGTGTATGCGTGTGTGTGAGAGTGTGTTCGGTTTGGTTTATGGGGTTTTGACGTCCCAAAGCGACTCAGGCTATGAGAGACGGCCTAGAGAAGGGCTCCTGTAATTTCGACCGCCTGGGGTTCTTTAACTTGTGCTGAAATTGCACAGTACACTGGCCTCCAACATTTCGCCACCATCGAAATGCGACCGCTGCGGCCGGCATCGAACCCGCTTCTTTCGGGTCAGCAGCCTAGCACCATAACCACTGAGACACCGCAGCGGCTGCGTGTGTGTGCGTGTGTGTGTGTGTGTGCGCGCGCGCCCGTGCGTGTGCGTGTGTGTGCGTGTGCATGTACGCTTGTGTGTGTGTGTGTGTGTGTGTGTGTGTGTGTGTGTGTGTGTGTGTGTGTGTGTGTGTGTGTGTGTGTGTGTGTGTGTGTGTGTGTGTGTGTGTGTGTGTGTGTGTGTGTGTGTGTGTGTGTGTGTGTGTGTGTGTGTGTGTGTGTGTGCTTGCCTTGCCTTTCATTTTTCCACCTCCTGTTGGGGAAGGAAGATGACCTTTGTCGTCCGCTTTTGTTGTTTTATTTTCAGCCGTGCAAAATGAGCGGGACCGAATCAGCAACCGGAGGCCCAGTTATGAGGAATCTAATAATTCATCCGGACTCTCAGTCACTAATCTACTCAACGCTGAAATGTACTCAAGAAACGTAAGTAATTCCGTTTTTGGTACTGAACTTTTCTTCCGTAAGGAACTGAACAGCAAAAGCAGAAATCGTCATGTGGCATCCTCATTTTACGCATATTCGCTTCTACGATACAGCCGCAGTACCGTCCGCAGCCACAGTCATTCATGCGCGAGCGCGATTGTGGCTGAGCATTGTTGTCCTTTACAGTTGACTGTCCGTGTAGTCCAGATATTCTTAAGCAGCCCATCGTTATTTGCGCACGCTGGCATACCTGTTGGAAGCTGAATGCAATACCATCAGTGCTTTCCAGCCACAGACCTTGCGGACACTTTGGCCAGCCGCACTAAGCGAAGTGCATTTCGGAAGGTGGGGCACCGTGTGCACATTCGACATGCGTGTCGATTTCCGGCAGCTGTTGAATTTATGGCGATTTGTTTCATAATTTCTGAGAGGTTTGAGGAGGTGCCCCATCGTCATGGTTGAAATAGTGCATTCTTGGACCAGGTTTCCAAAGCTGTTCTGTTCGCATTCAGCATCACACTCTGTATGTGCAGGAATCTCTTAATTATTTGCTCTTTGCATGCCACGGGTTACCACATTCGAGGCTACTGAGTGTATCTGCAGTTTGCGGAAGGCTTTGTTCTTGCGTAAGGGGTGAAAGTAAACGAGTGCCGGGAAGAGTCACAAAAGCCGTTGGAAGCGGCGATAAACTGTCCGGGCGGTCGTCATCGCCCCAGGTGCTACTGCACGTGAAGGCTACATGCCGGGCTCGCTCGGCAATGAGTGGCACGCTGCCAGGACGCCCGCTTGCTCTCGCTCGCTTATCTGTGGGGTGCGGGCTGCGCTGTTCTTCCTATTACCGCTGTGCTCCATCGCTCCCCGTTTGCGCTATGCTACTTCCGCGTATCGAATGGCGTGCCGCACTGGTCAACCCTCGTGCAATCCAACCGTCGCAGTACACCGGTGGTCACACCGTGCCCCCTTAAAAATAATTTCAATCAGAAACAAATATATACTGTACATGAAAACGCGCTTTACTTGTACTAGAGGCATTTCACTTGTTGGAACAAAATCGCAGGCGTGTTGGTGGCAGTATTCGTGGATAAAAAACGAACTTAGGGCGGGATGTTATAACGACTGTGCTCCAGTTGTGTTTCATTGTTGTTATTTCGCCCTTCTCGACTAGTTCAAGCTACACTACTCCCTTTGCTATTCATGCATCTGTGAATAACCGTGGCGGAGAAGCAGGTACTTTAATTTAAAAAAAAGGACCTTCATAGCATACCAGCCCCAACGTAGTAAATGGTTGGCTGGTGGCTTTTTACACGCCACAGCAAAACTTTTGGCCATACAGCGTGTCGAAGTAGAGCGTTCCACATTATTTTCGACCTCCTGAGGGGCTTTTTTTTTCGCGTACGCCGAAATCTCAGCACAGCGACGTTTCTGCCTTCCGCCTCCTTAGAAATGTCGCTGCCGTGATCGGCATTCAACTCGACAACTCATGTACAGCAGCGGAACGCCACAGCCACTGGTCCCTTGTGGTTGGTAAATATAGAAAATGTAACTAGCGAAGTAGGCGGACATTTTTTTTTCCTCCTTCTAACTGCGATAGAGAAAAATTTTCCAAGCTCTATCAATTGTTGTCTAGAATAATTCTTTAAGATTTTGGTGGTGTGGTCTTTTTTAGCTTCTGCTTTGTACATCATTTTCTCCAGGCCGTAATCGTCGTTATAAAGGGAGCATGGGGGGGGATGGGGGGGGGGGGGGGTTAAGTAGAGCTGGTTTTCTGATCCTGCCTCAAACTTGGCTCGATAATATGCCAGAACTTCGATATTAGCGTTTGAAAGCCACGAGCTTAACGGTGCAATCAAGTTTGCTGAAGAGCTCGAATCTATCTGGACGGTTTGTGTTGAGGAAAACTCGGCGCTGCGTGCAGAATCCGCAGTTGTGTATTTAGGTTTCTCGCTAACACCTGCAGCTTTCTCCCAAAGAGCCGATGTCCTTTCTATTACACTGCAAGAAGGAATTCAGTCAGTGCAAAGACCTGTGATCGCTTGAATGTGTTGTATGCGTCGCATTTTGAATAGCGACTTTTGTTAATTTTTTTTTCATAAGTTTGCTTCTGTGTATGGCGGCCGTATTGTGGCCAGTGATGTACCATAAGCGGAGCTACGCACGTCACTTGTACGAAATCATTTTTGCCCAAGTAAAAGTGGCCAAGACAATGTCTGCTAGATCAATGCTCTGTCGCTTCATCAAAAACGCAACATTACGGAGCGAAACCATTGTGAGTGTTTACTACAAAAAAAAATGTGCTCACTGCCATCAGCCTGCGTTTATCGACTGTGGAGCCCAATCGTTCTGTTGGGTCTCCAAGCAAAAAAAAAAATGAATGTGTATCAGCTCAGCTAACCCAGGACTCACAAAGCGAAAGCTGTCGGCGTTCATTGTGTTCATTGGCGTTGGCGTTGACATCTTTCTAGACACCGATGAATATGAGGAAAGGAAGGGCGCGTCAACTGGCTCCCCGGGCCAGTGGACGCCTCGATCGCGTTTTGAGGTGCGTGGCGATGCTGAGAGAGAGATGTGGGCTGCATTCATTAGCACTGCCCACGTTGTGGCAGACACGCGACACTGCAGCAATAGGCCGCAGCTTTCATTGGGTTACCAACCTCTCGCGATCAACCCATTAGCTGCCACCTGCCGGGGTAGCAGGGTGGGCGCGCTGCCTATGCAGTGTGCGGAACGCACTCAACGTTCCAGACGCCAAGACGCGTCTCCTCAGCTAGATCACGTGGTCAGGCAGCAGCCGCTCCGCGGCTGTGGAGCCCCAGCTCATCGACGGCGAAGACTCAACTCGGTGGCTCGGCGAAGTCACGTGATTCGTTGCTATGGCAGCGGCGCAGCAAGCACGTTCAAAGGTCTAACTCCAGCCCACGGCGAAATCGGCGCCGGTAAGGTCAGCAAAGCTTTCGCTTTAAAAAAAATTGCGGACTTCTTGGCCTCCGCTTACAAAAGTGCCTATTGCGTTAGTTTCTCTGCAAGGGCACCAACTTCTCCTTTTTAAAACTCCTCCTCGAACGGCGAATCTTACGCTGCACGCGCGTCCCAAATAGATTGTAAGAACTCACAAAGTTACACGCAGCGCAGATACGAATCGTTCGTAAGCTGGCACTCGAAACGCTGGCTTTCTCCAAACGTACTTGCATATGATTCGTCCCCATCGCGGCACAGCTCGGACCCGCTCCTCGTGGCAGAATCATCTACCCTTGCTGCGCCTTTCGAGGGGCCTTTCGGGCCCTGTGGCAACAGTAACAACCAAACGCTTTCGCTCGGCATTCCCTCCGCAACCTTCGGCATCGCATCATTCGAGGAGCCGTTTACTTGCGGTCCTTGTAGTACAGCTTGAACGAACATCTTTCATGGAAGAATGAGCTGGACACGTGCTTGCTCGCAAAACGGCTTACGTAATTTGTGCGTCGAAGACAGCCCCGCACTAACTAGCCCACGTGTGCACAGTTTTCAATCCTTGTTCGATGTATCATACCCTGCGATACACCGTTCAGTGTTGGTACACTTTCGGCGTTACTATAGAGGACTATCCTCTCAGAGTGGCCTGAATCTCTCTCTCTCCCTCCCTCTGGTACTTTAATATTGCCCTCATTCGCCTTCTTAATCCCCACTTACGGCCTCCCTCGGCCCTGTTGCATCCTCTCCGCGCAAACGACTTATGGCGGCTTGTCCACTTGGCATCAGGTGTCCTTAAAGGGCGTACTTCCGAGACGTTGGTGAAACGAGAATACAAACAGCAAACACCAATGCTTCGAAACTTAAATTCGCTCGAAATCTTGAATAGCGTCTTGTTTCGCACTGCTGTCGCGCTCAAAATATGAGTACACTGGTGGAAAGGAAGTGTGATTTGCAGGTGATTAGCGCGAGACAAACGAGGGCAAGAGAGGGACACAGGACGAGCGTTGATCATAATCACGATAATCATGAATTACTAACTGGCCCAAAACTCGACTTTGCGCAGGAAGTGTGATGCGTTCGTTTTAACTTTTGCAGATATCAAGCCCCGTAAGCGAATACAACATCTCGAACAAAAAAATCGCTAACATTAGCGACGTGTGCGAATCGATGAAACAGCAACTTCTCATTCTTGTTGATTGGGCGAAGTCGGTGCCTTCTTTCACGGAGCTCTCAATAGAAGATCAGGCAAGTACGCTGACATTTGCCGGTTATATTACGTGTGCAGTAACGAGTGTGCAGTCTCTTGTCTTGAACGTGAATGTCTTTGACGGAAGTCCGTCTAGTTGGGTTTGTAACACAGAAGGGACTGGCATTATTCACAGGTTAAAACGAAATATCAACGTTTCGGGACCAGTTCGGTCTCCTCTTCAGGGGCGACTAAATGGTGGGCATGAAGCAGGACGTCTCGTGACGGACACCATTCACGTAGGCGGAAGGCAGTGACACCGGGCTCCTGTGCACCTGTTCACGTTCTCTTTTTTTGTGAATGTAGCGGTTATTGTTTAAGAGGCTTTATCTCGAATCATGACACACCCAGAACACATAAGGAAACGTGAATAGGTGGCCGGGGTCTCTGCCGTCCGCCTGCGTGAATGGTCTCGGTGACGTGACCGCGAGGAAGCAAGGTATGCTGTCTTCTGCGCGCTTTCCATTTAGTCGCCCCTGAAAAAGAGACTAGCTGTTACCGAAACGCTGGGATTTTGTTTAAAAAAACCCTTGGATGGTGCAAGTCTCTCCGCTAAGTCTATTTGTCGTTTTTTTTTTTCACGTGTTCAACGTTCAGCGCAAACTGTCGATATTGGGTTGACGTAAAGGCCTTAATTCTTTCAAAGTGGCGGTTACGGTACCCTGAGCACATGTTTAGAAGGGTGAAATGTACAGAATTCAATGCCGTATGGTAATTTAAATGCTTCCCCTCTGCATGCATTACCATAAAGTAATTTTCTATGACACTTGAAGCGCACACAGGAAACCTTAAGCGTGAAGGGCAGAGATACTTCATTGGCAGCAAAACGTAGCTAATATAGTAACGCACATACTGGCATGCCGGCATACGTTTCAGCGAGGATGCGGACTTTACATTCTGTAGCTCTTATTTGCTGTTCCTCTGGGGAATGGCATGCAGTCTGATAACTGGGGACGAGTCACTCGATTGAGCTGCTCGCAAGAAGAAAATTGCCAGTTTCTTTTTGTGTGGCGACGCGAACATATCTTCTCTGAATTAGAAAAGAACGTTGGAAGTGCATCGCGAGACGAAAGGGCTGATGCACTGCATCGGACGGGGCAGGAACAGCACCCATGCACGGGTAGTTACGTGTAGGGGACTCTTCACAACATTGGGAAAAAGGAAGCCCTAACTAGCACGCTATAATTTATGTTCATGAGATTTGTTAGCGCTCAGCACTCTAACGACAGCACGCTTATTAAAAGAAGTGTTTAGTAATGAAATAAAAACGGCCACATTTGAAGATTAGTTATAACCTACTAGTTAGTAACGGTGCCAGCTTCATTCTTTTTTTTTTCACACAGTTATCGAGATATTTCTTCGATTCAAAAACTTTTTTAGTCGCGAATCGTAATAACGTATGAAAGTATAAAAAATTTTCTGTGATGGTGTTTATTTTGTATTACTAGGCCCTGGCTGAAGGAAAATTGTCTTTTTTTTCGAAATGAGCGAAATCCAGGCGCAGAATTTATGTGAACTTCAGCTTTACTTGTAAGTACGCCCATAGATATTTGTTTAAAAAAATATGAAGATTAGTTATAACCTACTAGTAACGGTGCCAGCTTCATTCTTTCTTTTTTTTCACACAGTTATCGAGATATTTCTTCGATTCAAAAACTTTTTTAGTCGCGAATCGCAATAGCATATGAAAGTATGAAAAAATTTCTGTGATGTTATTTATTTTGTATTACTAGGCCCTGGCTGAAGGGAAATTAAGTCTTTTTTTTTTCGAAATGAGCGAAATCCAGGCGCAGAATTTATGTGAAGTGCAGCTTTATTTGTAAGTACGTCCATAGATGTTTCCTTTCAAAAGGTATAAAAAAATTAAATGGGCGGTGTAACTAGCAGTTAAAAGCATATCACATAACATCTTCCAACGCACTGACAGGGATAAAAAACTGTCAAGGTGCATTTGGCTCATGTAAAAAAAAATACATAATTGTTTTTAAAGGTATAAGCATGGGATGCGGCAAAAGATGGGCAAAAATATCGAGGTAAGGCCTTGATATCAACATGTTGACATTGCGAAAAAACGATAATGTATACGACGCACTAAAACATTTATAAGAGAACGCCATTGGATAGCATTTGTAAACACGCATCAATGAGGCCGCCCTATAAGCTTGTCTTCACTAGGTTTCCGCTCTCTCACATCCATGAATACACCATATGCTTTTTCAGGTGAATAAAGATACGACCTGCCTTGTTGCTTTCAGGGTTTGCACAAATGTTGTATATACGCTCTAGATTAATCTGGAAGGAAAGTACAAGCTGGCGTTCAAGCACGGAATGATTTATCCTGCTTACTCGCCGACGTTGAAGGCTCATTCGACCATAAGCGCGCTGCTCGGAAAACATCAAGATGTATTGGCTGCCCTTATACGTAGAGCGTAATCATTTATTCCTCACGAGTGAGGTACTCTCGTTCATATTTTACCGCACTGTACATATTGTTCCCGTAGGCAAGAGTATACTTAGAAACTTGTTTGCTAGGCAACCGCATGCGACGGGCTCTCAGAATTTGTGCTTGCGTCCCTGTACCTATACACTACATATACTACGCGTACAGATTTAGCACGACATAGCTGTAACTCGCCTGGGGGGGAGAGGAACTGTTTTCATGCCGTCTGTCTGGTCCGGTATACGGAGGTTTGCTCCAATCTCAGTCTTGGCCTGCGCATGATGAAATAGCAAGGTGGCTTTATTTGCAAGAAAATGCGGAGAGGTCGGCCGGAGTGATGATAACTTGTTAAGTGATGATTCCGTGGCCTGCTACTCTGCACTGTGGAAAGGGAAGACTAGAAGGAAGAGGGCTACGGTGGGTGACGATAGGAAAAGAAGTTCGAATATACACAAGTTTATCGAAAACTAATAACGACTCCTTTCCTATCTCTCCTCCCCGTTCTCATTGACTAAGTTGCAGTGCCGCTATTTGTCTCGATACGAACGCGTGTTTGTGATTGATTTATTCTCGCCCCTGTGCTTCGAGAGGTGTTCTCAGAGTTCACTAAGGCGGCGTCGTGCGGTTGCAGGTGGCCCTGCTGCGCGCGCACGCAGGTGAGCACCTTCTGCTAGGCTTGGCGCGGCGCTCGATGCACACGAAGAACGTGCTGCTGCTGGGCAACGATTTCATCATCCCGCGCGTCTCCACCGAAGTGGAGATCAGCCGCATCGGAGCGCGTATCATGGACGAGCTGGTCACCACCCTCAGGGAGGTGCACATCGACGACACCGAATTCGCCTGCCTCCGAGCCATCGTCTTCTTCGACCCACGTGAGCTGACGCCACCGTCGGTCCACCTGGATGCTTGCTCACTGACGCGTAGGCAATGGGGACTGGCGTTGGTCTCACCCTTCCTTCCGTTGTTCACTTTGGCCCATATCCCCGACGCTGGCAATGGCGGCAGGCACGAGATGCTCAGTCTAGACTGTTTGCGTGGTCTCCACACACATCTCCCAAGATTAGTTTCCCGTGTAAGACAACTGATTTTCAGAAATTGCTCCATATTTTCCTCCCAGCAATTTGATAGTTTCTTGTAGGGAAGAAATGTATATGTCCGCGTCTCGTCCCGCTGTAGGAAGACAAACTCGCCACAATAACAAATGGAATTCACATCATTAACGGCAGTCGGCTGTTCAGTTTGAGCTTCCGTTACAAAGGAATCGAAGACGTACTACGTGATGCTGAATCTATAGAGCGAGGTATTGTATGAAAGAGGCGCAGCAAGCTACAAGAAAATGCGCAGGAAGTTGTACTGACTTTGCGAAAGCAGCAGCATATCGGAGCGAGCCTGATACCTAGCACTCGCTAAACTAGGTTCTGTTTTCACACATATTTCTGTCTCTTCGTGGTGTTGACGAGCAGAAGTAAATCCTTTAATTCCCATTTCTACAAAGATTATTATTTTTCTCTGTGACAGCAATTTTATTCAATATTTTATTCATAAGTGTCATGTTTTCGGCGAGCTGTGCTAAGCAGAGCTTTGAATTCTTGTCAACATTACTGTTTAGTCGGATAGAACACAAGAACGCAGAGCAGCATATGTCCGTCAATGGAGGCTCTCCAGCCAATGGCGTGGACCGATTGTCATGACGTTACGGTTAATCCTCTTGCACCTGCTAGTACGACAGCACAGGGGGCTGGCAGCGACAAAGGGATTAACCGCGGATTAACCAGATTATCCGCAATGTCTTGGTAATCGGTTGACGCCATTGGCTGAAGAGTCTCCTTCGAGGGGCATTTGGCCCGGCGTTCTTGAGTTTTATCCCACAATAGGAACCCGGAAAAATTTAAAACAACACGAAATAGCGCTAAAATTAGGTACCTATGAAACAGTCCTCATCTGCTTCAAGTAAAGCTGCATTACTACCAAGTGCTGTGCTTCACTCCTGTTCATTGCTCGTGCATGCGCCGCACAAATAAAGATCCATTCTCACCATGCGAGGATCTCCATTTCAGTAGTGTATTCACAAAGAGCACCGGAAATCTTTATGAAGCCTTGTCATGGACAGCGGAGCCTTTCTAATTGTGGCATTTATTTTATTTTTCAGACACGAAAGGCCTCAGCGAGCCGCAGAAGATCAAGGCTCTGCGACATCAAGTGCAGACGAATCTGGAGGACTACATCAACGACAGGCAGTACGAGTCGAGGGGCCGGTTTGGTGAAATCATGTTGCTTCTCCCGACGCTGCAGAGCATCACGTGGCAGATGATTGAGCAAATACAGTTTGCCAAGCTTTTTGGCATGGCTAAGGTCGATAACTTGCTGCAAGAGATGCTGCTCGGAGGCATGGTCGGTCCGCAGGCGTTCTACAATCAAGGTGAGCGTGGCTGTGGCTTATGCGCCAGGTGGGCGCTGTTCTAGAGGGCCGCTTCTACAAAGTAAGCGTTAAATTACCTCCGTCAGCTAGGACGTACAGGACGAGGGGACTAAGGAAACATAAAAAGGGTCACTTTTCCTGATTTCGCCAACCTATAACTGCCTGATAAAAAGGTAATGTTGGCCAGCCGGAAGTGCTGTTGAGGTATTTTTCGGTGTGCGCGAATATTCGAAAGATTCTAATAGCGAATCAAATATTATGATGCTCTATTCGCTGAACGAATCAAATGGTCATTTTAAAAATTATTCGATGCGATTCGAATATGTTTTCGGGTTTTTCAAGGGTTTTCGAATAACTGGCACGAAGTACGAATAAGGGTTGACATAGTTTTCTTCTACGACAGTTTAAAAAACAAGGTTCACTCTGACGGTGCACAGCATTGCCGCGATCGGTCTACTCGACAGGCAGCGAGAATGAGTGCGTAACGTCTCGACGCGGTTCATTCGCCAATTCGTGTGGCCGCCTTCATAATGCCTCAAAACTGTGCGATGCGGCAGGGTTCAGGCAGGTTTAGCAAATCCTACCTTGATTCTCGATCTCGGAATCCATGATTCCAAGGCAGTTCTCGCCCCTTTCACCTACTGTGATGTGGCTGTAGTTTATTCTCTGTCTTCTCCAGTAGCAAAAATATAATTTTCTCATAACGTGTGACATGACGTTCAGAGAGTCAGTACGCTGACTTTTGTTATCTACCCTTTACTGGAGATCAGTGTTACGCCTTTTCACATCTGTGGTTATAACTCCATATGTTATAGCGCCGTAAAGCAACGCCTGCGCTAGCTCTTAGCGGTTACGCAGGATTTTTCGTTTTGTGCGAATATTTGCGCAGGTACCAAATACTCGTGAAAATATTCGAATCGTATTCGATTCGTTTCTGTCACTATTCGATTCGGATTCGATGCAGCTTTTCGCTGCACTCTTCAAATTCGATTTGTTAGCAAAGCTGCACTATTCATAGTCGCTTTTTAAAGAGGACTATTCGCGCACCTTTAGGTATTTTAACGATGTCTTCTTCGGAAGCTCAGCATGTTTCCTTTGCAATAAACTGTCGCCGACACTGTGCGCAGCGGAGGGCTGCATTTCCGTTCTGGAAGCTTTATACTCTCCTGCTATTTTTAGAAGTATAAAAAAGAAACGAGACCGAGGTAGGGGGCCACTTGCGCAAGGCGCTTCTTATGACAACGCTTGCCTTGCATTTTTTTCCGGGCTGGCGAAGTTTAACTGAGCGTACAGTTCTTCACATTTCTTGGAAGGGTGGCGATTAAGTGTGCTTTAAGTGGACTTTAGTTATTTCTGGTCTTTAACGATGACCGTAGAAGAAAGAAAATTCGTTATCATCTTGAGAAGCTTCTTGAGCTGTTCTCTGCTCATTGAAGTGCTTAACGGCTCTTTCGCGTTTTGTTTACATCCTGTACATAATTATCGTTTGCCTTGTGCGAATATCAGTAACATCGACATGCATGACTCTATTTGGTTTTATTTTTCTTCACCGTAATTTCTTCCAATTTTCGTTTCTAGTGTGGAGGTTTGGGGGCCGGCGTTCGCTATAGTGGGAACAAGGCTAAACGCAGTGATTCACTTTCATTGTTGAATCTTAATGAACGCCTGCCAACCTAATAAAAGGCTTCCTAGTACGCCGGGTCATTTCACTGAGCTTTCATCGGCTACGTGGCAGTGCCGGCGCACACAAAAATGTGGCTGCAGGAAAAACGCTGTGAAGCTGATCCTGTCACATGCTATATTATTGCGAAACGAATAAACCATTTCTTTGTTAAACGGGGCCGATTCATATAAAAATCGACGCGAACTCATACGCGCACTGTCATGTGAAAGGCCCTTAAATTGCTTGTTCCAGTTAGCTACCGGGAAACGCCGATAGCTTGCCGCTGTACCTTGCGTGTGAGGCCCGACATTCATTGTCAAATGCCATACGTGAGGAGAAGCGTCCTCCGCGTGGCTGAGCAAAGCACTGTAGGATGCGAGGAGAGGAGGAAAGATGCATGCGAACGTGAGCCTTCTCTCATCGGCTGGATTAAAGCGAGACTAAACACGGTCCCCGAGCGCCGGAAGACAACCGGGTAACCGCAGCTTGTTTGTGTCACCCTAGCAGGAAGTCTCAGGCGAAGAACACAAAGAGCGCATACAGAAACAGGTTGCTTGTAGGCCTGACTTTCTTGAGCTTGACTAAACGCTTAAGGTGGCTCAGGCTAAAAGTTTAGAGGGTAGGGGCAGGCCTGTGAAGTGAAGGTTTTTTTTCTTTTTTCCACTTTTTTCCACGGAGAAATATTATAATATTATCCAGCCGAGTTCCAGTTACTACCATTATTCTCGCAGCGTGTCCCTTACTATGTGGACGATGAGCGGCTCTATGAAAAGCCCGCGGCTGACGCCTGCAGCCCTTGCACTGCATTTTTGTACATTGTGTGCTAGTGTTTCACAAGGTGCGGGGTGCGCTCACTTCAAGTTCGGCCTCACTTCACGTCAAAACTGATAAACAACAAACATACTCACAAACACTATCCTAGAGCGATCAGTAGGTCCACGATTCTTGGACACAAATTTTTAATATTGGAATATTGTATTCCACTGTTACAGAAATATTGAAGGTAATGCTGCACACTGGCGATGCATAGCAAAATCTTTCTTTTAAAATTTGTATATCGCTCGTAACGAGTAGTTAAGGCTGCAATAGAAACAAATAGGAAATGTTTTTGACGAATACTAAAACGTGGATAGCAAAAGAGCGCAAACCTGCCGAGGAGAGATCTGCGGTTATATTGATTAATATAGCGAAACTGTACGACATAAGAAAACAAAAGTGTTCTGAAACTATTTCCCGTTGAAAAATGCGCTTGTCCAGAATTTTTTAGCATGGCTCGTTGCGTTAGCTGATTTTCAGCTGAGGCCATAAGGAAGTTGTTTCACAAGTTAACAATTGTAGTTCCGCTGCGGGATGTGCCTGAAAACGCTAGTGTGTGTATATCCATTGTTTTCCCTAAACGAGCTGGCGCCTTCCTAAACTTCGGAGTTAAGGTCGAATCCAGCCCGGGAATGCCTTCAAAGCTCTCTTTTATGTTTCATTCATCGAGCTCATTCAGTGCAGTGCTTTCAGTGGGAAGTTGCTTTTATTAAATGAAAGCCGTTCTTTAATTAATGAATAACGCAGTTAACGCCGACTTAATCGCCGCCATGCGGGGCCCGCTTCAAGGGCACATTTTCCATCAGAACCTGCGCAGACGCGTGACTTCGCTTTTCACAGCGTCTGGGCGGGCGGTGGTTTTACCGCCTGCATCTACTATAAAGGAGTTTAGTTTATGGGGGTTTAACGTCGCAAAGAGACTGAGGCTATGAAGGATGCCGTAGTGAAGGGATACGGAAATTTCGACCACCTGGGTTTCTTTAACGTGCACTGGCATCGCACAGTACATGGGCCTCTCGAACTTCGCCTCCATCGAAATTCAACCGCTGCGGCCGGGATCGAACTACACCATAAAGGACTCTTAGGCTACAAAAGTTTGTGTTTTGTGCTATATGAACTAGAAACAAGAAGAATCTGAAGGGGCATTATATGGACAGATTAGGATACGAGCGTAGCACGCAAGGCAGTGCTTGCTAGCGCTGTTGCTTGTATAACACTGTAGTTTTCTTCAAAACATAGCTTCTTGCTTTTAAAGGAATCTCCTTTATTACAAAATACCGCATCGTGCACAAATATAAGCCTCAAAAATACTCCTGTGAGGCATTTTAATTAGCCATTTTTCATATTGGCCAATCCTGCGTGCCATCACTTGTTCGTTCATTCAGTCATGTCTCCACCAGCATGTCATGCGATGGACAAGTGCATTGCGAATTTCGCCAGGTTGGCGCTCGCGCCGTCTCCGCGTAACTGACGGCGCGATGAATTACGGTGGCCGCAGGCTCGTCGCCAGACTGCCCGTCGGGAGCGTCAACGTCGCCCCTGTCGCTGTCGAGCAGCGTAATTCACCAGTCCATCCTGCAGAGCAACGCGGGCATTGAAAACCTCACGAACGGCCGCCGCTGTGATGGCAACGAGCTGGGCGCAAGCAGCCGCCCGCAGCCGGACACGCCCATACCGTCGCCTCCCGATCCGACCGGCTTCAAGCCCATGCAAGACCTGGGCGTTCAGGCGTTCAAGACGGAGGTGCTGGAGACCGATGCTACGTACTGAGAGTTCGCCGGCCCCTGTGGGAACTCGCGGAGTTCAGGACGGTGTTATCCTAGCGAATGACCTTCCATACACTGCCGATGAGGAGCTGAGGCTTCCCAGTGTACAAAAGCAGAAACAACGCAAGCGTTGAGCTCTAGGGGCTCGCGCCCGGAGGTGGGCGTTTGACCTCAAAAAACCTTGACGTCACCTCAACTTGGAAAAAAGATTGGCGACGTCACTCAACCTCAACCTCATCATAAGTTGAGGTTGAGGTCTCCTCAGGCAACCTCTCTTCACTTTTCCAGAGGCCGCTGGCGACCTTAGTTAACCTCACCTCAACCATATTGAGAGGTTGAGGTCGGGTGCTGGGCCTCAAAAAAAGCGAGTAATAAGTTATTCACTTAAAACTGTAATTAAAAATCAATCAGTCGAGAACCAATGAGATAGGCAAGCCAAAATGATGACGGTGTCATTAAAATCAGTAGTTATAGCAGTAGGGGCATTTAGGGGTGTGCACTTATTGAATATGCGCTGTACAGATACTGTTAATGTGCACGCAAAAAGAAAAAAAAAGATTAGCTGTGGTGTAAATTTTGGTTAACCCTGGTGAGAAGGGAAAGGTTCCTTTTCATGGCTACGTTGAGAAACACCACACACACACTGCCGACGGATTGTCTGTAAAGCGTCGGTGAAATGCACGATGTGCGATGGGGCAGTTGCCATTTGCCACGGTGGGCAGATTCTGATGACGTCAGTAGGTCACATGACCTGCCACGTGACACCACGTGACACCTGTCACGTGACTGCACTGACGCTGCCCCCCTTGAAAACCTAGCGCCGTGAAGCTTTCGCTTCAAATGCTAGTTCAGTCTCATGACCGCTTGGAGACTCTATGCATAGTTTTCGCGCCCAAGAATAAGCATTTACGGCGCTTGCTCGAGGACTCCGCGCATACTTTGGCCAGTCGTGCAGCTGGCCCACTGCCCTAACGGCTTGCGGACCGGGGTCTGCCTTATGCGGTGACCACCAGAGCGTCGCGGGTGCTTTTGTAATTACATTTCCTTGAATACAACAATTTGTAAGTATGTGAGTTTTAATATTCGACAACCTACTTCGCGTTTACCTGTTCGTATTGGATGCCACTCTCTCATCCACGCACGAGCTGGCAATCGACAAACGTGGACCTTTCTTCCCACAGGCTGGAAATTAGAGGGGGAGATACACTCTTCTTAAAGTTAAGAATCGCTAGTGAATTTAAAGAAATTGCTGATTGATGTATTTGCTAATGTGATGGCTGTGGCCACGCGTGCAATCAGCATATTTTGATTCTCTAGCTATACCCGGCATAGCGAGCCGACTCAGCAGATATTGCAGAGTCGACTGCATAGATTGCCGAGAAAACACCCTTTACAGTAATCTGTATCCCCCCTTTAGTATTCTTAATATGCTGCGACGGTAGTACACCGAGAGAGGCGCGTTGTATTTATGCCTATGTATAACCGAGCGGCTTCATTTTTTTTTCTTTTTGGCTGGGCCATTCGTCCAACCAACTCGCAGATTTTTCGCCCAAATCTGTGGCAAAGAACCTGCGCCAAAATCACTTTCTCTCTATGCAAGCTGCATCGTATCAGCTACCGTCCCATCATACATTCATTATGTTTTTTGCATTTTCACCGCTATACTGGTTGTGTATAACGCCGGTACATTCATCCCGCACTGCTGTGTTTCGGCGTTGTAGTTGTTCGGGATCACATGTGAATGTCCGAGCAGGAACAGGATGCCTAAGAGGTAGTTTGGGAGGTTATAAAAGTGAAATTATAATCGCATCTCCACGCTTACATATACGGAATGTGAATGTGCAGAAGCCGCAGCAACTGCAAAAAGCCTCGACTTCACAACTTCCACCTCACTGAATGACAACCTCGCTCAACCTCAAACTCACGTATGGTGTTGAGGTCCAATTTGCGGACCTCACCCACAAAACTTTGAGCTGTCGCTGACCTCTACTCAACCTCACCTCACTTCGTGAGGTTGAAGTCGACCTCGTGAAGTCGGAACCTCATGAGGTTGCCCACCTCTGCTCACGCCTTTGATATTTTGAAAGGAACATTCTAGCTGATGCCGCCAGAGACAAAGTGACCCAAAGTAACTTTGCTAAGGCTAATGTCCTCACGCAAATCATATTGTATGATATGATAAATTCCTATATTTTGTATGAGCGAGTTGCTTGTCATACTGCTGCTTGGTTTGCGAGTTTTTTAAGCGTAAGTATTGAGTACTCTTTTAACACTTTTTACGCTTTTCGCCAGTGGTTGATCGGCGGCGAGAAGCTGTTGGTGAAAGAGAATGTCTGTCCTGCGTCAGAGTGCCTATCTGAGTGGTCGGTTGGACGTGACTCCGAAGTGTTCAGTGCCTTCCTGAGAACTGGTCATTTTACATTACTGGTCATATGGCGAAGACGTTGAATTGTCCCAGTGCTTTTCATGCATACCTATATTAATTTGACGGTGCTTCGCAAAGTATTCTCGCTCGTGTGCGTACGATTTCAATAAAGTATAATGTATTTTTTGATATTTTAGCCTTATCAATACTTGTCATCATTGGAGCAATGTTTTGTATGAGAATGTATAGTTCTTTTTATCGCTCCTTCCTCAACTGTCAAACACTACAGGGAAGCTCCCGCGACATTGAAATTTTTCTATGAAAATGTGTAATCTAGACAAGGCTTTATTTATGTACTTGTTAACAGCAGCTGTGGATCTTCAGTTTAGCATTATGAGCATTTTTGTGCCAGAGGGCCGTGCCGCGCGCTCCCCTGACAGCATGTACAATCACGTGCTGTCCGTGAAACTCTATAGCAAGTGAGAAAAGGTGCGGCAGGTGGCTCATATTCTGGTGATGAGTGCTGGATGAGCATGTTGTGTACCTGATTTTAGGGTCAGTGCTTCCATGGGTGCGCAATAAAGCCTAATTGTTAAAACTTCTAAGCACCTTAAGAAGCACGAACTGTTTTGTTACCCTTTTTCCGAAGTCCTGCAATGTGGCGTTCCTCGGCGACTGTAATGTGGCATTGGATTTGAAAGTGCAAGGTAAGCTGCAATTTAAAAAAAATATATTGATTATTGGTTTTCTGCTAATCCCGAATGCCGAAGCCTCCTTGAATATTAATCAGCGACTCGCCTGCTTTTCCGCCCTTCAAGAGCCAGAACAACAGCCAGGCTTTCGAATCCAATGGCGAGCGAGCATGCCTGAGTTTTTTGCCTTCGCCTGAATTTTTGTTACAAAAATGAAAGCGAGACTTGGAATTTTTCTAAGCTCAGCTGACTATTTACCAGCAGTAAGAGAAAGGAGCGCCACATTCATACTTACCACCGGTCGCACCTGCCGCACCGCGGTTTCTATGGCGAGAGAGGCTGTCGCCCTCGTGGCTGAAGCGAGCACTGATAGCTCCCTTATTATGGGGCTTTGATTTTGCTGCTATCATTGCCGTGTTATCAACGTCTGGTTGTAGTTCGAACAAATAAAGGTCGACCGGTTAAAGAAAATAGGCTTTGTCGTTTATGATAGCGCAAAGGCGATACCGTCGAGAGAATTTATACGTGGATCCAAGCGTGCGCTGAAATTGCACATTCTCCGTGCGGAGAGAATAATGCTTTATTTACAGTAGCTGCAGCATCACACTTACGAGACACATTCATCGAAGCCTTGCCGATATGTCAGTGAGGTGCATTAGATGAGAAATCTGCAGCTGTCTCATGATGCACAAACAGGGAGATTTAGAATAGGGACACCGTATCGGTTAGGTGGATAGGAGAATAACAAGGCTCTACACGAACAATTACCCGAGAGGCGTAGTCGTCCTGCGCGCGCGCACTGCCACCTTTCAGTCACGTAACCAGTATGTTCCCTCTTCTGAAACTCTAACACTTGGTGAAATCACCTCCAGCGGCCACAACAGCTGCCATTCGTCGCGGAATGCTGTCGAAGAGCCGGGCCGCACAGTCCGAAGTGCGTTGGCGCCCCCACTCCTCTTGCACAGCAGCCCACAGAGCATCCTGGGAGCAGCACTGGAGTGGCCGTCGCGAAAGGGCCTTCTTTATGGCACGCCACACATTTCCCCAGATTTTCATGTCTGCACCTTGAGAAGGCCACTCCAACACTATAACTGCAAGCTGCTCCAGCAGGCACGTTACTGATTTCGTCATGTGTATGGGGCTGCGGTCCTGCTGCAAGTAGTAGAGACCGTTAGCGAATGGGCCGTCGAGTGCATACGACACCATGGTGCTCGCGATGACGTCGCAGTAAGCTTCAGCACTGAATCTGCCTTGCAGACGAACCAGTGGTCCAAGGCCATCTTCAGACACTGCTCCCCACACACTCACGGAGCAGCGGCCGCTGCTTTGGAGATTCGAGGGCTCAAACCTGAATAATGAAAAAAAATGGAGAATTTCTTTGATTATGATATGTTTCATCACCAGAAACGGCGAAAATACCTCGGTTGAGAACTCTGCACAAAAAATATGCACTTAGGTTCCTAATATCGATACAGCACACAAAAGCTTGAATATGCCGTACCCATCTGGGACTCCAGCAGTGAAAACTTTAATTCTTCGAATTAGTTCTATATAACTGCGTTCGTTTCATTCGTAATTATAATCGATTCGCTAGCGTAACACCAATAAAACAAAATCATTGCAACTCGTATCACTCACCTCCCGTCGTAAATATTCTCGTCTCTGTTATTTCATAAATTTTTTTACGGCCCCATGTTCATAATGACTTTATTATTCCTCCCTTGTTTATCTATCTCTCTCTCTTCACTTACCACGCACAAAAAGTTTGCACCGCTTTTTACCGTACGAGAAACTGCCTTCAGTCATTCATGCCGCGTACTTCACAGGACTGGAATCACTTTCCCGGATCGCTCACTTCTATTGTTGATCACTATCTCTTTCGCAGTGCCTTAATTAACATTGCATGCCTAGGATTGTAACAAAGCTTGTAAACTATTTTAGCTAATATTCTATAAGTAGGAGCGACTCATGCCTGCATTTGTCTTTTTTCTAGCCACTCCCTCTGTAATGCCTTTGGCCCTGAGGGTAATTCAAACAAACAAACAAACAAACAAACAAACAAACAAACAAACAAAGAACAAACAGTAAATAAATAAATAATAAAATAAATAAATAAAACGACTCTTTTCGAGTCGCATAATGAAATATTTTAGCTATATCTTTAAAGGAGCCCGATATCAAATACGGCAGTGTCAACATGCGTATTTTGTAGGAAAGACACACCTGGTGTTTTCGGCTCTCCAAATTCGCTGCCGCCGGCCCCAACGAGTCGAAAACCCAGACTCATCAGAGAACATCCCGCAGCGCCAGTGCTCTGCGGGCCATGATGCGTGGCTTTGTGCAAACAGGAGTCTTGCGTTTCGATTAGCTGCCGAGACCAGCGGCTTCTGCGACGGTACGCCGCTTCGCACATCAGCCTCGTGGAGATTGCGCCTTATAGTGGACGTGCTGGCAGACAATTCGAAAGTGTCCTTAATCTCGCGAGCAGTGATGTTGGGTGCATCTGCTGCAGCGGCCACAAAATGTAAGTCTTCATTGTTTCCTGTAGCCCGCTGCATGTGCCCACGAGGCAAGCTTTCAAGTCGTCCCTCGTCGCGGTAGGCCTGGCAAATTTTATTAATTGTAGACAGTGCACGGCCTGTTTTCTCTGCAATCCCACTTTTGTGGCACACCATGACTGCAAAGAGCAACGATTCGAGCTCTTTCTTCGGGGCTTACACTCGGCATTGTCAGTTCGAAATGACGCGTGAACGATCGGTCCCAGTGTATTTGAGCTTTTCTGGTGGCTTTAAAGTTGTGCGCATTATCATAAAAAAGAAAGCGATTAAAAACTCCACGTTGCACACCGACCGTTCCCGATGGGCCTCCTGCGCTGTTCGCATCGAATCCAGATGCTGATAGCATGGCATCGGTGGAAGCAAAACCAAAGCTCTGTGCAAGGTGCTATCGGTGGTAAGTACGAATGTGGAGCTCCAGTGGCAAAGCAACAAAATGAACGCCAAGGAAAATAGAACTAAACTATCGCGAACCGGAAATTCTCGCCTGTCTCTAATAACGACAGGCAGGCAGCCTCAATTGGGCCTATCGCCACGCGTTCCGCGGTTCGTGTTTCATTTGACGCCGATAGTACATATTTTGTATTATTTCACGCTGGCATGTTCTACACTGTTCGCTTCTTACCGTGTGCCAGGGGCACAGTTTTATGTCTGGTGTGCGGTTAACTTCAAAAGTTTCCTTTTGCATTTGGCTAGAGACTTGGGAAGCAAGCGTAAGGCTATTTGGGTCTAGAATTATGACATGTTAGATGACGACAGCGACGACAGTCAGGGGCTGTGTTCGAAACATTCCGACACTTGGTGTGCGTACAACAGCCTCTAAGGTACTCGCGCGTATTATCTCTTCACGCTGCATTGTTTTCCAGCAACCAAAGTAGACAGAGCCTCTCAAGAAATGTCTCTGCAGGTGAACACGAAATGCCAAAGAGTTCTTCGTGCGCCAACGAATTCCTTCCTTAGAATGCACATCTCCGAACTGCCATCTTGGACGCGGCGCTCGCAATCTACATAGCATCATGGGCCCGAGGTTACGTCTGGCGATATTGCTGCTGGTATTTGTAGGCATTTCGGCTATCAACACCAGCTGATGTTGTTTAGACGGCGGTGGACTGCCGTCTAAACTTCATTACTGGGAGAGGTGCAGAACAGTCCACAAAGGCAGCCGCCGATGCAAACTGACAAGCCTAGGAGCGGAAAAAAGATTTTGATTAAATGGCTAGTGGTTATTGAACAGATGTCTCAGTGGATGTGGTTTTTGGCGCAAAATTAAACACTTCTTTTATCTTTGAACTATCTCAATAGGTCATTTTTTACATTGCACTCATTAACTTGAAAACAAAATATAGAAGGCTGATTTTTTTCCAGATTTGTCTACAGGGTGACAAAAAGCTATTTATCTATAATAGTACACACTTGTGCAATATTGTAATCCGTGAAAATGGCAAAAAAGTTATTGTTACAGAAAAAAAAATCATAAAGCTGTGAATATATGCTACAAAACGACTGTTCTAGTTCAGTTAAAGAAGTGATTTAAAAAATAAAAAAACCCGAGAAAGGGGAACTGTGCGTAGCATTTGCTGAGAAAACGGGTCTTGAATATGCCTCAGGATTGGGAAACACTTCTAAGCTTCGCCTTTAAGAGTAGAACGCGACAGCGTTATCAGGTCCCGTTCTAATCAGCAAACAAATTACCTAATCCTTATGAGCATACTTAAAATTACTCATGCACGCATCAGTACACGTGTATCTATAGGACACTTCAAGTCAAAGACCACAATTCATTCGCTAGGGCAACCTTTATTCAGCTTTAACCAACCAGCATTCGTGGCCTGTCTCGCAATCCGAAGGTCCTGGCTTCGATTCCTACCCAAACTGAAGTAAACCCAATTATCTTTTCAGCTCAATTATATGAGTTATTTGCTACCATCGGGATTTTTCGCTCATGGCCAATGCCACCGACGACGGCACCGGCTTTTCTGCGGCTCGAGACCTTTAACGCGGAAAGTATAGGGCTTACTTTATGCCCTTGAATATACTCAACAAAAATTAAGGCGATTTAAAAATGACTAAGTAGCTTGCAAGGTATACGTTGGGCAAAGGAAAGGCAGGCTGCTGCTACCGTTATCAGCGCGCGCTCGGCCGTGAAGCGTGTATTCCAGAAAGTGGACTGTGCCACGCTGTGGAACGCGTGTTTCACTGTTTGCGTGTTTTCGTTTTATTGCTGCAGGCTTTTGGTGTAAGCGCACCTTGTTTTTTGATCGGTAACTCGATCCCTTGGTCTTCAGTTGTGTATGATTAGGCACAATGTAGTCTTGCACGAAGTGGAGAAAAAAAAACGGGGTACCATTTCAGTTCTTTTAACGTGCCTTGACTGCATGCACGTGACGGAGAGCATGACACTGTTTTTTTTTTTGTCCGGGCTATGCAGCCAAGTTTTTTAAAGGCGTAAGCCTTTCTTGGCTCGTGAGTGGCGTGGATGGAAGTTGTGGACGGAAGTTCTGGACGGAAGTTGTCTGCTGGTATCGGTAGTTTTTTCACACAATTAACCGACGTGCGAGCGCTCCTGATGTGGCTCAGAAGCACTTGGTTGTAGGCCAGTTGGTAGGACATCGTGAAGAGCAAAACCGCAAAACAAGATGGGTCTGAGGCAGGCGACAACTCTGGTCGCCTGCCTCAGTCCCGTCTTGTTTTGCGGTTTGGTCCTCATGATGTGGCTCGTCGGACCAGGGGATATACCTTCGCTTCGCTTGCAAATTAAAATCATGTGCATGAAAACAAAAACACGCAGTGGTAAATAAACACAGCCTATCCCATAAGCCAGAGGGAAATCAGCCATGTAATCGTATTGGTCATATCCGTGCTCCATCATCGTCCATTTTCTTGCGTTCTAGTCCGAACAATTTGTTTCTCATTTTGAATGCACGACTCGCTCCTCCTGCGGGATTTTCGCCGCAGGGCGCCTAGCTGAAGGCTCATGGCTCTGTCGACAGAGGGCCTGGAGACTTGAAACAAGAGAAGCAAGCCAATGGCGGAACACCCGCCGAAACCACTCTTTCCCGGCTTTGTGGCAGAACGTGTTTGCACGAGGTTGTATGAGATTCTGCGAGAGCCTGGACGACTTCAGTTGACGCTGCCTGCGAACTACATCACTCTATCCTTTATGGGCACCAGATTGTCCACCAATGGCCACGAGGACACAGCGTCATCGCAGGCAATCGCCGCGCCAACTGCCCACCACGACGGCGATTTTGTCTCGATCCCCATTCCGAAAGCAGACGCAGCGGGCGGGCTTCGCACACTTGCGCCTGAGACCACGCTTGTCTCGTAGAATTACGGCCAGTTTTCCAACTCATGTCTACAATCCCAGGACCCTGACCTTAATCTCCGGCTTCCACCCGGCCTAGTACGACGTGAAGCAACTTTGTGTGTCGTCTGTGGCTTGGTGTAGCTTTCACGAACCTTTACTGATTTGTTAGCAGCATGGCTTGCATGTGCCATCTGCGGGTCCGACGAGACTATAGCACACAGACTATAGCTCCGCTTCTTGAGAGCGTCGGGCTTGCATGATAGGCTGTGACTTTACCACACGCTTCCTGACTTGTTGGGGAAAAGGAAATGGCGCAGTATCTGTCTCACACATCGGCGGACATCTGAACCGTGCCGTAAGGGAAGGGATAAAGGAGGGACTGAGAAAAGAAAGAAAGACGTGCCGTAGTGGAAGGCTCCGGAATAATTTCGACCACCAGGGGATCTTTAACGTGCACTGACATCACACAGCACACGGGCGCCTTTGCGTTTCGCCTCCATCGAAACGCGGACGCCGCGGCCGGATTCGAACCCGGGTACTCCGGATCAACAGCCGAGCGCTAAAAGTGGTGTTCCGCACATTGCAATATTGCGTGCGCATTCGCTGACATTTTTTTTTTACCACCGCCGTAAAATGTGCTTGCCCTAACTTCTGCCTTTTTAAAAGCTCCTGAGATTGGAAACGATGCGACTTTGACCATATTGACTTGATGACAGTGCAGCTCTAAAAGATTGCTAGAAACAGCTTTCTACGGCATGAGCCTTTTTCCGTGGCTGTAGCTACTTCAATTACGGCAGCTAATATATTTGGCAAATTGTTCACCGCCGCGGCTCGGGTTTAGCGCGATCAGCAAGACTTAATAGCAGCACAACAGCTTGTTTGCAACGTTCTCAAGTTATTCGCAAAAAGAATAAATTATTTTACCGTTTGTTCTGACGTGACGAATAAGTTCTCCAATGAACTCATTTTGGGTTGCAGTTTTGAACTTTAGAGTGATAAATTGCGATATTTAAAAGGCAGAACTACACGAGTAAAAACTTGCATTTATGATTTAAAGCTTTAAGAGCAGTATAAATTATACGTTTCCAATTGGTGCATTAGGCGACTACCAATTGCACCGTGGCTTTCCGCAGTTTAGAGAGTTTTAGCACAACCCGATCCGCGTTCCGCTACCGTGATCCGCTAGTGTGTGCACCTAGCTGCGCTTGCGCAGCGGCAGGTGTGTGTCCCTTATGGCCACTTGCACATTCGCAGACAGCTCTGAGGAAAGCGGATCGCGATATGCTAAAACTATCAATCAAACGCTCCAAAAAATTCGCTGTTTTTAGGCGCTGAGTTGCAATGCGAAGCATGTGAAAAAGCATTTCACTTGAAGGGGCATTCACTGTGAGATAGAGTGATTGCATCTTGCCAGTTATTTTCATCGCGAGCTCTGCGTTAAAGCGCAACTTTTGTGAGCAGCACTTAATTGTAGCGAAAGACCACTGCGATGGCCTAGTCGGTTGAGCATGCGCCTCGCATGCGTGAGGTGCGAAGTTCGATCCCCAGTGCCGCCGGGTACCCACCAGTGACAGAATGAGTACAAGCTCTCCCCTGGTCTGGCGCTCGGCTTATAAAGGGTGAAATGCTTGGGAAATGGATCTTTGACCCCACCTTGAGTATACAAAGACTACCTTGTGCCATGGCACTCTTTGAACAAGCTGCACTTGCGCCATAAAAAAAATCATCATAATCAATTCTGGCGACTGTTACAGCCTCTATGCTACACGATAAGTTCCTTTGAGTATGATAAACGCAAAAACGGCACTATGAATAGCTGCAAGGCAACTTTTAAATTGCGCCTACCAGTCAATGTCAGGCTCAAGAAGACAAGGTCGCGCTCCCGCTTTTTCCGAGAACAATAAACAGATGGGCTGAATTTCTGCGATGGAGAAAGAACATGTTGACTGCGCACTGTGTGGGCTTTGCGCAGGACGCGCTTTGCCGGGTTCTATCGTCGCATTCCTATCTAAATGGAATGCGAACAACGGGGAGCACGCGCTTCACGTGTAGCGGAGTGTTCGTTGGTCGCTCTTTCCGGCGTGTGAAATAAATGCATGCCTTGCGCGCCATTTGCTGAGACACTCTGTTCATATTCATTCAGGAGTAGCAGTCCGGGTAGCTGTTGCCTTGCTGTCAGAGAAGTTCCGCATACTGTTTTTGCCCCCTAAGGGGCTTAGGAATGCGGCGTGGATTTTGGGCGTTGTCAGCGGCGTGTTTTCGAGCAGTCTTCGTTGTGAGGGCGTGTGGCCTCCGACCGTGCTCGGCTAAGACATTCTTGTAGGCATCCAGGCGAAATCACGCAGTGGCAGGCATACGGCGCAATGCGTGTATCGCAACTAGGTCGCCGACAGTCATTTAATGCTGTCTCTTGAGTACATGATGACAAAGGGAAGAGAAAGTGGGTCACCTTAGGAATTTCAAAACATGCAGGCTTCAGTAGCGTCGACTTGGAAGGTACACAAGTTAGATACTACACGAAACATTTCCAATGCGTATATAATCAGAAAAAAATGTAGCTATATTAGTAAGGCCGCGAGTATGCCGAAATACGGTAGTTATGATGCACTCGTATGTGTTGTATAATGTGACCTTGCCTTTTACGACAACACTGCACGCTGGCAACATGGAGCAAATGTGTTGAAAAGGCCGGCTTTCTGTAGTTCACTGCTTGTATAACGATGTCGCAAATTATAACGCCGTAGGGAAGGGATATTTTTCTTCTATTCACTGAGAACAGAACGAGAGAGTTCTTGTGCGACGTATAGGATGGCACATTTAGTAAGTAAAATGCGCGTAGTTTTGCAGCGCTAGTTGCTGTTAATGCGAAAGGCCGTAAGAATCCCGTTGTCGGCAGAAATGCGTGGGACAGAGCTTAGGTGTGGCGTGGAGTGTAGCGGGCGAGGAAGACAGTATAAACCAGTGCATAGCGCCTACCTTCATCACCATCAGGTGGGGCGCACGGTCACAGCAGGACGCCGAGAAACGCCTAGAAATGCCTCTCAGGAAAATATCCTTAAATTCGTCAAGTCCGCCCTCGTCTGTCTCGGTTGCACTTGGCCAAAAAAATTCAAGTTACTGGCGACTTCAACGCTGTCGTTAGGAAGCACGAGCAATTCGTCGTCGACGTCGCATCAGGCGATTTCCCTCTCTAGATAAATCCAGTGCAGTCGACAACGTCATGAAACATGTGCATCGATCTGGAGTTCGGCAGGCAGTGCAGAGGAAAAGTGATTACTGTTATAAGCACACATTTCTATGACCACAAAGACAGCGTAGTAGTTAAGTTTCGGCTAGTAGTGAGCCTTTACGATATGTAGCTGAAGAAATTAGATAATTGATTCCGCTCCTTGCACAATTAAGGATGCAAGTAACGGAAACGGCACTGAGTTTGTAAGCGCTGTGGCCAAGCGGAACAACATGCATTTTCGTCACTTAATAGTTAACCATGCACACACCGCCCACAAATCAACCACAATGATAAAGAAGCTGTGAATGCCACCTCAAGCTATGCATTCATTTCCTTTAACTCCTGCAAGCGTGTGGTCGTTGGTGATTTTTTTTCTTTTTGAAACACGGATCACAAACTGTACAACAATCCTCTCTTTCAGGATTGCACAGTCGTCTGCCATTTATTTATGAAATACCGGAAGTCTTAGGAGAGCCCAAGCAGGACCATAAAAAAAGGAGAAATAAAAATGGAGTAAACGAAAAGTCGTACAGACACAATAAATACTCAAGAAGAAAAACATTGACAGTGCAGGACATCTAAGTAAAATGCGGTATACGCTCCACGAGGGGCTGTGCTTGTGTGTGGGGTCCTCTCCTCAACTTAAAAGTCGATAATTTCTTGCGTGACAAGCTGCCCGGGAAGCTTCCAGATGACGACAGCTGCCTGGCGATACCATTAGCATGGTCTTCCAGCTTGCACCGCTGCGCAGCTGAGGGTTATTTAAAGCGCATTTCAGACACTTGTGTATTTGAATGGATGCCAGTCAGCTCACCACGAAGAGGAGCCGACCGGATTACTACGAAGAGCCTCACATCAGCTTGTCTGCTCGTGGATTTTGAATTCGTAGCGTACGATGTCCCTGGACATTGTATAGAAGTTTTATGTTATTAGGAGTTCGTATGTAGCGAATGGAATCGAAGCGGACTTCATTTACGAGGGTCGTCAGGAGCCGGGTCCAAGCAGTGGCGACAGCGATAGCGATGAAGAACGGTAAAGGTGTATGTATAACTATGCGGCAGATATAGCGTCGGAATATGTGGTACAGTTTTAAGTAGTTTTCCCGGAATACAGATGGAAAATTGAAGATTTCATGTAATGGTTGCACCCTGCCAAAATCGCGAAAAATAAGCGGGGCCCTTAGTTGAGTATATAGGGTATACAAATACGAGATAAGAAACCAATCATTCCAGTAATGAAAGAAATGGCCCTAACAAAAAAAGAGGGGACCATTACTCAGCAGTGGACCATCGATATAGTTTGTTCAAAGGAAAGAAACAATGAGACAAAATTCCAAGTTAGGTAACAGATACTTTATGGTAGAATAATGTTATGTGCATTCCAAGTGTTTAGTGGAGTCAATATTGGTTAGTAGCGACCAATTTAAATTGTTCCAATCTGCAAGTGTGAGCGCAAAAAAAAATTAAACTTGTTAGTTAGGTTAGTTGTTAGTTCTGGTGCCATAAAAAGTTAAAATGTCAGGATGACTGTGCGGAGTTCGGCGTGCTGTTAGTGACTTTACATAAGGCTAGAAAAAGATGTGGTACTTTCCAGAGTTTTCTTCTCATTTCCAGTGTCTGAATATTATAAGCTATTTCATTAGGAAAGTCGGAGAATAAATCACGCTATGCTATGAAAGAATAAACCTTTCTGACATCGGCTGCATCCTTTACATGCGCCAATGCGAGTCTTAGTGGATGGTATCGGTGCTCTACATGCGTATTCAAGTTTCGGTCTTGCTAGCGATGTGCAATATAGAAGTTTAGGCTTCCTTGACTTCTTTTTCTAGTCTTAGTATAAATAGTGTGCAGGCTTTTGCTTTAGATGTGGCCAGTTCAGTTTGTTGCGGTTCACAGCACAGGTTGGTTCTGTCTGATCAGCGTTACGTTTATGGTAATGCATGGTGGAGGAGGAGGGTGAGCGTGACACTAAATGGTACGTTTTTTTTTTGTAAAACATTTGTGAGCGTAGCATTTTTGTACAGAAAGTTATTCATTAGAAAGAGATGCTTTGTGCTTCTGTTTCTATATTAAACCTTAAATATCTGAATTATTCTAAGCTCGTACAGGCAAACGCCAATGAGCGCATAGCTTGGGCGCTTCCACCACACATTCTGCTCACCATACCGCACGCATGGATACAGAACATGACATTCTTTATCTCTTTTTTTTGGTGCAGGGCACCATTTTATAGCATACCGTGAGGCATTTTGTTGGCTTCACATACTTGCACATGCCTCTGTGAGGATACTTCGTACATAATTCAAGGCGGCTGCAACTTAGTGCAGCGCGACTTGGGACGCATGTAATTTTTTTTCTCTGATTCTCTGCGCGGAGGCTCATAAGAAGAAAACATAGTCGCTACGCGTATTCGCTTCGCAGCTTGTGGTGATGCTCTGCGTTATACGCAGGCCATCGGTTGCTGGACACACCAAGCGATCTTGAGAAAGTGTGTGAAATGCCATAGGAAAATTATAGCGCACCAATATTTGAATTCTCGTACTTTCAACTCTCATACTTTCAACCGGAGGCGTTCTCCAGTTGCTTGAGGGCTATAATCGTGTACACTAAAAAGCGATTAGAACGCAATTTCTAGTGTGTGCCCTAAACACGCGCACGTAAAAAAAAATCACCTGCGGGCATGCAAAGGAAATGAACGTTCACGAATCAATGCATTCGTTCTTACTCGACCAGAAAACCCGCAAAAAAATTGCGCAAATAGGCCTCCAGCTTGAAACTCTTGCAGGAATCGATGTGAATATGTCTGAATGTTCTTTTTTCTTTTTTAGCAACATCCGATCGACAGGCCCGTACGCATGCTAGTTGACGGCAAGGGCGTTTTATTTCACTACCACAATGCATTCTGCACGGCCGGACTGGAGAGGCGGCGGCGCGCTCTTTGTACGGCCTGCTCGCTGGTAGTATTTCCTATTTGCCGCCGCTGCACGATCGTGGCGCTGTCGCCATATAGAGGAACACTAACCTCTCTTAGGGTGCCTCGATTGCCAGCGCCGCTTTCAGGGTGAGGACAACGCTCTCGGCGGCGACCTGTTGGGTCCCACTCTCACGTTCGGCTGCACAGAGCGCAATGGGGCGGCGGGCCGTTTCGAAAAGAAAACTACCCCTACCGCGCAAAATTTCGCAAACTATATGTTCTGCCAAGAGAGGGTGATACCAGAGATTGATTAAACGTGAATAGGAATTAGGCTAATGTACGTCATCTTTGGCAGCTAATCTGCCAAGAAACTCGGCGTCTTGTGAACAGTCGTTACATTCTCACAACGGGCGCAGCATATTCGAGTGAAATATGTTGAACCAGATACTGTACATATCGATTACATTTCCAACAGCCAGGCTTACTTATTTCGAGCTACAGTTGGATATTCGCCAAAGAGTGCCATTCAGACAGCTTCTGGTTTGTGATGGAATCAAGTTGAAGTTGTAATTGAAGTTTATTATTACTGATGGTTGTACTGAGAATGAAGCAATATTATACAGAAAGAGGTCCCAAAATCAGTACTCTATTGGGACCCCTTATAGAAAATGCTTAGGAAGAGTAAAAGAGAAGCGCTCGGGCAATGAGCAAAATCATTTGTCAGTAACAAAGCACACAAAATAACTCAATAACTCAAAATGTCAAAAACGAAAATAGCCTGTATAAGGAAGGGGCACAAGTACCGTAACGAATAAATATGTTCGTTAAGCTAAAAGAGGCAGATACTGATGACAAGGTTCTAACACATAATACATGATTAAAGGAGAGAACGGGAGAAGTTTTAGCAGGAGGGCTGTACGCAAAATTGGGCATTAAAAATACGTACTAAACAATAGTGTAACGCTATGAAATGATCTAAAATGCATTGCCTGAAAGATTGCCTGAATTATGATAGAGAGCGCGATGATTTAATACAGAAGGGAAGTTCGTTCCATATTTTAAACATGGTTAAACTGATAGTGCGATATGTCGTCTTTGACGGCCGTTAATTTCAGTAATTATGATGATGCCAAGTTAAGGTTGTGCATTACACCTCCGCCTCCAGCAAAAATTATTCTGAAATGCAAGCGTTTCACATTCCTTATCTTGTACACTTTGGAGTTTGTTGGTTTCCAGACGTGTGGCTTTAACTGCTATTCCCGTACACGTTTTTCTGTGCGCGCTGTCCCGAGTAGAGCGAAATAGCTGCGGTCCTTTTCTAGCATGAGCAGAATAACCGGTGACACAAAGCCCCTCTTAGCTTGACCCCGACTGCTACAACACGCACAAAACACGAGCTCGCTTCAATCAAAGGGTGCGTGGGCCGATGGGCAAAACTGCGGGCTTTCGCCTTAGTTTCCGTAGATAGGTAGATGCTTACCGACAGATTCACTATTAAGGGAAAATTCGCTGATAAAGGGTAACCGATTATACTGCTACAGGTTCTTGCAACATGTCAAAAACAACAAACATTTAAGCGTATAGCAAGCTTCCGTAGCAAGCTTTCGTAGTAGTGCTTCCGTAAACATAGCAGAAAGGTCCCTATAGTCAGGAAAAATTACAGTAGGCAACACGCGCAGTTTCAAATACCGTTTCTACTAAATCGCACTGAAAACCTACTCAACTTCAAAAAGACAATTTTTGTATCCAAAAAGTTACTCAAGAATGTAGCATTGCAAGAAAATATTGAATTCATTTGATTTAGCCCCACCGCGGTTGCTCAGTGGGTCTGGATCTCGGCTGCTCACCCGAAATGCGCGGGTTCGATCCCGGCCGCGGCGATCGAATTTCTATGGAGGCGAAATTCTAGTGGCCCGTGTTCTGTGCGATTTCAGTGTACTTTATAGAACCCCGGGTGGACGAAATTTCTGGGAGCCTTTCACTACGGCGTCCCTCATAGCCTGAGCCGCTTTGGGATGTTAAACCCCCATAAACTATCATTTCATTTATTTTGTTCCTAGTTCTTTGTTAGCATATACGGCGTTTTAGTGTTGCTCCTTTTATCTCTTTTGTCCCCTAAAAATGGAAGCAAAAGTTTTGTCACCTGCATAATAACTTGACGGGGCATGCGGGACCATGCTGGTTTAAAATGGTGCTGCTAATTGAAATCTGTTTTTTGTCTGTCCTTTTGCTTGTGTTGTTCGTCTGAGAAGTTTTCTAGATGTGTGTTCTTAGGTTTTTTTCCCTAGAATTCTTGAAACAAGGATCTACGGCATTTTTTAATGCATGAAAATTATTTGTCCTCGCAATTGTGGTTTTGTATGTTCCTGGTGCCTATGTGCCGAACTGCATACGGAGCAGAGGCCTTTGTCAGGCTTCTCGCCTTTTGCCCTTGTTACAGTTTATGTAAGCAGAATGAAACAAACAAAGTGAAATGAAAAAAAATGAGCCTCCCGTGTGTACCGTGGAGGCGAAAAGTGTCACGTAGCCTCTTTTTCCTATAGTGCGCTCAATATCTTCGGATTAACTGCCAATTTTCTTACTATTGCTAAACTACTCTCTTGACCTTCTCCACCGATCCGCTAACCACCTATTACTTTTTCTACCTTTTTTTTAAATTTAACATGTCCTGGCTATTCCGAAACACTAGTGCTTCGTGTATTCCTGCGGCGGTATCGTGCATTGAGGGTTGGATGGCCTTACACAGGATAAGAATATGTTCTATCGTTTCCCTGTCTTGCATACAGCAGCAGCAAGCATCATCTGTCGTGTCAAATTTTTGCCGGTAACACTTCGTCCTCAAGCACCCAGCACTATCCTTGAAAAATAAGCCACTCCCTTTGGAATTACCAAAACAATTTTCCCTGTTATTCTTCGATTATGCCGTACTGTAGAGCTCCAACGTCGGCTTATCCAGAATTTCCCTTGCCAGTGAGTATTTTCTGAGGATCGTACTTTGTGCTTCAAGGTTGTTTTACAATCGGTTTCTTCCCTTTGACATTTGTGTTCATTAGCAAGCCACTAGTCATTCGCCTCCAAGTCATACCGATACTGCATTGGTATAAGTACCTGAAAATTCTTGCCACGCATCGTTTCTCATTGACATGTCTCAACTGTTCTTCATACGTCGCCCACGAGCTTCGAATGTTGACCACCTCATATTATTTTCAACGGCTCCATTAGTAGCGCTTCCATGTGCCCCAAGGCAATACTGCCGACTGTCCTCGGCTTTATTTCAGGTGCCGAATTTGTGGCAGATCGCGAGCACACCCCAGCGTTAGCAAGCGTTAAGCCCGGTATCATTGCGCCTTTCCAGATTCCCCGAATAACCTCATATTTGCTATAATCCAACAGCGTGCAATTCGTCATGGGAGCTGCGTTTCTTTGTGCTTTCTTTATAATTTCCTCCCTTTGGTCTCGCATGTAGTCTCTGCCATTATTTATCCAGATACCAAGATACTTGTGCGCCTTAACTATAGGTTACTCTAAATTTTGTAGCGGGATTGTACCCGATTCATCATTAAATATAAATCATGACTCCATATTTTTCAGCGCTAAATATCAGTCCTTCGCCTCTTTTTCCCCAAATGTACGTCTGTTAAGTCTTGCAGGCCTCTTGCACCGTCAACCAGAAGAACGATGTCATCGGCATATATGAATCCCAGTATATGCGACTTGTCTCCAGTTGGTCCCTTCGCCGCCACGATGCACTAAGCCTTAAACTACTCGTTTCTATATTGAGTTCAATCTCCCTGATGTAGAGCAGAAATAGGAGTGGCAATAAAGGACATCCTTGCCAAACTCCCTTTTTAACCGCAACTTTTTATGCACCTTCCATATCGTACTAATTCACAGCTACGTTGTTTCCCCTTGTAAATTTCTTTGAATAGATATATTGTTTCATTGCCCACACCAGCCGGCACGGTGGCTTAGTGATTATGGTGCTCAGCTGTTGTCCCGAAAGACGCAGGTTCGATCTGGGCAGCGCCGGTCGCATTTCGATGGAGGCGAAATGCTAGAGGCCCATGTACTGTGTGATGTCAGTGCACGTTAAAGAAAACCAGGTGGTCGAATTTTACGGAGCCCTTCACTACGGCGTCTCTCATAGCTTAAGCCGCTTTGGGACTTTAAGTCCACATAAGCCATTGCCCACACCCTCATTTTTCAAAATTAGCCCAAACAGGGTGTTGCTTACATTATCATAAGCCCCTTTGATGTCTAAAAGCGGCATCTACAGCGGTCGTTCTTCACTTGCAGCAATTTCGATGCATTGTGTGGCTGTGAACAAGTTGTCGATCGTCTACGTCCTTGTCTGAATCCATTCTGCAGTTCTCCCAAAACCTCCGCTTATTCAGTCCAACTTCGTAGTTGATTCTTCGAGCGTTCCCTGCCGCCTTTCTTTTCCCGATTCGAGGCGCCTCGTTACGCGTCACAGACTTTCTTCTCCCGATTACAGTCGCCTCGGTACACATCGCGCCTTCTGCACCACGCTGTCAGAAGTTGCATACGTTGTCGAACAGACCAGAAACACGTGCGCCGGTGACGAAGGCCGGGAAAGCTGAAAGGCAAGTGTTAAAACCTGCCAGGCCGCATAAAAATTCGCCGAGAGCTCTCCTCAGAACTTGAAGACAAAGACATTTCCAGCAAGGCATCAACATTGTTTAGGCACTCTCGATGTTGAGTATGTGAAGGTTTCTTCGCTGCATTTTGTTCTGTTTATTTATTTGATCTTTATGGCACAAAAGCATTACTACCCCCCCCCCCCCCCCCCTAATTCTCTGCGCCAGCTCATCGTGGCGCCGTACCTAACTTGAACGCGTCAGAAAATAATTTGGTGGCTGCCTAACTTCAATGAAAGGAGCCTTTTTCCCCCAGTTACGGCAATTCTTTTCCGTCGTTTTTCTATTGATTTTGCACGAACCACTGCTAGGGGAAAAAGGCTCCTTTTGTTAGCGTCATTCAGCCACATCAGTAAAATTCGGCACGCGTATTTCTGGGTAGGGGTGTCCTAGAGCTTGCTTTTTTTTCCTCTCTTGATGACAGCCGCGGGAATGAGAGCTGATCTGTCTTGTTCACTCGTCCGTGTCTTTGTGGGCGCTTACCGTCAAACGCGGTTTTCCAACTAGCTCAGACTCATACCTTAATGAGATATCTATTGCCTTGCCCGACGACTATCGAATGAGGCGCCAATCCAGCGTCTCTTGGTAAATGGAGCAGACGGTTCCGCTGAAGAGAGGAAGGTGGCCTGTGTTGTTATGACTCCTCTGTTTTTTTTTTACCTGGCGGGATAATGGGATTCAAATGAAGGGGTTATCAAGGGCTGATTTTGTGACGTTTCTTTGTGAATCAGTCTCTTTTAATAATTTTTTTTTCATGTTTTTAACAGAAAAAATAAAAGTTTTGGTTAAATTTGTTCTAGAATAAGGCTACTTAGCAACTAAGAATCATCAACACGTCGTCGGGTCATATCATCGATTTACGTGCAGTCAACATCATTCAGAGGGAACCTCAACCGTCTGCATGATTTTGGTGCGGAACAGGCTACTGAGGGAAGTAGTTGATAAAATATGAGAATTTAGTTTCAGACTTATCCTCTGCTGTCCATACCAGAGCAGTGCGGCGACGGACAGTTTGTAAGAGAAATACCGCATTACTGCGTGGAACTCTCCACGTACGGTGAGGTAATAAGACTAAGAGATCCCAGGAAATGTGAAAAAGCTGGCTTTAACCCCGAAAAAAAATAAAGGGAATAATTAAGCTCCACCTTAAGGTTATGACGCGATAGCTTAATGGGTTAACTCTCATCTATGCAGAAGGTCATTCCCTACTTTACATTCATAGATCCCTGGGAGTTCTTATACCCTGCCTGGCGCAGTGGTGCAGCGGTTAAGCGATGCCCTGCGATGGCAGGGGCTCCCAGTGTTGGGCCTTAATTGTGCGGCCCAGGTAGCTCTTCCTGAGCGACCAATCATTAATTTAGCAGTCACCTGCCATAGTGGGCAGGTTCTGATGACGCCACAAGGTCACGTGATCTAGGTGGCCCACCTGCCTTCTAGATTGATATCTGGACACCACCTGCCAGAGTAATGCTCGTGATTTTTTTCCCTCACAACGCCGACAACGTCGACGCCGGTTTTTCAGGGTAACGAGGCCTTAAACTCTAGCGCGTCAAAAGCGGGTGTTCACTGCACAAAAACTTGGAGGGAACACTCAATCTCCGCCTTAAAGGGGCTCTGAAACACATTCTGAGGATAGGACATCAACTTGCTCAATCATTGCATTGTGTTGTCATGAACGCCTGAGCCAAATAACACACATCTACAAACAGAAGAGAACCCACAATCACGCGCGAAAGTTGGCGAGCCCTTCCCGGCGACTTTTTCATGCTCGCACCCTCCTCCGTCGCTCGCATCTACGTATATATGTTGAGAGATGGCTATTGGTTAGATTGTTTCAGACGTCGGGCAGTTACCAAGGCCATGGCCAATAAGCCGCGTAGCTCCGGTGGGTCAGGAAGCTCTCCCCCGGAGGTGGGGCCGGCGGAAGAGCGTCGACCTTCCAATGGGCAAAAAGTGGCGAAAGGAGAGGGAAAGACGCGAAGACGGTGAAATTCAGGTTTTGACTGCAGATAACACTGTTTCTAGAAAGCGTATTAAAAATTCTTCCTGGGCAATATTCGTGAAGCGGCGTGCTTTAACATTACAGGCACACCGCAACTTTATTAGAGCTCCTTTCAAAGCCCCTTTAAGGTTATGATGCGATAGCTTAATAGGTTAATGCCCATATATATAGAATTGGTCATTCTCTACTTAGCACTGTAGATCGCTGGGAGTCCTCTTACCATTCCTGGCGCAGCGGTGCAGCGGTTAAGCGACGCGCTGCTGCGTTGGATGGCAGGTGCTGCCATAGGATGCTCTGCCGCCGCCGCGTATGCTCTGCTGAAATTGATGATGCTTGCATGATAAGAAATGAACAGTTATGCTAGACAGTCGCATTGTTGTCCATAATAAGCTTCATAGCTTGTTGTCTAATTTCTTTCTTGCGCACTGCTTTGAAAAAAATTTCGGTATATTTGTCATCAAAATAACAGCAGCTTTAATTTTTCAATTTTTTTCTTTAGTGTGTGAGGAAGTGAACGCATTTTGTACGTCTTAATGCCTGTGTGTGATAATGTGGATGCTATAGGGCCCGTCCTTGTCGCCTCGTCTCTGTCCTCGTCTGTTCAGCGCTGCTTTTCCAGAAAAGCGATAATGTTGCGTGAGAATTTGTCCAAGGAGGTGCGTAGCTGACGACTTCAAATTATTATCTTATAGCGTAAGCGCAACACTACTTATTAACGCGATACCGTTGAGGAGCTGGTGCCGCAAAAAATCCGGCGCTGCCGTTGGCGTCGTTGACCGTGAGTGTAAAATCGACGAAAAATCCCCAGAGAAGCAAACTAGGAGGCAGGTGGGCCGCCTAGGTAAAGTTACCTTGAGGCGTGATCAAACCTGTCCACCGAACTGTGAGCAAACTGCCCACCGTGGCAGGTGGCAGTTGAATTAATAATTGGTCGCTCAGGAAGAGCAACCTGGGTCGCACAAGCCCCACCGATGGCAGCACCTGCCATCGCAGGGCAGCGGCGCATCGCTTCAACGCTGCACCACAGCGCCAGGAGTGGTGTGATGGCTTCCAGAGATCTGTAAATGCAGAGAATCAGCAATTCTGCATATAAGGGAATTAACCCATTGCGCTATCACGTCATACCCTTAAGGCGGAGCTTAAGTGTCCCCTTCAATTTGTTTTTTCCTGCTGCTATTAACTGATATAATTAGGCAATTTGCCTGAGCGCCTTATTATGTGTGACCCACAATTTGAATGTTAGGAAGAAAATTAAAAGTATATGTCTTGGATTGGGGCTCGAGGTTAAGAGTTCACAGTGAAAAAAACTATGTGGGATATCATACTAGGATGTCTATTTATATTATACAATTTACCGGCCAACCTATGTCTACTGACACATTTGATTAGTTCGTCTTCTATTCTTTCTCTGCGGACCACTTCGGGCTACTTCCGTACCGGCCTTTCTTCACTTCACGTGAAACAAAATTGTCGATGTTATCAGACTGTGCCGGTGGACATGAACAAGAAAGCGCGCAAAGAAATTACCTGCGATTGTGTTGAACAGCTCGTGATAAGCACCTGTGCCTAAATAATGCTCTAAATTTTAATTTCATTTTCAACAAGTTCTTTGCTCCCGAGTCCCAGGTTATCGGTACTCCAAACTTTTCCAGATTTTTTTCTATCCTCATCCTGTAAAGCGCGCTTTTTTCTGAGCCACGTTGAAAAGAGGTGAAGCCGATAAAAGTTAACAAAAGCGTTCACAAGGAAGACTTCGTGTGGGTAGCGTTTATGGAACAAAAGCCGTTGCAATCATATTGGAAGCTTGGACAAGTTTTTGCGACATTATCAAAGACAGGGACGATCAGCGCCCTCTCTGTGGGCTTCTTTGTTCGTCCATGTCCCTGCGCTGTTCTTATAATGCCGCTGCAATATTGTCACGCACCTTCGTAGGACATCGACGGAAGAAGAACCAGATCAACGGTTGGACGGTTCGGTAGAGGAGAAAGAGGAGGAAGGGCATAAGGACGCGTGTAGGCTTCCTCGCGGTCCTGCTTCGATCAATCCCTCTGTAAATAAGTACCCGGGCGTGCTAAACACATATCAATATATTAGGCACACCTGCCATATCGCAACATAGTGCTCCTTGAAACCCGGCCCCGAATTATATCGCATCACTGACATTCCACGTCGTGTTTTAGTTGAAAAGCTGTTGCAAAACACATAGCCAAATATATCAGGTGCAGTAGCATGTGTTTACATTATTGCAGTATTTTCTATTTTCTCAACAACTCTGCGCCATAAGTCATAAAAAACTAAGAAAACGTTGAAGAATCTGTTGCTGTTTTGATTGTGTCATTTTATTTCCCGCTTTTTTTAGAAATTTTCTTCTGCAAACTATTATACGTATCGTCTAAGGAATAACTGATAACATTGTTCATTATTGGCATATTTGCTTAGCGCCAATTTTGTTTGCACGGGAGGTATAAAAATTGTAGTTTCATGAAGACATTGCAAGTATCTTGTGCTAGTGTGCATCTACTTATTATAAAGGCGCCACACACACGAGAAATGCCGCACCGTGACAAGCAGAACAAAGACTATTTACTCTGTCTTGTATGGGTGGGAGACTGCATAGCTAG
The DNA here is from genome assembly GCF_052857255.1 of Amblyomma americanum. Lineage (NCBI taxonomy): Eukaryota > Metazoa > Arthropoda > Arachnida > Ixodida > Ixodidae > Amblyomma > Amblyomma americanum. The sequence continues at coordinate 132,940,460 of NC_135497.1, read as the reverse complement.
GCGGAAAGCCTCAAAGCTTCTCAAGAACATTGCAAGGAGGTAACTCGTCATCACTCTAAGACGGCTAGTAAGCAGTTGAATCATCACAGCTGCACGCACTAAGTATGAATGCTTAGCTAGGCATCGGAACTTAAGGGGTAAGTCCTGCACGAGGTTTCGATAGTGCCTGGACATAATTTCTTTTTTTTTCAACAAAATCTATTGGAATCCTGATTAGTGAAACTTCAAAATTTATGAAGAGCCTATTTTTCAGTGATTGCTTCAAGTGGCTTAGATGATTTTCTTCTTCGAAGCCCCTTGAGGCGTATTACAAATGGCAAGCTTCACTAAATAATGAGGATGCATTTAAGCGAGTGGCAGCCTTTCCCTTTAATTAGCGGTGGCTGAAATATCAATTTATTGTGAAAGATATGAAGTTTACTTGTGCCTGGATATGATTCCTTTTTTTTTCAACAAAATCCACAGGAATCCTGATTAGTGAGACTTCTTCAAGTGACTTAGATGATTTTCTTCATCAAAGCCCCTGGGGGCGTATTACAAACGGCAAGCTTCACTAAATATTGAGGATGCATTTAAGCGAATGGCAGCCTTTTCTTTTAATTAGCGGCGGCTGAAATATCAATTTGTTGTGAATGAGAGATCATGTTTACTTTCAGCCTTCAAAGCCTTTTATGACTTTTGAATGCCAGGAATTCCTGCCATGTCCCATCGCGGTGGCACATAGTGACTCGAGAGCAAGCTTTCGTTCATTTCATAGCAAAAACAAAAGAAGGGAGAATATTTAGCAACGGAATCCAGAGGGAAAGAGAGCGCCGACGAAGGCACTCCGTATGCGCATCTGATTCAGGACAATCACATTCTATCGCTTTGTTTAACCGCGTGTGTATACAGCGTGTCCCAGCAAAGTTGTCACGAGCACGTGTCCTTCCCGTTCCACCCCTTCCGCCGTACCGCAGGGTATGTTCTTAGCGAAGATGGACGTGCGCGCCTATGGCCAAACACTAGACACGTGCGGCCCTTCGTTTTCTCAGTCGTCCCTTGCGAACAGCGCTCCCAACCGCCTTGTTTGCAGTCAGCAGGTAGCTCACTTTCAAAGAGAACGTCCGGCTCTGCGCGAGTCCCGTCAGAAAAGAGCAAACAGGACAACCGTGGAATCGTTTATTTACGCTCGCGTCGGTCATCTTTCATCCTTTCCGGCTCGTCGATTGGCGCTTCCTGTTGTGTCGGATCTGTGCTGGAAAGGCCCGTATTATGTAGCCGCCGCGCGTCCGACACGCCTCCCCCTCCTTCTGCACTGGCAGTGGTGGATTCATTGCGCCACAGAGATCATCATCACGCAGCATCAATCGCGGGACGGCCCTTGGTAATCAACTTTCGTTAATGGAGAAACGATCTCTGGGTATTGTCTTACGAGGGACGGCAATTATTATCGCAGACAGCGTTCAAATCCGGCCGTATGCTAAGAACCGCAGCGGCATTTCCTCGAACATACTGAGATTCGTGTGTGTCGGTGTTGTTAGCTAGAGCGCTAAAGGAGACAATGTCATCGCGCTCGTTAGGGGGTCAATATTTGGATATAAGTTGTCCGTCCTTGAGCGTTGAACAATCAGTATTGAAGGATGCAACTTTCAGAAACAAGAGCTCCAAGTAGCTTAGTTCGATTAGAATACCAATAGGCTGCAGCAGAGAGCAAAAAATAAAAAAAAAGAAATTTCCAAGCGAACTTCCAATACGCCGCGTGTTTCAGCTCTAGCGCAACACTTTATATTCGCTTAGCCGATGATAATATTATGTGAGCTATCTTCTTAACGGTGAGGTATCGATCCAGGAAGACACTGCGAATGACTGTACAGGTAACGTCGAAAGTCCTCCGGCCACACGGTTTCCTATTCGGCCATGTTGTTGGCAGCTTAAGACACCCCAGTACAAACTTTCCTCTGGCCTGGTGCTCGGTGTCTTTAGGGGGAAATGCTTAGGAATTGGGCACTGGGGCCCACATTGAGTAGACGAAAATACCTTGTTTCATGGCGCTCTTTGGCCAGAGATGCCACTGAGCCATAAAAATACTTCATTACCACCATCATCATCATTCACTATGAGAGAACTGAGTGGGTATGGGATTAACTTCCTGCACCGAGCACTTTCTTCCGAAAGACGTAGAATCTGGTTCGAACAATCCTTGCGCTGGTCCTGTGTGGACAGACGGAGCGCGCCAGCGTGGCGACCGCTGTCGCTTGACGGCGCCCTCACGAGCCATGTACCACGCGCAGCGTACGCCACGACCCACGTAACATCGTTTCTGGGGTCGCCAACAAACGGCCGGAAACAGGCCAACATTGCTGTGTACAGCTAGAGCCGTAATTGGAGATAACAGCGAAGAATGGAAACAGAAAGTGGCAGCTACTGATTACTCATTGGAAGGCGTGCTCCTCTTTTCTTGCGTGTGCGTCTTCCTTTGGGAGCGGGTTTTCTAAATCCACGCAGGCCACGATTTATGCGGCTGGAAAACTGTCACCCTGCAGCTGGTTTTGAAAGGATCAAGCATGTATTCTCGAAACTGGCTCATGTGTACCGGATCGGGCGTTTACCAGTCGATGCTGCCAGTTGATGCGTCGGTAAATAATGCATGTGGGCACTATGTGCTATGAGATCCGACGATTGTACGTTTTTGTTCTCTTCTGTGGCCTATGTCGAAGACCTACGCTGTTGCAGCGGCTACTTAATTATTTTGTGGCATTGCATATTTTCAGCGTCTGGACGCCAATGCGGACAACAAGCTGATACGACTGAGCGCTGCGGATGGCATTTAGTGCCCTATCACAAGAATTTCACGCATTTTAACGTGCGCTAGGCGTACGTAAGGAAACCGCCATTGACTAAGGCGAAGCTAGTGGCGGTGCGAACACTTCATTACGTGCTGAAAGTGGGTCCACTGGGTAGCCCAAAAACGATGCACAAGATGGGTGACAGCAGAGAATAAGAAGCTGATGAAAGGTCGACTACAAAATCACCTGGATTGATACCTTAAGCTTGAGGAAGATAACACGATGGACATGAATGTGAGAGGCGAAAGGAAGGTATAGGAGCTGTATGAGCGTTGAAGACACCAGCTTGCAGCCAAAGCTGGTCAATCGAGGTAGGAGAACGCAGGTTTATTTTAAGGCGGAAGCCTTTAATAGCTTATGCTCGCGTCCGTCCGTCCGTTACGTTCTTCAACTCGATAAAAAAAAAAATCCTTGTTCACGATGGGATTCGAACCAGCATCCTTCCGATCCGCAGCCGAGCGTGCTAACAACTACGCTACTTCCTGCCAACGCACATGTAGTTCTCCTTGTCTAGGACGCTGGAAAGTGTTTGTTGAAAGGCGGCGAATCAGACGGATGCCTCCCAAACGCCCTCCAGTGTTTCCAGCTTTTAACTTTCACAAACAATTGTGTACTTAATTAACAGCTTAACCACACATCAGTGACACAAGCAAAAACACCGCGCTAAAGGCTTTCTCCTCATAGCACTTTCGGTCAACAAAGTGCCCCCCTGAATTTTTCACTGTTCTGTGAGCCTTCAAGGTATGTGGTCGCTGGTTAGGTATCGTCTTCTGAGACATTGCTTAATTGCTGCTCCTTGTGCTATGAACAATTTCTGTCTCTCTGTGCAGTACTTGGGGCAGTAGCAAAGCAGATGGCTTGACGTTCTTTTGCCATCCACAGAAATCACAAAATGCACGATTGAAATGAAGAGTTGGACGAAAACTCGACTGGTTGGGGTGAATCATAAAACGTGATATTGAAGACGCCGACCACGAAGAAATGAACACACAAAAGACGTTTCGGCTCCCGTACGGGAGCCTTGTTCAGAGTAAAAAAAGGAGAAGCGGGTGCGCGAGCAGAGCGTGAAACAAGAACGTGTCGACCAGAACGTGAAACTGCTGTGTCTTCTTCCCTGATACGTGTCGCTGTTCCCTACGCTCCTGGAATCAGCGAGGCGTTGGCACGTATTCTGCGCACCTTCAGTGTTGACACTGCCCACGTTCCGACCAGAAAACTGCGACATAATTTGGTCAACGTAAGGACGTTCTTACAAAAGAAAAATATCGCGGCGTGGTTTACAGCACTCTCTGCTCCGACTGCGACTGCGTCTACATTGGCAAAACTGGTAACTTCGAAAAACGCCTAAGAGATAACAAAAAACGACGTTAAAAGCAGGAAAGTGGATTCAAGTGCTATTGCCGAGCACTGCATATCGAAACAGCACATTATCGACTGGGGCAAGGCACAAGTTCTTGGTGCAGAAAAGAAGGAATTTCCTCGCCTTTACCTGGGATCTTTGATTATACAAGCGACCTGTCACACCTTGAACCGAAACTGCGGAAATGTGACAACTGCTTACGCACGCTCTCTGCGCCCCCTTTTCAAGCATACATAAGCTCGCGCACCCGCTTCTCGTTTTTGAAGCGAAAAGCTTCAGTACGCCGGTCAGAGCCGAGCTTCGCGTGAGCCGAACTGTTGAGTTATGCGCATGCGCGAAAATGAGTGACGTCACGCGCCGCGCAGGTGGTCGCTCCTTGCCGCTGCCGCAGCCGACTCCGTCACCTGACCTTTCGGCGCAGCCGCTCGCTGCTGCACATGTGCGTAATGTGCATGCGCAAGGAGTCTATATAATGCGCTTGCCAGAGAATAGGCGTGCGCACTCGACATCGAAGGGAAGGATAGTGCGGCTGCTGCTAGACTACGCAGAAAAGGTGAGAAACTAAATTCGTCCGATCCAGAAGCACACGCTTGGGAGTTGGCTGCACAGCAGCAAAAAAAAAATGATAAAGCCAAAGTTAAGCTACGAAGCATAACCATTACGTCAAACCAAGCATAACTGAAGCTTTGCGCTTGTATATCCAGGCTTAACCAGGGCTAAGGCACTGCCTAATTTTTTTACTGCGAAAAGCCTTTTGTGTGTTCTTTTCTTTGTGGTCGGCGTCTTCAATGTCACGTTTCATAAGTCATTATTCCGTCGGGGTGTTTTCTGCTGGCGGAAGAAACTACAAAGCTACTTCCGCAGCTTTTGTGACTACCATTCCGTGTCGTAGACTACATATGTGACCATTGCCTTGAATTGGCGCATCGAGAAGGTTCGCTCAAAGGTCGACGCCGTTGCTAAGGGCTGTAACAGAGCAGCCGTTTTTGCATTAGGCTGCTTTTCACCAAAGTGACATCAAAGCGAACGGTCACAGCAATATAATAGAAGAATTAGACGGAAAATACCGACGGTTTAAGCATGAGTATTTTTCCTCAGTAATAGTGGTTGGGCAGAATCGTTTGCCTGCGCTCTGTGGTGGTGGTGATGTAAATGTGCAGTCGGGATTGGCCTTAAAGTGGCCTGTCGGCAATTGATCCGCCTGAGTCAGCAACGAAACCACTACGTTGGTGGTGCAGCAAAGAAAGGAACGCTGTGGATAGCGGGCGCCAACTCGCCTCTCGCGTGCGCGCCCTTTTTTTCGCATACTAGCACTTCGCATAACGGGTAGTAGATGGCGTCGTATGTCCCACGGTACGAAAATATGCGCGTCAGGCTCTAAGACGCCTCTGCGCAATCATTTTCTTTTTGTGGTGTTTATGTGTGCTAATTTCTGAATTGTTTATATTTTTTTCCGGAATTTTGCTCTTGAAGACAAGTAAATGACAAATGAGCAGGTGTCTCAGATGCTTCCGATGACTCTTACCGCTTCTTTTGCATGTTTATCCCAGCCCTCGCCATGCCGTTCAACGCTCGTCACAACACTAATGCACCGCCGTTGGCTGTCTTCCTTGCCGGAGAAGAAATATGAACGCGTTCTCTAGAGAATTTTAAAGGAGAATATTACAAAAGGAGAGGGATGGGAGGTGAGAAAGAATATGCGGATGCTGTCGTCGCATTGGCTGGTCGTTGCGCGAATCGCTTGGGCCGCAGCTCGCCTGTTCTTGAATCTTGTAGAGTGGTGATGACAGTGTGAAAATAAAAAAAAAAATGGGTGCGACCATTTTGATTGATGCGGAGGAAATGCGATACCATTCTTCTTTCACCCAATTATGTTCCTGTTCTTATTATGATTCTATTCCAATTCTGAATTCATTGTCTGCACTCCCGTATCTATTAAAATTTTGATTCAGTTCTGCCCACGCAAAAGCGCGAAATATGACACACTGTTTGATCGCGACGAGTCCTCCCAGGTCGCACCTAAACATTACGATAATGTTACATTTTTATATACTGTGCACGTTAAAGAACCCCAGGTGGCGAAATTTCCGGAGCCCTTCACTACGGCGTCTCTCATAGCCTGAGTCGCTTTGGGACGTTAGACCCCCACAAACCATAAATCAAACCATTTTTATATATGTTAAATGTTATTTCAATGTACATAAGGGCCTTTTTTCTAACGCTTTTGTAATGTTACATAAAAACGTTCATTAACTTTCCCGTAACGTTAATGAAACATGTAAACAACATGAATGTAACATTCTCGAAAATTGTGAAGCAATCCTGCAGACCCGCTAGTTGTGACGGCACACAAATTACAACGCTTTGCTTGAACCAAAAATGAGGGCTACACTTCATCACCACTATACAGCACAACATGCAACTCGTATTCACTCACATCCGAATGGATATCATGGGGTCAAGCTTAAATACCCGCTACTCAGGGATGAGCAATGCGTGGTAGTGGCGAATGGGCAACAACCAAAGTTCTCTGCCAAAATAAAGGGGCTGTGCATGCAATCTGTCCCGAGTACTATCTAAGTGATGTGCACGGTTGCAAAGTACCGCTAGTTGATTAACAACTTTACTGCAAGAACAGTGGCAAACATTCTGTAAATCGGTGCTCGAAATATGTATGTAATGTTTTATAGTTTTGAATCTAAATATATAATAATGTTTAGTAGACTATATTAAATCAATGTTTGTTTAGAACGGTAAAATTAGGTTTTATGTATAACTTATAACGTTACGTAATAATTTTTGACGTTAATTTAACGTTACATTCAAACATGTTACATTACTGCAGCTTACATAACATTTTTATAACACTGTTATAATGTTCGGTGCTACCTGCGCTGAAACCAGTACCGGCGCAGTGGCGCAGAGGTTAGGCGGTGAGCCATTGCACTGGCACTTTCAAACACAGCCACTGGTGGAGCTTGTGGGACCTTCCCGAGCAATGCGAAAAGGAACAACTCCCGCGAAGCTTATTTTTGCACGGATACTTACCCGCGGTGATGTATAGTTTGCACGTAGGGCTGTTGTCTGTAATTTTCGTCTTAGTCATTTTCATTTTTGTGCGCTAGCAATAAGAGCCCCACTCACGGATTTCGCCACTGTCTGTCTGGCTCCATCGGATATACCCACCGGCTACCTAGGTGGCCTCTTTAGGTGGAAGGAGCCACCTGGGTCACGTGAACTTGTGACGCCACTGCCAACCGGACTGTACACCAACTGCCCACCATGGTAGGTGGCAGTTAAATCAATGACTGGTCGCGCGAGGTTGCTCGGGAAGGGCAACAAATCTCACCAGCCCGAGCAGTAGCAGCGCTTGCCATTGCAGGAGCCAGTGGCGGATTGCTTAGCCGCAGCGCTAGGAGTGGTATTAACGCTACCAGCCATCTATGACTGTAAAGTATAGAATGGCCATTTCCGCATATATCGCCATTAGCCCATTAAAGCTATTGCGTCACACCCTTAAGGCTTAAGTGTGTGGGACTCCAGGCATCTTGCCGTTGCCTTTGCGCGGCTGCTACAGCTATCCCGCGTTGTTCACCTCTTTCTCTTTCTCCCGCCTCAGGCGACGGAGAGGCGGCTGGGTGACTAGACAGGCTCGAGCCACTGTGATTCAGAGGACCCCGGGTTGGTGAGCTCGAGTATGCACTGGTCCGGCCGGCAAAGGCCGTTGGATAAGAACTGAAGCGTACGCATCTTACGCTGTCTCGGAGGGGTCTCTCTCTAGGCCCCACTCGAACAGTTAGGCGGCCCGCGGCCGCTGAAGTGGGTGCCAAATTCTTCCCGCCAAAATGCACCAGTGGCAAAGGCCATTGAGAAGCAGGGGCGGAGCGTGGACGAATGACAGTGATTATAATACTCGAGCTCACCAACACGGGATCCTCTGGATCACAGCGGCTCGAGCCTGTCTAGTGGGGTCCAGCAACCTCCAACAGGCGTACCTTGCGCTGACTGCCCACTCTCTCTCGAAAACGGTCGACACGAGAGAGATCACAGCACTGACACGGGGAAATTTTCCTGCATCGGCGTGCTAACGACGGGTGCTCTTGTCGTTTCGTGCGCTCTGCGGAGTTTGCTCCTCGCGAGCCCCCGAGACGGGGTAACTGTTGAGTGTGTGTACCTGCTAGAGGATGTGGAAATATAGGGGGACAAAGCCTTCCGCCCCACCGCACTCCCACTCCGCGGATGCAGCGTTCCCGCTCGTTAAGCGCGGAGGGGTTCGTGCTCGAGGGAAACAAAGGGAGGGGAGGACACAGCGTTAACACTCATATGCTATTTATTACACTTGCAATTAATACACAGAGCGAGCCATCTAGCTACAAAACATCAACGAGGCATTCCTCGGAAATAGAAGGCTACGTAAGAAGGACTTCCGACTTACCGGCGGGGGCCGGGGCGCGACTTCGGAAGTATCAGCGGCGAACATTTGTATGCGCCGACAATGGCGACCGGGTTTTCCCGTGCGCAGCGCATTCTTGGGGCAAAGCCATCCCCGAACATTTGCTGGGGAAGGTGCCGAGAGCGCGCGTTCGCTGCCTGAAACCAGAAGTCCAGCGCCAAGGCACAACGGATCCCCGTGCGCCGGCCGCGGAAGGGGACGAGAGCGTGCCGCTGCAACCGCTCGCGACGCTGGCCGGATTTTTGAAGAGTTCTGTCCAGTCACGTAGAATTCCGTGTAACCTACGAGGTGGCGCTCACGTCACCGTTCCCTTTCCCCCATGAGGGAGACTCCTCGCCGAGCCGGTGCTGCAGGACAGCAATGTCGTGTCCTCCCATAGCAAAGGTTTTACCGCAGGCTCACACAAAACTTCAAAACCTCACGCAAAACTTCAAGCGACAATTGGCAGCAGGGGCAGTAGAAACAAAAAAAAAGGAAAAGCTAAAATATTCGAACCTGTGCATGAATGCAGAAGTATGAGCTTCCAGCTGTCCCGTTCACAGCCCCGGCTGCCAAGTAACCGCGAGAATGGTGCCTTCGTCCTCTTTAGCAAATCAGACGGCGACGCTCAGTCACATGGTTACAGCGATGCTAGATGGTTGACTGCGATGTCGCCAGTGCAAACGCACCCTCGACGCTTCGTCAGAAGCCTGTCGATGAATCGTCTAGGCACCTGTGAATAAATGCAGAAGCATGAGCTTCCAGCTGTCCCGTTCACTGCTTCGGCTGCCAAGTCAACTGCTTGAAACTTCATGTCGCCACAATACGTATTAAATAGCGACCATTACAGCCTGCAGGCAGCCACCTTAAGGTGAGAATCTTTCCGAGTAGCCCTTGGCTCAAACCGGAACGCGAATTTTGCCGTTGGGAGAAATATCACCACCAAACTAATCACTCTTTGGTCCGTGCTTAATATTTTACGCCTTAAGTACGTAAGTACCACCACCTGCTGCCGACCTAGTTGTCCAGCTCACAACTGATTACAATTAGCTCCCTCCTCGCCTTCGTTAGATCAGTCCACATTTTGTGGAAATATAGGGGGAACAGCCTTCCGCCCCCTTGCACTCTCACTCTGCGGATGCAGCGTTCCCGCTCGCTAACCGCGGAGGGGTTCGTGCTCGAGGGAAACAAAGGCAGGGGACGACAAAGCGTTAACACTCATATGCTACTTATTACAGTTGCAATTAATACACAGACGGGCCAGCTAGCTACAAAACATCAACGAGGCATTCCTCGGAAATAGAAGGCTACGCAAGAAGGACTTACCGGCTGGGGCAGGGGCGCGACTTCTGAGGTATCGGCGGCGAACGTTTGTATGCGCCGACAATGGCGGCCGGGTTTTCCCGTGCACGCCGCTTTCTTGGGGCAAAGCCATTCCCTAGCACTTGCTACGGAAGGCGACCAGAGCACGCGTTTGCTGCACTCGCACCGCTGCCTGGAACCAGAAGTCCAGCGGCAAGGCAAAACGGATCCCCGTGCGCCTGCCGCGGAAGATGACGAGAGCGTGCGGCAGCAACCGCTTACGACGCTGGCCGGACTAGGAAGAGTTCTGTCCGGTCTCGCAGAATTCCGCGTAACCTACGAGGTGGGGCTCACGTCGCTGTTTCCGCTTCCCCCATGAGGGAAACTTCCCTCCTCGCCCAAGCGGTGCTGTCCTGACGGCCGATGATGAAGACGGTCCGCGTCGAAATGGAGGGGGGAAACAGGTTCTCCACAAGAACGACGTCAATAAACGTCTCCTCGGGGAACGTCGAGGTTTGTTTCTTTGCGGTGAGCTGCTCTCCTCCCTTCAGAGGTTGAATGCGCCGCAGCGGTGCACAGCCCCCTCCCCCCTCAGTGTGCGTGTGGTGTCGGCTGGTAGGGGCCGTTTGGCTCGCGCGAAGCCTGAACCCGCAGGGCCCACTGATAAAGCCGCAAGTCTCCCCTCCAGTTTTAATGTGCTAGCACTAAGCAAAATGAAAATGAAAATTGGTTCTTGAGGAAAGGAAATGGCGCACTAATTGTCTCACTTATCTCGGTGGACACCGAACCACGCCGTAAGGGAAGGAATAAAGGTGGGAGTGAAAGAAGAGAGAAAGAAGTGCCGTAGTGGAGGGCTCCGGAATAAATTCGACCACCTGGGGATCTTTAACGGGCACTGAGATCGCACAGCACACGGGCGCCTTTGCGTTTCGCCTCCATCGAAACGCGGCCGCCGCGGCCGGATTCGAACCCGGCTACTCTAGATCAGTAGCCGAGCGCCTTAACCACTGAGCCGCCGCGGCGCCCACTCACCGATTTTGTCGATCTTTGTCTGAAGCCTGCTTCACCTTGGAAACCAAAATTCAAGTGAAAACTAAAGTGCTAACGCACCTAATTCGCAGTTGGCCTAGTCACCCTATTCCGTCATTTTTTTTCTGAGTTATTCATCGTCCGGCACCCGCCACTTCTCCCCTGCAAGTGCAGAGGGGGCAAAGGGACAGCGGGAAAGGCGGATGGTCGACAGCAGATGGAGAGTGGCGAACCCCCCTAAACACTAACTGGCAGGTGGAGGATGCCCACAGACGCTGGCGTGGACGCCGCCGGACAGTTTTGGCCTTCATGGCTCTCATCAATTGGATTTATGAGTAAATTCGATCGCATTCTTCTTTCACCCGCCAATCTATTTCTGTTCTTAATCTATTCCAACTCTGAGTCCATTTTATTTCTCTCCAGAATATACTCCACTACTGGATAAATTCCAATTCCGAATGCGCAACTACCAAAAATTTGTCACATTGTTAGATCGCCGCGATTCCTCATACCACTACTGGCGCAGCGGTTAAGCGGTGCGGCACTGCACTGGCAGGCGGCTGTTTCAAACGCAGCCACTGTTGGGGCTTGTGAGACTAAGGTTGCTCTTTCCTAGGAAAAGAAGCAGCTCCCACAAGCCTCATTTTTGCACTTATATTTCTTCCGCAGGTTGTATAGGTATTTTGCGCATAGGCCTGCTGTTGTCTGAGTCCTTTTCTTATCAGTGATTTTCATTTATGCTGACTAATTTATTGTCTGGCGTCTCCCTCCTCTCGTTTACAAGTGTAGAAGGGCAAGAGGAGAGAGGGACACTTGACAGGTGTCAAATAGAGGAAGATACCCCTGAAGACCACCTGACAGGTGTAGGCTTCACACAGGCACCAACGGAGAGCTTTCTCCTTTATGGCCCTCCTGATGCTATCGCATTAATATGCGCCCACGTTGTGGATGTATTGTTGTTCCAGGTTGCATACGCTAGCGGAACCACGCAGGCTGGACTAAAAGTGACAAAGGCGAAAGCCTAATCGCTGCCACACTGGCGTTGTAGCGACAACATATTTATAAAAGCAAACATATTTATAAAAGCAAGAAAGAAAACAGGCACTAGAACGAAAGGTCACGACGCATGCAGATTGAGACAAATAAGGCATCAGCGCGTTTCAGGAATTTAGGAAGGGTAGAAAAGTGCCAGACTAAAACAATAGAAGAAACAAAACAGTGGTCACATTTCGGGGTCTAGTAACGAAATACATACAGTTGTCACACGATGCTCCCGTGCACAAAACGTGAAGTGGTGTTCACTGTTCCAGTTACGATAAGACGAAGGAAAAAAGTTCCAGTGGGTTGCCGGCGCGTTTTTGTCTTCAAGTACACCGACCTGCCAGAAAACGTGCTTCGGTGGGCGTCCAGTAATGGGAGTGACTATATGAGGTTGAATTGTTTTTTGAAAAGGTGGGCCGATCTCCCGAAGGCGAGGAGGGAGCTAATTGCAATCAGTTGTGAGCTGGACAACTAGGTCGGCAGCAGGTGGTGGTACTTACGTACTTAAGGCGTAAAATATTAAGCACGGACCAAAGAGTGATTAGTTTGGTGGTGATATTTCTCCCAACGGCAAAATTCGCGTTCCGGTTTGAGCCAAGGGCTACGCGGAAAGATTCTCACCTTAAGGTGGCTGCCTGCAGGCTGTAATGGTCGCTATTTAATACGTATTGTGGCGACATGAAGTTTCAAGCAGTTGACTTGGCAGCCGAAGCAGTGAACGGGACAGCTGGAAGCTCATGCTTCTGCATTCATTCACAGGTGCCTAGACGATTCATCGACAGGCTTCTGACGAAGCGTCGAGGGTGCGTTTGCACTGGCGACATCGCAGTCAACCATCTAGCATCGCTGTAACCACGTGACTGAGCGTCGCCGTCTGATTTGCTAAAGAGGACGAAGGCACCATTCTCGCGGTTACTTGGCAGCCGGGGCTGTGAACGGGACAGCTGGAAGCTCATACTTCTGCATTCATGCACAGGTTCGAAAATTTAGGTTTTCCTTTTTTTTTGTTTCTACTGCCCCTGCTGCAAATTGTCGCCTGAAGTTTTGCGTGACGTTTTGAAGTTTTGTGTGAGCCTGCGGTAAAACCTTTGCTATGGGAGGACCCGACATTGCTGTCCTGAAGTGCGAATTTCGCAAAGAAATTCGGGAGTTGAAAAACTCACTAGAATTTGTTAGCAAACAATATGAAGACCTCAAGGATGAATGCGCCGAGGTTAAGAAGGAAAATGCTGCACTAAAGGTAAACCAAGAAAACCTGACCCAGGAACTTGAAAGAGTAAAGAAATCGGTGCATGAAAGTTCCCAATAGATCGTGGCTCAGGATCAGTATTTCTGGATTAAGAGCATTGAACTGAAAGGAATTCCACATGCAAAGGAAGAAAACCTTTTCAATATTCTAGACAAGGTTGGCGACGTGATTGAAGAGCCGGTTAGCGATGAGGATATTGACATATGCCACCGTGTTCCAACACGCAATGCTTGTATCGAGCCGAACATTGTGGTGGTGTTCAACAGTGGAACAAAGTGTGATGCAGTACTCGAAAAAGCGCGCAAAAAACGTCTCACAGCGCATAAGCTAGGATTTAAAGATTTAGACCCAGTGTACGTGAATGAACACCTGTGCCCATAACTAAAGAAATTGCTCGGAATGATCATCAAAAGGAAAGACGAAAACCGCTGGCGGTTCGCGTGGGCGCGTGGTGGAAAGGTGTTCGCACGGCAGACAGGAACGTCTAACGTCGTGCATATCACTTGCGATGCAGATCTGGAAAAGATAGTCTAGTTGATATTTTAGGAGAAACTTAAATTTTCCCTTTTCCGTTGCAATGATTGCACCAAATGTTATCAAGAAACCAAAAAATGACAATCTTTCCTTCCTGCACTTCAGTGCACAGTCCCTCCGGAACAAATACGACGAATTGATGACTTCCGTTCTTGAATTCCGTTTTCCATTTCATGTTATTATGATAACTCAAACTTGGTACACATCTGCTGATGTATTTTCCTTTGGCTGGTTACCAAACGTTTTTCTTAAATAGATCTTGTCGCCGTGGCGGTGGTGTGATGCAGCTTACATCACAACGCCTTTCATGCAGCATTGTGGAAGATTTTTTCCTAATCACACCAGATTATGAAGTTTTGACTGCACAGTGCCAGAAATCCATGTTTGTTGTTCTGTACCGTCCACCTGATGATGAAATCGATGCGCTTTTGGGATTTTTAGAAAAACTGCTAAATTTCGCTTGCACTAATAAGTTGTGCGTCACTCTAGGGGGTGACTTTAACATTAACCTATTGCACCATACATCCATTGGTCGTCAATTAGAAATTCTTCTTGATTCATTTGGGTACAAAAATATCATAACAGAACCCACACGAATAACTTCTATAACTGAAAGTTTGCTTGACCTTTTCATAACAAACAGTGCGGAAGACTTTGTATCATCGCGTGTTATTGAGACACATGTCAGCGATCACTTACCATTTATATGTTCGCAAGCACAAAGAAATATTGAAAACATTGAATCACTGTGAGTCATACGTTGCACAATAAATAAACCTTAAAAGACTAAAAATGATTTTCGATCTCGAATTCAAAACGAAGACTGGAGCCGGATTTTTGCGACTAACAATCCTGATAGCACTTATAACATGTTCATGGCAGTGCTGATAATTATATACAAGGACTGTTTTAAGTTCAAAAAGATTACGAATAATCGTAAGATACGTAAGCTATGGCTCACCAATGAGTGCCTGGGAATGATCGAGAAGAAATATTTTTTTTTGCAGAATTTTTGCGAACGAGAAATTCAGCAGATTTCTCTACTTTCAAAAGATACCGCAACTTTGTAACAAAATTTTTACGTAATGTTAAAAGTAATTATTTTGAGAATATATTGAGTGCAAACATATCTCGCAGCGATCTATTATGGCGTAAACTTAACCAACTTCTGAACCGTGGTATTCACCATGCGGAAGTTAGAAATAATGCTAAATAGAAAGAGAGTTAAAGGCAAGGAGTTGGCATACATATTCAATGGCTACTTTGTACATCTAGCCAAGAGCGTCTGTTGTAATCCTTCGGCACAACATTTGGGTGATCCGAGTGTGAATAGCGCTGTTTTTCTCCCAGCAATTCCAGAAGAGGTTCATTTGGTTTTCTTGCCGCTTAGGAATAGCAAGACACGTGATATAGACGGTCTCCAGATTAGACCGATAAAATTTGTTCTAGATCTCTTGGTCCCAGCACTTATGCATATAATTAATGTTTACCTCTCTACGGGAATTTCCCGAAACTATGCAGCGTGCCAAAGTGACAGTTATTTTTAAATCAGGGAATAAAAATGAACTCTCGAACTATTGTCCTCTCTCGGTTCTGCCTATCATATGAAAAGGAATAGAAAAAATTATTTGTAAGCGCGTCACTGCATTCTGCGAAAAATATTCTATTATATCACCACAGAAGTTCGGATTCCGTAAAGGAATGTCAACTGAGTTGGCTCTACTCACTCAAAAGGAATTAATATTGAATGTGTTCGAAGAGAAGAAATTAACCCTAGGCTTATTTGTAGACTTTTCGAAAGCTTTCGATAGTATTGACCACTCCATATTGTTCACTAAATTGCAGCCCTATGGATATTGAGGCGTTCCTCTGGCACTTTTAAAATCATACTTACAGCATCGGAAACAGAGCGTTGCCATTGGTGAAGAGCTTTCATCTCTGCAAGGCTTAACAGCGGGGGTCTCGCAAGGTGGTATGTTAGGGCCGGCATTGTTTAACTTATATGTAAACGATATAATTAACATCAGTGACAGTGCACATTTCATATTTTACGCAGAAGACACAAGTATCTTTCTACAGTCAGATAATGTCGTACAACTTGGTCGTTTGCCAATAATACGCTTGCTTTGTTGTCTGATTGGAATGCGACTAACTCGCTAAAATTAACACATCAAAAACAAAGGCCGTTTTATTTGCACTATCACAAAGGCCTGTAAACTTTGACATAAACTTATACCTTGGAAATGATAGGCTAGGCCTTGTCAAAGAGATAAAAACCTTGGGAGTAATCTTTAATAAACACTTAACCTGGGATGCTCATGTAGACCGGATAAATAAAAGCCTCGCGAAGACTTGCGGTATACTATCTCGACTTCACTACAATATTCCCCAATGATTAAGGCTTCATTGTATAACGCCCTATTCTCTCCTCATCTAAATTATTGTAGCCTTGTATGGGGCACAAGATCCCAAAAGAACTTTCACAAAGTATTTCTTATGCAAAAAGGAGCTATCCGTCACATCGCAAACGTTTCGCACGACGCCCACACAAGCGAATTATTTCCACTTCTTTATATTCTTCCTGACAAACATATATACGAATTCAACCTTTTGTTAAAATACAAACACAGCTTGAAAATTCTCTCAACTACTTTCTCACACTGTGAGACCTGACAAAGACATCGCAACTTTCCTACGACATGAGACACAGAAAGAGTTGAACGCTGCCCTTTTCTAGAACTAACCAAGGGTGCAAGAGGATAGCAAGTCGTCTTCCAAAACTGTTAAATAGCTTAGAGGATGTAAATCTAGATATATAGAATATCTCAAGAAAAGAGAGGAAAAATATCTCATATCTAGCACGGATCTTGCAACTTAGCTTAGAAATGTAATTAACTTCCGGTCCTCAATGACAATTTGTTGCGATTATATCAATAATTTCTGTGTCCTTTATCTAGTGGTGGCTTATATTGTCACGTAGTAGTGACGGCAATATCGTTTCCCTTACATTTCACCGTATAAAGTCTTATGCAACTTTATTTTTTTTCTGCTGTGAGATTACAGAGAAATGAACATGGTGCGTTTTTATTATGTGTATTATGGTAACATGACATGCCAAGTGCTTGAGTATCATTGCAGTGTGTAACATATGCACCTATGCAAGTCCAATAGTGTTATTAGTTGTCTTATTGGTTGTAATGTTTCTCCATGTACGCCTATGAATAGTAAGCTTGATTGGGTCCAATGAGAGTGTCTACAACATATATGTAAGTGATCTTCTCTGCTTTTAATCTAGACACCTATAATTGTTTCAATGAGAAGCTGTATGTTAGCGCCCTGTAACCTGTCAAATATAGGGGCAGCAGCCTTCGTCAAGCTGCTAATCAGCAGCTTTTTGTTGCTTGCCCTCGCGTTTTTTGTACTCTTGTAAAAATTTTGAAATAAATTGAATTGAATTGACACGAATGGGAAGTCAGTGAAGACGTCCTGAGCGGGATAGCACTTATTTTAGCGTCGAAGTAGTGGGATACTTAAGACGGCGACTCGCACAGAAGGGAGGCAACAGGTTTTCGCTGCGGGCTTTGACACACTCAGGACTGTGCACTGTGCGGGAACCGTAGCGAGATACTCCTACGGGGATGAGCGCTGTGAGTGAAAACCCGAGCGGTGAAATAAGGGAGCGGTTTCTGCAGATGCTGAGTGAGGTACGTGAACACGACAGAGTAGAAGCAAAGTAGTAAAGCGTAGGCGGCGTTAAGGAGTCCGACTTGACGTGAAACAAAAGAGGGCGCACTCATTTGTAGAAACTCGTCTTTTAAAGGTAGAAAAACGATTTTTAATTGGTCATTAGCCGGGAGAGGCTGGCTAGGCGTCAATAGAGAAATAAAACAGGCGGTTTCAAGGTTAGACGGACTAATTGATGAAGAGAAAGGCAGAAAGAGAGTGAGAGAGCGAAACTGACTAAAAAACGCCGAAACCTAGAAAACCAAGAAAAAGAAAAGGCGTAAAGAGGAGGGGGGGGGGTGTTGCGGCATAGCTCGTTCTTGGAGCAGAAGCGAGAGGAAGCAGAACAAAGCTGGACAATTGGCTTAACCGCCCAAACATAAGTTTTGAAACGCCCTGAAGCTGTTATTTTTTTTACCTGACAAAAAGAAGTATACTAGGTAAGTAGACGCTTAGACTGGCCAAGCATCTGGGGTCTTCGTAGTGCGACCATTGTAATAAAGAATAAAACACCAACGAAGAGTATTCCGCTAACGTATGACAAAGCCTGCATCGATTAGTGCTCAGTTTTTAGATTATTT
This sequence comes from Amblyomma americanum, assembly GCF_052857255.1. Lineage (NCBI taxonomy): Eukaryota > Metazoa > Arthropoda > Arachnida > Ixodida > Ixodidae > Amblyomma > Amblyomma americanum. Next base: position 132,922,384 of record NC_135497.1, on the reverse strand, counting down.
CCTCAAACCTTGATCAGGATTAAAATAACCGAAGGCGGGTCAGCTAGCTTAGGAAGTATGCGCAAGCTCATTACTCTGCACTTATGCGAACAAAAAGGAGAGTGGAAGGCGAGCACATTGTTCCGACGCTAAGCAGCGCAAAAGCAGCGTATACGCCTAGGAGTGGGCCGGCAGAAGAGAATTGCTGACGACAACAAAAGAAATTCAGTTGGGAAAGAGAAGGAGGTCATTGGCGAGGGAAAATTGAACTATAAGGACTCAGCAGAAACAGAAAATTAGGAAGCAATTTAGAGAAATGAACAAAAAGGAGTTGAGTGGTTGCGCGCGTAGAACTGGCAGAGGGAGAATAAAAGGAGAAAACTGCAACAAGGCACGAGGGAAGTAAAGCAGGACGCATGTCATCACAAAAGTGGCATGCCCATGGGTTTAAGGGCGGACTGACAAAAACAAATCATAGGAAATGACGGGCAAACGTGCCGAGATGGCAAGGAGCCACGTACCACCTGAAGCGATTTGGAGGTCATGGCATTAGGTCGTAGCAAACTCGGCTAAAGCGCCCGAAGGTCTTCTTATTTTTCAGACGAGATGAGAAAATTATGCAAGTTTAGCGCGGTTCTTCAGCTGCTCCGCCCTGCACCGTAACTTTCGCGGGTAGGACGGGGAGGCGAAGTGACTCCAAGAGAGGCTCGCCCGGAGGCTCGGGAAAAGCAGCAAAGCGAGGCTTGCCAACGACAGTAGAATCTTAGAAGCATTGATGAGGGGATGCTCGATCGAAGCCGATGGACCTAGTCAGTTCAGTGTGCTCAAGTGGAAAGAATTCTTGAGATGAAAAGAATAAGACAGGACAAAGTCAGACACACGTTAGATATGCGGTCGAAGCACGTCTAGAGGTATTTAGAAAACAGCGGTAGAATGAAAGCAGGAAGTAAAGCGATATCAATGTATAACACAAAAGCCTACGGATGTGTCATACTGGCAAACTGACTAGGAATTCAGAGAACAAAAACAAATGAGAGTCAACTAAGTAAACTACTGGATGCGTTGGTACGCTGCTTACAAACAGAGCAACAAAAATATGAAAATGGACGTATACAAGCTTGCGCGTCCGTGCGTTTCTGTTTTTTTCTTGTACTGCGTCTTTTTTTTTATTGACATGGACAAAAAAGGAGTTGCTGGTGCCTGACGGCGGCGTCGGATACTCTTTTTAGTATAAGGGAAGAAACCACATTGAGACTGACGACGTAAAGCTCAACAAAAAACATATGCAACACACACAATTCGCAGCACAGATAATACAGTCCATACGCCAGAAATGCTACCACAAAATAGAAAATATAATATATGCAATGATAAGTCATAAATGAAATAAGCGGTAAAGAATCCAAATATACATTAAATGAAAAAGAAACAATAAAAAACAACAATAACAATAACAGAGCAATGTACCAGTAACATGATTGTGACACACAACATTGATTTCCAGGGAATCAATGATTATGTAACATGCTAGCGAACACTAGAAAGCTCGAGCTGAGTCAAAAAAAGTACAGAATATACAGAACCCCGCGCCCCGCATGCGGGAGGTGCGGGGTTCGATGATCCCCAGTGCCACCGGGTACCCACCGGTGATACAATGGGCACAAGCTTTCCCTTGGTCTGGTGCCCGGTTTATTTAGGGTGAAATGCTTGGGAAATGGGTCTTTTACCCCACCTTATACAATGAAAACTACCTAATGCCATGGCACTGTATGGCCAAAGCTGCCCTTGTGCCATAAAAATTCATTATCATCGTAATCGTCATCATCAGTAACTCCAAAGGCTGCCGCTGTCCTCGACAAATATTTCAGCGATATATGTTGGCCCGTTTCTGCAGCACATGCGCCGGCCATGGTCCTAATATCTTTTGCAGACAGGGTGGTCTTATCAGGTGTGATGAAGTCGCTCTTCAGTCGTGTCCTAAAATTGTCATGGCCTGCATAGTCCAATAACAGATGAGTTGCATACCCGTCCTCGTGACCACATACACATCGTGAGCTGTCTACACGCTCAGCTCCATGTTGAAAGTGTTCCGTTTAGGCTGCTCCAATTCTTAAGGAATGAATGAGAGTTTTCAGAATGCTGTTCAGTGATAGTGGGATTGTAAACCGTTACAAGAGGTCGATTCGATAAAGGTTAGAAGCTGTGTAATTTGGCCGGAACCACTTTATCTCGCTCATATCACCTCGCATGGATATTAAAAGACTGCGAATTTTACATCCTGACATGGCAGGCACAGTAAAGAGTTTGTCTGGCCGCTGCATCTACCCCAGCGTTCCGACTACGAAATGCGGTTTCGTTGTTTCTTTCAAGAATTCTTTAAGTATTTAAATAACAAACCTGATCCTCCTCAGTACTGAACTGGCGCTGCCGATGTACTTTGATGTGGCCAGTGAGTCGCTGATGGTTACCTACATACGTACATCTACTGATGCTATGAACTGTAGTTCCAAATAAATAGCTTAGGTCTCAGCTGTAGTTGAAGCTATTGTGTGAGCCCGAGTTAATGAGCGTCATCCATTCAGCTCTGGAATTGAAATTGAGATAACGATAAATACTGACGCCTTCAGACATCAGTATATAGATGAATGTGAGCAGGGTACACACATATATGTTTAGTACAGGGCTAACCGGTGAGCAGCTAGTGCCGTCTCATATCACCATTGTTGGGGTTCTTACTAGGCCGTTGAGCCTCCTTTGAGGTCTAGGCCGTGAACTCCGAGCTCCCGGTATCGCACACCACGCGCGGCCGTTCCCGCGGCGGCGCAGCGGAAATGCGAAATAAACACAACACGGAACAGGACGCTACGCCCGGTGCAAACGTTTATTGGGTTCTCCTAAAATTGCTGGCTGCTGGATGCTGGATCTGCGACCTTTGCCGTCTGGCTTGGTCGTGTGGCTGACGGTGCAAGATGGCGACAACAAAGAGGGAAGATGGGAGGTATTTACGTTATGTCCTCTCGCTGTCGCGGCTCACTGAAGTCTCTCTCCGGCCACGGCCGGTACCCGCCGATCTCGGCGCACTTGCCCGTTGTCACTTTCGGCCAATCAGCGACCACTCCGGCGGCGCCTGGCGGTGCGCGCTTGCGTCCGATTTGAGGAAGGAGGCGGCGCAGCGCTCTCGAGCAGACCTTCTGGCTACTCGCCCGTTGGGAAGGAAGTAAACGTCCGCTTTCCGGCTTCTCCACGGCGCGCCTCGCCGGCCAGGGAAGGGCACCTCATTCCGAAACTCGCACACCATCACGTACCATCCAGTTGCCGTAGAGCGGAAACTAACGGGTGTCCTTCATGTTGGGGCATTAGACGGAAAATGTGCCGGCAAGTATGAGTTGTTCGCAACACTTGTCATGTAGGCTGCCATGCCTCTGCAGTAACCAGATAGCTAGCAGTCGCTTGCTGAACACTGTTGCGGTTGGGAAGAGGTTTCTATCCCAGCACTGCAATCGGTTGTTGCAAACCCTCTTCTATTTCAACCAGGCCACCAAGCTGTGAGCAGGCTCCGCAATGGTGTCCCCACAGGAGTAAGGACGAGGAGACAGGGAGGCCCAGGAAGGTTCAAGAAGGAATCAAAAAGTAAATATATTTATATTTTTATATCATTACATCTTGGAGCAGTGAAAATTACGGTACACACTAAGAGAAGACGATGAGGGGAATACGACAGACGAAGCAGTAGGGCGGCTCATAAATAGAGTTTTCGCCTCTAGTTCGCGCCTTTTTCCGCACTGCCTTTTGGATAGTGACGCTGAAGCTGAATGATCCCAAGGCTGTTGCTGGGGGACTTCTTTTTTGCTATGTCCTTAGCGAATATCTGGCGTGAATCAGACGCCAACGCTGGCTGGTTCTTGGAGCCGCCTCAACCATCTAGGAACGACAACACGGAAGTTTCGAAGTTAGGCCATGGGTGGTTCGACGGAACCGCAGCTGCAGGCAGGTCACATGACGGCGGGCTTTTTCGTAGAAGCGGCCCCTCATGGCTTGCAAGACGTCGGCTAAGTGGGTAATTGGTCTCTTCGGTCACCAAGGCAACCCGGATGAAAGCGGGGTCACAACACCCGAACACTCGCGAAGGCCTGCTGCTATCAAACAGTGTAAGTGCCCTTCCGAGGTTCGCGAAAGTCCGTGCAATCGGTGCATAGTACGAAATATTTTACATGCGAGTGCACTGTGCACTTTCAGCAGAGATGACGTCGAACTGCCACAAGACGAACTAGAAATTCTGCGAAGCACATTTACCGCTGTGTACTCCTTCTTTAGTTTTATGTGTGCACCCCAAGAGAGTTCGTTGGCGGTCAAGTACTACGGCCAGAATGCGGTGCTGCTTACCAGTCATATCCGACTGCCTAGACAGGGGCGGAAATCCTTTAAGGGATTTTGCATGAAAAGGAAACACTGTTCTTTTTGCACGTGAAAGCATCATCCCTCTCTTTCTTTTAAAAGACTGCCTATGACGTCTAGGCAATCTTTTAAAATGGGTTGGGTGCAGCGTACAGAGAACACTGCATACCAGGTGAGAGCGTTAAATCCGCTATCCCGCAGTCGAAAAGAAAAGGGCTCAGTACGCTGCCTGCGGAACTCCGTGAATGAGGTCATGGTCTACACTCTTTCCCTCAATTATCTTAATGAATGTTCCCCTATCACTCAGAAAGCTGGAAATCCGCAGTTGCGTCTTGTAGACGTGATTCCATTATGAGCCTCTAATGTTAGTCGTACGCATTGAAATAATTGATTGCTACAAATAAGATGACATCAGATTTTGCACCATGAAAAACACATTAAGGTAATTCTGTAGCTTTGAGGCAGTTTTAAGAAAAGTGGTCAGTGAACTGTAAAACTCATTAGCGGTTGCCAAATGCATTTTCGTTAGAGTAAATTGAGATTTAGAGGCACCATTTATGGACCCATTATTTACCTAGCCATGGTCACTGCGACGGTGACGGAGCACTCGACTGCATTGTAAGCACGATAGAACAAAGGCTGTTCTTCAGGCATCTTTGCGAGCACAAGCGTTTCGATGAATCACTGTGCAATGCATAGAGATGTAAAGAACATCTACAGCAGCGCCACGTAAAAACGAACGAGCAGGCTGAGCGTGAAGCTGAAATATTTGCGACGCTCCCATTGAAGCACCTATATGACGGCTCTGATTTATGCCTAGTCTTTAAGCCCGATTACATGGTTGAACGTTTACGCTTTGGTATTGCAGTGGTCGTTGAGTTGTCTATGTATTGGATGGTCATGCCGCTTTGACAGCGTCGATTATTTTACACGATGGTGCCGGATCACGCGCCCATTCTTGCACCGGAAAGCAGAAAGCGTAAATTTTCCACTTTATGGAAAATTTAATCAGCGAACAGTTGTCATTGTTTGCATCCAAGCTAGATATATTTATGGCCTGCACGAGGGCTGAAGCTAAACTCTCTGTATTTTAAATAAAGGCCTCATCACACCAAGCGCTTTACACACGAAAAAATTCAATTCAGGTTTGGTTTATGGTTTATGGGGGTTTAACGTCCCAAACCACTCACGCTATGAGGGATGCCGTGTAGTGTGCTGCAGGTAATTTCGACCACCTGGGGTTCTTTAGTGTGCGCTGACATCGCACAGTACACGAGCTTCTAGCATTTCGCCTTCATCGAAATGCGACCGGGATCGCACCCGCGTCTTTCGGGCCAGCAGCCGAGCGCCATAACCACTGAGCCACCGCTGCGGCTAGTCCAGCTTTATATTGGCAAAAAACTCGCTGAGCGTTCTTAGTGACACATTTCGGATGAGTCTGACTGAGATGAATCAGTTGTATTGGTATTTCGCGCGCCTTCATTCCATTCTGCCGCATTTTCGGAAATGCAGTCGGCGTAGCCGCGTAGCTAATTAAGATGAAGATTTTGTGAACTGAAAGGTGCTTTGAAACGCCTTCTGAAGGGCGTATATAAGCTCGCTCAATCACTACATTGCCTCGTCATGGGCACCTGAAAAAAATAATACTCTTCTACACGCTGCAGACAACCCACAGTCGCGCGTAATAGTTTCGCAAGTCGTTTCCATCAACATATTGATGCTAGCGCCCTCCTCCACCACATGCTCCTGCGTAATTGTGTTCAGAGATGGCTATTGGTCCAATTCTTTCGGATGTCACACAGCTACCATGGCCAGTCAGGAGCTTTACTCGGTGAGGTCAGGAAGCTCCACCCTCCGGGGTTTTCCCGTGCGCGTCGCCGGTGGGGCCGGCGGAGTGCAAAAAGTGACGAGAAAAAAAAATGCGCGAAGGCGCTGAAATTCAAATTTTGACTACAGATAACTCAGCTTCACCAAACGCATAAAAAGAGCGCTAGATGGAGTAATTTGTGAATTGGCGCCCTTTAACATCCCAGAAATACCGCACCTTTATTGAGAGCCTCTTTTAGGGCCCCTCAAGTGAACACGTCTTGAGAAGACGTGATTGATCTAACACTGTTATCTGCTTGCATTAAAATGTCTTTGTCAGCGAGGGATCCTTACATGCCAAAGTTACGCCTACAATGTGAGGCAAAATGTGGCAGGTGACTCCAGACTAGGGTCCATGCGGTTTCTGATGTTTGCCAGTCTCAATATACGGGCGTATTTTGAAATTCGCCAACATCGAAATCTGGCTGCGGTAGCTGCGACTGAATCTGCGAGTTCACCCAGAGCGGAACACTGAGCCACCGCAGTGTTATTGCCCTTTAGGGCGCGTGACTTAAGGTTTAACATCAAAGCATCGGAAAATGAATTCATTAATTGGGAGAACGAACGCACACATATGTGTGGGATATATAGGCATTTATTGAAAAACTGTCGGGGCCACAACAGAAAAAAAAAATACGTCAAGTTACTGGAAACTTAGACTGTGGCACGAAAAAAATGTAAAGCAGTTTCTTTCATCGAATGAGCACAAGTAGGCGTCGTATTTCTCGCAGCGTGCATGGGACTTCAAATTGAAAGGCACCCGGAAAGTCTTCATCCGCGCCTTTTTGATGCGGCAATAATCGGCCCCCTCTTTGTTGTTTCCTCGAACTAGGTGCACCTTTTTTGCCTCTTATACACTCGGAAATGTGTGGGAAAAGCCGGAATACGTAGATGTTTGCGTTAGGGTCCAAAATAAGGTTGTTTTTTTTTTGTGCTCCCAGACGCTTGTGTGGGCAGGGCGGAAAATGCTTCAAGGGGTGCTACGAATCATAAAGTTGTCTTTCGAATGCTGCCGATAATTCTTTATAATAGGTCGTGTCCAAGACGGAAAAAAAAGCTAGCAATAACCGGGTATTCGAGGCAAAATATAACCACTGTATACCATTTTCGCCCGAACTTGTTCGTGAATGAAGCTTCACTCACACCTTACGTACGCACTGCATTCACGTGCTGTAACATGCAAGGGGGGCTGCCCGAGCGGCGCCACCATTGTATCGCCCACTTCCGGCAGGTATTGTAGGCTAAAGTCAATGTATTACCCTTTGTTCGCATGACAATGCAATTACAGACTGCGCTAAAAGACAATGCGGGGCTACGCTCGGCACACGCTAGCATGGTTGTGTCTGTAGCAACATAGGGTGGTTGTGATTACGTGGGAAAAGCTATAATGTTTTCCGAGCCGACTATATGTTCACATAGAACATCGACATGGATATTTCTCTATCTTCCCCGCTATTCACGGCTTGTGTGGTAGGAATCAGGAGAAGTAGATGAATGGAATGGGATAGGTTCCCGCCATTGTCTGGGTGAACCTAGTTCTCTGTAGGAATGAAAAGAAATCGGCTGAAGAAGAGGGGAAAAAATGCCGCTGAGATATTATGTCCGGCGAAGAAAGGAGCTCTATAAATCCTCGTTGCTATTTGTGGAGAGGTAAATGGAGGCCTGGGGGGAGCGAAATTGAAAGCGAAAAAAAAAAAACTTTCCGTACGACTAGAAGTGTACGTCATGCATCGATTTCACGAAATAGATTGACTTTCGTTGCCATGTTGCAATTAAACATTTTGGTTTATGTCACCAACTGATTGCGCCAATGGCGCTGAAATTCTTTTCAAAACGTGTGGTTATTAACAATTCAACGCTAATTTTAGATGGTGCGCCCTTAATAGCGAGCCCGTATATATAAGCGCGAACATGTAGGTATGCGGCAGGTGAATGAATGGCCGGGTGTAGCATGTTTATGATGAGCTGTAATACCGTCTTCACGAACTTGTTACCTGGGCTTCCAGAGTGCTGCCAGGAAAGTATCCGCGGAAAAATCTGGTGGCTCCGGTTAAAAAATGATGTCTCAGCGAAAGTTGCTCATAAGTCGTTGATTTCATGGAATCTTAAAAGATTATCGTTGCAGTATACGTGTGATGCTTCAGAAAGTTTAGAATATATGGCGGACAGATTAATTTCTTGCTGTTCTACCCAAAATAAATAATTTTATGACATTCAGGGTACGTTGACGTTCAATTCTCACTCGAGATAACGTATCGAATGAGCTGAGTTGAGTCTCAATTGTCATTGCACTGTGTTTCAAACCGAGCGCGGAGGCGAGTTTGCTATGGTAGCTGAATAGAAAACCTGAATATCGAGTCAATTTATTATCGAAATTTTTAATCCAGCAGACTGAATTAAACGCCAATTTAAACTGAAGGTATTTTTGCAAAGGATGTGAGCGCCTCGTATTTATTCGGGAACTGCAGCTTGAAACAAAACAAGGAAATATCGAGCTCGTTAAAAAAAAAAACGTTCCTTTCGCAATCTTAAGCTTCGACCAAGAGAGACGATGGAATATAAGCCAGTAACAAGAAAAGTACTTAGAATGAGCACGTATGTGGGTGAATAATGCGCAGCTCATGGGTGCAAAGGACGCACAGGGAGAAAAAAGAATTCTAGTAAACTTGCGTGTACCGACATACCGGAGCGAGTCGCGACGCTGACGCAAAGAGGGCAATGAAACTCAAAGCCTCTGAACAGGGATACCTGTTGGTCAAAGAAAATTTGAAGGCAAAGCTGTCGTTTTACCGCCATGTAGTAAAAATAATGAAGGCTGCAACGGATCGAACGGAAACTCGAGCAATTTGGGGAGTTAAGGTGCACGACGAACAATTAGTGCAACCCGAGTGACCCGGCAGTATTGACAAATTGGCGGCGCCGTCGTTCGAGTCTTGGGGCCTGTACTTCTCGACGCTGTCGAGCGAGGGGCAACTTGGGAAATGTTGCTTCGTGGGTCGACCCGACAGATTAGGCAGGCTGTTTCAGAGCAAAGTCTCACTTTATTGTCTGAAGAAGCTCGATTTCCCTGGGGCCCCGCTTCACGTCCGCGAAGGAGTCGTCTTCACTGAGGGTTACCCTGCTGGATGGTACGCGCGTCTATATTAAATGAATATTTATTTTCTCGCGCAGCTATTAAAAGAGGCGTTTTTTTTCAATGTGATGAAATTTTTTATCTATCCGTACTCATTTATGTGTGGTGACGAAGCCCAGAATGATTCCGCGGGATTACGCGTGGTTACACAAGTATCAAGCTTTAGGTTTCTGGGTCATTGGCAGGCATGATAACCACTACATCTTCTTCACCATGACATGCTTTAAGCTCCCATTTTTGGCAAACTACGGTGAACATCGCCCTGATGTCACTGCGAAGTTTACGCCAAAACTGACGCTGAAACCGACGGCTTACACGAGAAAGAATTCGCTTTTTTAGGTTGGTCACGGTAGATGTGATATCTTGTGTGTCTTATGCGATGTGATTTGTGATGCTGCTGTTTCGCATGCTCTGCTGGCCTTGCTGAGACTATGTTATTTCTAATAAATCTCAGTTGATAGTCCAGTCGTTGTGGCGTAAACACTCCTTCTCTTGTTCCTTGTCTTTTGTGACTGTTTTTTTTTTCAAGGTAAAATTTTGTCTGTACGAGGAATTCATGTCGTCTGTCGTCTGTCTGTACGAGGAATTCATGTCGTGTTTGAGAGATCACGCTCAGTAGAAACGGAGCTTGTTGGAACTTGGGTGACTCCAAGGTCACACTCACTCTAAATCGTCCGGAGTTTCCTACTGAGGTGCCGGTTCATGACATCAGTCTATCCGCCGTCGTACATCAAGTCTTTTGGGTCGATGAAACTGGACTACTGCGGATAGTTGAATCATTCAGGGCCTGCACATTTGCATGATGCTTGAGAACTGCAGCTCACTGTGGGAAGTTGAGTCCACGGTGGAAGGTAGAGGCGGAGGGTCATCCGCTTTATTAAGGACGGTGAACCGCTAATATTAGCCTTAGTAGTAGGAAATAGGCAAGAAAATCAGTGGGACGCAGGAAATTTTTGCAGATGAGTGGGAAGAGCTTTAACATCGAAACTCATCGAGAGAAGTTGTATCAGTATAAGGCTGAGAACAACTTTAAGAGATTTCTATAATTTGCATGAAATTGCATTAGGATCAAGTTATTTTGATAGAGTTAACCGATAAATTTTTGTGTTTAATTCGAGAACGTGCCATATGGCTTAAGCGGAGGCTGGTGATACACCAGAGATAGTCGTGTGTGCTGTTCTGATGCAGGAACGTGAGCAGGCTCCGGCTGTTATTGCTGTCCGTCAGCCACGCAGAGAGGTCTTCCTCCTTTGTGGTCTTAAGTCGAACTTCCTGTAATATTTCTGTCCTTGAGGCCTTTGTCCCTGCACACGTTCACAGCTTATGGCAAACATCCCCCTAAGCGGCCAGCGTTGAATATTTCAAGCATGTGCTGGGTCCTGCGTATTCTTGAGAGCCCGATCGGCACGTCACCGATGGGGTAAGGGCTGATGCACCACCTCCTTCAATCTTAATAAGTTATGAGTAGGGGGTGGGAGTGTTCGGTTTAAATCACGAAAACGGCTAAATACCTGCCGAATTCATTTTTATTTTTTGTTTTCCCCGAAAAAGTCAGTATCTTTTAGATCTACTCTATGGCTTGCTGGCTATGAGCGAGTTTCAGTATTGTAACAAGAGGTTTAGCAAAGCACAGAAGCTAAGAGTGCGGTGAGACAGCGATGTCGTTGGAATAAATAGTGCAGATGTAGTTTTTGAGGCTTGGTTGGTCCGCTGCTTTAGACAAACGCTGGGTTCAAACCGAGGCTTTCTATTAATTCGTCAAGCTTATTCTACTATCACAGCGTCTTGTGCTCACTGACTGTAAAACGTTCGAGGCCACTGCGGTAATCCGCATTGGAGGAATGCGAAAGCATTGACGCCTCCTCGTTTCTCTTTGCCTCTCTTTGTTTAACTCGTCGCATCTCTTTGCTTCACTTGTCCCTTCTCCTCACATTTACTCGATTAAACACTGATGTAAATTCATTCAACTTCCCAATTACCACAATTAATTCACTTACTAAATCGAGTTCCATCAAATGCCCATTTTGAGATTTCAAACTTGGCACCACGCTTCGTTTTCAAATTTGGAACCACGCGTTGGCTCCGCCCACACTTCTGTTTTTTCAAATTTGGCGTCACACGTTGCCCTGGCTCCGCCCACTTTTTGGACATTTTTGGCTCTAATTAATTAAATAATCATTCTATCGACATAATTTCTTTTTGCGCAGCATCCTAGCATCATCATCTTTCGATTACAACCATTCGTTTGGAGCTACCTCTCCTAAGTTCCTCACAACTGCTGAGGACACGTTTTGCGGGCATGACCTTGTCGACATAGCCTAGTAAAGCTTTCGCTTTAATAACGTTTTCAGAGCCTTTACATTCTTAAGGAGTTTTTGCACGGAATGTAACGGCACTGACAATGTTTGTAACCGTAGCAAACCATCGTCCACTCGAATCAGTGCACAAGCGTGACAAAAATGTGCCATACTGTGGCTTCCGCGACGGTTTAGAAGCACTTCAATCGCTGCCATCAGCATGCGGACTATGTGATCGGAGACCCCCTTCGAGTTCCTTCTGGATTTCAGATACGCGGTCTCTTTTTCTTTCTTTACAATCTGAACCTTGTTACTTATGAATCGTTTGCTGCTTTCACAACTCGTTCCATGACTGAAGCAATGAGCTTTGTGGCGCAAGCAAATAATGTACTTGCATTCATCATAATCAAGTAAAGCGACTCCGATATATACAGGCGGCCAGAAAGAAAGGCTTGGCACCAACTTGTCTAAATGACGCAAGAGCGTGTGTCATGTGTGTGTTTTGATCCTTTGTTGCTTTTGCTTCTTTTTTTCGTTTATTTGACACTTTGTGCAGTCGAACTTTTCAAAATACGCTTTTATTTACGTTTATTTGTTTGTCTTACGGACAAATCATTTTATTACTCACTGTTACTTCATTTTTTGCGGTGATAACATTTCGTGGACTAACCACTACTCTAACGACTATTTGCGCATTAATTACTTCTACACAAACTACTCTTGTTAACACGTAAATATAAACTATATACCTCATTTTTAAGCGCAGAAGAGTGCCACGTAAACACCGAAAAAAATAACTCGCAATTAATCCTCGGGAAACAACATTGAGCGAAAAAAAAATTGCGTTTTAAAATAAACAGCGAGAAAAGTCAGCGCAATTTTAAAACAATAAAGACCGAAAAGTTTAACCCCTGTGAGGGCAGGGGAAGAGTACGGGGGAGTGTATTTCTCCTTAAAGAGGACGACAAGATGGTATGGGCAGAGTGGAGTTCAAAAGGGAGGCAGATGCGGGAAGCATTTGTGTCTGAGGCTTGGTGTCAACGTTCTGTGCATGATTCTGAGTCCAATGTATCTGGATGCGTTTTTTTTTTACTTACTTATTGAGAGCATGTATCTGCTGAGTTATCATTAGTGCCTTTGTCGCTCTTTTCAGTTGTTTTATGGCCGCTAAGAAGTCTGAAAATATATTCCCGGGCTATAAATTTGTGGCCTCCACAGCATCACGGATATCGTAGAGTTCTATGACATGCGGGTGCGGGCAGTCCGATACGTATTCACGATGTGCGCTTAGTTTGGTGTGCGTCGGTCTAGTAGCTGTGGTAGGTGCTGCTCTATAGCTCCCTTTTCTATGAACAACGCCTTCATATGCTATACATGTTCCGCGACATATATCAACCAGTGTTCGAGTTGTCGGCTTGTCTTACGACGGAGTTTTGTCGTCTTGTTCGTCTTGTCGTCTTGTTCGGGGGCGAGCCTGCGTGTTTTTGCGCTGCTCTCCCCACACTGCTTCCGCGTGAAAAGGCCAAGGTTGAAGGATGCGTACTGTGTGTGTTAGTTAAATCCACAATACGCACAGACAGCAACAGCTGCTAGCGACTAACTTGGCGTGCGCGTAAAAAGTGGTGCCAATTTGAGTGCGGTTCTGGTTGCTGCGCGAAAGCACAGGCGGTATTCACAGCCGCTCTGGCACAAAGCAGGAGGCCACGCATCGTCATCATCGCTGTCGTCGTCATCCTTCACCCGTTTGGACGGCGCTTTGCAGTACTCGGCCTCGTAACGCTACAGATGTACAGTGCACCTAGATGAGCTAGGATTTAGGAAGCATCTCTCTACGACGAGATACAATGCGAACAATTCAGCAAGAAAAGGCTTATTTGATAGAAGTGAGAATGCATTGCAGTACTACGGGCACAGACTGAATACAGAATGACCACCTAGTGGTGTTCTTGTTCACTAACATAGTGGGAAACAATGCACACAGGGGAACGCGGTACAAACATCGTACATCACTGCCTGATTCGCTTGATCATCTTCATGATATCGGCGACTAAAATGGAGGCGATAATACATAACTGGCCCAGAATGACAACCAGGCCGGGAAAAAGTCACGTCGCACTTTCAGCTACTAGGGACTGACAAATTACAAGTCGGCTACATTGGCAACAACACTTCGAAGAATACGATGAAATGCTCAGCGATACTTTGCTTTTTTTTTTTTACCCTGATAGCTGTTAGAACAAACTTCTCAAAAGAAGAGTCGTACAAGGAAGAGCTGGTGCATAGCTTTGTAAAAAGACGAAGCGCAGACGAGGCGCTTCGTTTTTTACGAAAGATTTGGTAGTCTCTAGAACAACGATTGAGCCTATTTCCTCATCCCTTCTGTCACTTAGTGAGAAGAGACGTGACAGGCACGGCGTATAGCTGCCAGACAAAGAACGTTGCACGAAAGAAAACCGTCGGGGCCAATGGCGTTGGCATTGCCACCGCGTAATTCTACTCCTTTTCTTTTTTCAGTGTGCTACCTCCTGAGCTCGCACCGCCGTCCGACTCACGGATCACGGTAGCCTCAAAATGCGATAGAATTTTTTTTTTTAGTATCGAGTTTCGTTAAAATACACAATACAGTAGAAATGTACTTTCGATACCGATACTCCGGTACTTTCATTTTTTGGCAAGCGATACATAATACCGATACTCAAAATGTATCGAAGACGCATGTATGTTCGATACAGCCCGTGCCTGGCCATGCGAAGCGCTTTCGCTTCGTACAGCGTCTGCTAGTTCAGCACCGCGTAGGGGGAGCCACGGTCGAAAAGAGAGAGGAGGAGCGGCGGCACAGGAGGTGGAGAGAGGAGATGGAGCCACCTTTTTTCACTGGTGGGTGTTAGCGGGACGGAAAATGCCGTGCCCCCTGCTGAGCCAACACCGATTAGACTTTCAAGACGGGAGTGCACGCTTCTTGTCTTCATAAGGTGGAGGAGGCGGGTGCGCGTTGCCGGCATGCACGCGAGAAGGCAAAGCGCGCACGAATTTTGCGAACTCAAGATCTCAGATCCCACAGTCAAACCTGCCAACCCGTGCCTCACCCAGCTGCGGCCGACTCCAGATAATGATGCGCATAACCTGACTAGCTGGAGCACTTTGGTCTTCGATTACAGTCGGTGTCGTACGCACTTGTCTCCACCTTGCAACACCACAGAGTGAGCACTACGGCCTTGAAAGTCTATTCGATGTTGGCTCAGCAGGTGGCAGAACTGGACACTGCGAGGTAGCGCGGAAAAAAGAAGCACTGTTAAAGCCTGGGGCAAAGGGAGAGGTCCGCCAACGCATCACCGGCGTGACATCGCGGAGCGAAACAAGCACTACATGCCCGAACACAGCAAATATCGCCAAGTTTAGCACATTACCTAGCAGAGCGTAAACATTGCCAATTTTTTTTGAAAACTTGGACCCCACGCGTGTTTAATTTGTTTACCCAGTTTCCTGTTATTTCTCAGATATGCGTTTGTGTGTGTGTGTGTGTGGGGGGGGGGGCTGAAAATTCTGAAGTTTGTCTCAACATGGCTTATGGAATATGAATACGGCTGCCAGAGGCACTTTGTTTTCGTAAGTGCTTTTCTGTCTGAAAAATTCTCGTGTCTCGCAGGGAGTAACTTTTGCTATTTTGTGGGTGTTGCTTAGCATGAATTCGTTGGTAGAGCATATACAGGTATCTTAGAATTGGTACCAAGGTTTTTTCCATGAAATTTGGAAACAGCAAAGGCTTAGCGCACACCCTTCTTCGGAGCAGGAGAAGTCTTTCACAGCCACAGTTTTTATCTTACTATTGTCGTGTTTTTCATAATGACCTGAAAGGCATGCTATTTTGTGCTCAGAAAGGCTTATCAAATGTTCTTCTCGCACACAAAAGTTTATGTAGTTTTACCGACGAGCCATGAATGCACGGCGGTAGTTTGACCCTTTGTTTCAGACTGTAACATGATATTAACTCACTCATGTAACTGACATGAGATTTATGACAAAAGGATTCAAAGATTCCAGTTGTCTCCCGAGGCCCAGAGTCACCGCTCCGGCATACCTTATAAAAAAAATGCCATAAGGTATGGGCTAAAATCCCGCAAGAACTGTGACACAAAGTCGAGCGCTATATATACGTATACCTAACCATAAGAAGAATGCTCCCCAGCAAGCAACTTTTGACTAATGGTCTCGATTCCATTAGCACGAGGAAAGGAATAAAAAAGAAGTGATGCGTTTTTCTTTGTCCGAACAGCCATTCTGCACTCCTCTCGTCTATATGTCATCATGAAAAACAAGATGGGAAAGGCGAAATCGTGGCTATCAATAATATTTTATCGAAGCAAGCATCAGTTGATACCCTATGTGGGTCGTTGACTAGCGTACGCGTCTCAAGCTGGTCACATTTGATTACGGTGCTCCGAGTATTAATATTTAGGACACACAGTTCATTTATACCAAACCAATATAGTCACTCTTTTATCTACGTCCACACTTCGTTTAACGTAGTGATTTTCTTTCTGTGGTGATTTTCATCTATGACGCTGCTCATAAGAAGCTTGAACATCTCCTGCGCATGGTTCGAGAATCACTTTTTACGAATATGGTGGTTCTCTTGAATTTGTGAGCGCTGGATAAGTTCTTTTCTATTGTAATCTCTTGGTTAAAAGGTGACTGGTCTAATTCCACTAAGCTTAGGTGACGCGATGATTTTTGCCGGCTAACTTGCACGCGACTCAAGCTTAACAAAAAATGTCAGTACATTTGGCGGAAGGTTTAGGTTCCATTTCGCCTGCATACGCTGATTGCCCGAAAACGAGTGAGCTCATCACTTGTTCTCCTACCCTCTATATCCGAAATCAATATTTCTAATGATTTTACTGCATGCGCAAGGTTGTGTATACGTGACGCTCGATTTTCCAATGCTCTGAAAACCAAACGCATCAAACGGCTGCTAATTTTTCCAAAGCATTTCAGTCCGAAGTGATGCATGCCCAACATTCGTAGACAAATATTTTGAACATGGAAAAACTGCAAGATACTTGCGTAGAAATATTGAAGGTAATTCTCCATCCTTCCGATATGTAGCAAAATCTTTCTTTTATCGTGTTTCCATCGCTCGCATCGAGCAGACTGCCATAGCAAACCAATAGAGAAAGCTTTTGAAGATATAAAAAAGTTAATGGCAAAAAAATACAAACCTGCCGATGGGAGATCTGCAGATATATTGATTGTTATAGTGACACTTTACAATGTATGCAAAAAAAGATTGAACTCAAACTTTTTCGCGTTAAAAGATTCATTCTTCCAGAACTGTGAGTGAAGCCAGCAGCCACAGAAACAAAGGAGCATATGGAATTTTTTAAAAATTTGTGGTGCTGTTTAATAGAGATTATTAGTGTATAATTTATCGGTTAAAGATAATTGATCAGAAAATCAGAAGAGAAACATCCACATGCCGCTGGTGGGAACCCACGACCACCGAATTACGCGTCCGGTGCTCTACCAACTAAGCTATTGCGACGGCTGTTATATCTTCTGGTTTCGGGAGTATTTAAGTTTACGTGTGACGTAACCTTGACAGTGTTCACCACCGCCACCCTCGTCCTTAAGCGACGGACGTCGCACGTCCTGTATACCGCTGGTGTGACGTGGAACTTCACCTAACAGCGAGGGCGGAAGCTATGTGAGAAAACTCTTATGCTTCCTATGGCATCAAGGCGGCCAGAACCGAGGCTTTTAGTTGGGTATTCGCCGCGTATGCCACATCTGCATGCAACTTATTTTGTCGCTGAAAAAATTGCCTCAGCAAACCATGGGTGCTAACTCCCTCCGCGCCAAGAACGAGGTATGACAACTTTCACATATTCTGGAGGGCGCGCGAGACCTGAAGAGAGCAGCAGTCTCTTAATCGCACCATAGAGAGCACCAGCTTGCTCAAGGTGGAAAAATGGCTTGCTATGGGCAACCTGCCCATCGTGGATCCGCCGCGCCTATTTTCTGCTTGTCGGTGCGCCGCACGATAGAAATAGAACAGCACTGAAGAAGAATGATCATTTCATTACATCCAGTCAGGTTGCAATTATAAACAAGGCGACTACCACCTCGCTAAAAGATTTTTGTGCCTTTGGTAACGCTGCGCTTTCAGCCCGTTATCGAAAAAAAAAACCTGACTTGCTAATGAACATTCGAACACTCTGTGCCGATACGGTACCTGTTTGTGGAAGCGAGCAACGAGGTTCATTTGCATCGTGAATCAATACATCGCGCGGGAACCAAATGCTGCGCGTACTGATGCGGGACTACGATAATTTCCCTCGTGGAGTACAGAGCGATAGTTCTTCTCGAAAAACTCACCCCTTCTTCTGTCACAACCACTCGGCACCGAGCCAAACTAACAGGTGGCATCTGTGACGTCCTAGCTATACTGGCGCTGCATTACTATATTATGGAGAAAATACAGAATTCATCCGCAGAAAAAATGTCGTGTGTTGTCTATGACTGCTTTAGATATATGGGGGGTCTAGTTGTTACAAAGTTGTTTTATCCTTTGAGTAAATTTGTGTGCCTTCTTTGAAGGAGCACACTAACTCCCAAGTTTTCATATATATTGTAGGCCGTGAGCAACACTTTCAAACAAGCGAAGCCGCCGCGGTGGCTCAGTGGTTATGACACTCGACTGCTGACCTGATAGACGAGGGTTCGATCCCGGCCGCGGCGGTCGAATTTCGATGGAGGCGAAATTCTAGAGGCCCGTGTACTGCGCGATGTCAATGCACGCTAAAGAACTCCAGGTGGTCGAGATTTCCGGAGCATTTCACTACTGCGTCCCTCATAGCCTGAGTCGCATTGGGACGTTAAACCCCCACAAACCATAAAGCAATCGAATATGGAAAGCAAGGGTTACTTGCACCAAGAGACTGCGTTCAGAACCGTGCCGCGGGGCGAAAAAGCAGGAAATCTCTAAATATTCAAATCGCGGACGGTTAGAGACCAACTAATGTACGCGGGCTAACGGCATTCTACCTTCCTTAAAAGCACCGCGTTCTGGGGGTTTAGTAGTGACCGCAGCGTTTTCTCATTCAGCGGACTTAGCGCCCACGGTTGCCGCAGCCTCAGCCAAAATCTTGTTACTTCATTCGGCCCGCTCTCGAGAGTGACGCAGCCCGAACACGCAAACAAAGAGCTCCCACGAAATGCGCGCGGGGGGAAAGGGAGGCCGGCACGCTTTGCCCTTTTCGACTTCCTCTGCACGCCCACTAGCTTTTCTATTTCCGAATGCATGCATATATTACGCTCGCACTGCGCCTCTTGCCTCTGGTGAGATGCGTAGCGCTTATAGCCTAGTGGGGACACTGGCAAATAGACGGTGTAAGAGGTGGCTCCTCGCTAAGCAGTGATCGTAGCCAAGTTGTGCTAGCACCAGATGCAGCAGGTATAGGGCAAACCGCGCACAAAGAAGAGGAGGAGTGGCCGACCTTTTCTTATGGCTACTCGCGTAGTCGCGCGCTTGCATTCACTTACGCCACGCGGGAGGACCCCTTACTTCCATTTCTCTGCCCTGAGCCCTTGTCTATACCCCTGTTGTCGACGGAGCAAGCAGCCACGCGTGCTTAGTAAGCCGGGTCGTTTTACAGGCGTGGGGCTGCCTTCGCGTTTTGTCGTAGCTTATTTTTAACTCAAGGGGAACATAACACTACTGCGCCCCCGGCACGAATGAAAGGAGCAGTAAAATTCATTATGCATCTCGGCAGTCGTGTACCAAGGGCGCCTTGGTCTGGAAGCGAGCGTGCTTTCGACCCGAGTCTTCACTGGCCCGCTGCAGATACGCGCGATCTCGTTGCCCCGCCGCTGATGCTGACGCACCGCGTTCGATCGCGAGCTCTTCGCGTATGCGCACCCGGGGACTTATTCTCACAAACAACACCTGGCGCGCCAGACATTGCTTGAACAGTATGCTCAGAAGTGTTCAAAATGTACGCTGCTACTGCTTCTTTTTGGCCGGTGACCAAACGACAGGTTATATATACACACATATATATATATATATATATATATATATATATATATATATATATATATATATATATATATATATATATATATATATATATATATATATATATATATATATATATATATATATATATATATATATATATATATATATATATATATATATATATATATAAAGTAAGCCAATGGTCACCGAAACCAAGTTGCAAGGGGAATGTTTCTAATTTTAAAAAAAATTTGTAATGCCAATCAATTGGTTTAAAGATATATATATATATATATATATATATATATATATATATATATATATATAAGAGAAGTGGGCACTTCTACAAAGACAGTCCTGAAGAAGACCGCACCGCGGTCGAAACGTTAATAAATAAAAGTGTCTTTGTAGAAGTGCCCACTTCTCTTAAATCTTTATTCTGCGGAGCCAACGCAACCTACGTTCGTAATATATATATATATATATATATATATATATATATATATATATATATATATATATATATATATATATATATATATATATATTAATTGCGTAAGGGTAAGAGGATTTGCTTGTAACAGCGAGCGGCGGAGAGGAGTATTTCACAGCGTATTGAGAGACTCACTCTGGCTTCTCTGAATATGACGAGGCACGTGGTACACTGTGCGCACGACGCTGTGCTGTTCAAGGCGAATGCTAGTGAGAAAAGAAAATGTCAAAATGCGAACAACAGAATTCAAAGCCTGTGTACGCGGGGAACACTGAAAGACACGGGAGTCATACTTCGACTCCCAATATTCACGCGGTAACACCTGACAGTAGCCGAATACAAGAGCCCTGCCTATTATGCAGTATATACGCGCAGATATTAGAATAGGTTCGTTGAAACGCATGAAATACTGTCCAGACTTTTCCTTCTGATAAAAGAGCGCTTCGCGGTGTGTTTTCTTCGGGCCTGTGCAGAGGCTTGTCCAGGAACGAAGCATATTCACCGCCTCTTTGCTGGAGCATTGTTTTTGAGGTTTGAAAACACAGTAAAAAAAGACACGGACAAACAACCTGGCACAAGTAAAAGAAAACAAACGTTCCCGCGGCGCCCATATTGCCGGTGGCCACACGGCGGTCATATGTTTCGATCTTTGCATGAGTAGTTTTGGTGCCCTTGTCTATTTTTCTTGCGTTTCTAAGCAACGACAAGAGTTTGCTCATTATTCGGGTTTTGAGGGTTTTGTGGGATAAAAGGCTCGCGGATTGTTCGCCATGAAAGGGAAGTTGAGTAAACACTCCAGAGCAGTTCAGTAGATTGGAGAAAAAGGGGAATCGTTTCCTACATGTTCCTGGCAGGTGGCGCTTACTTAAGGCTGATGCGTAGATCAAAGGGCAGAGGTGGCTCACGGCGAGATTGAATACAGCGCAGCATTGCTTTATGCATGATTATTAAAGAGCGTTATGTGACAGTGACAGTAACGAAGCTGATTAGAGTGCACTAGACATGACCCTTGTCGCCGGAACGTGGATCGCGCCTCTGACTATCAGAGATGACAGTGCAAATAGAGTAGTGTTTGTAGCCCCAATGTAACTGTCCGCGTTTCATATCAGACATGTCATACAGCACACGAGTAATTTTCTTTTTTTTTAACCAATAAAAACAATGACTACATCTCCGATTACTTCTTCATTGTTGCAGAGAAAACTCCCATCAACGTGGCGGGTGCTCGCCGTACTCTGTCATATGACGAGTGAGCGTTTCCACTGCATGACAGGTAGCTAAAAACATGTAATGCATTTAATCTGCGAATAATTGACATAAACTGAATTAATTGGCCTGCTGCCAAGGACTTCGCGGGAGCGCAATGAAATGGACTGCCAATTAGGGTGGTTGGTGGCTGTGGCAAACTAGGTTGCAATATCCATCTAGTTTTATGTATTGTGAATAGTGTTTTAATAGGGAGTATTAATTTGGCTGTGGTTGCGTCAATGTAAGAAGAAAGAAAGAAAGGAAGAAGGAAAGAAAGAAAAGCGAGAAAGGAAGAAAGAAACAAAGAAAGAAGGAAAGCGTAGACAGCTGGGCTAGTTGGTTCACAGTCGCATTATGATACATCGTTCTGGCGCACGAAAAACACGGACGAAGGAAGAACAGACACACAATCGCCGGACATCAACTGAAGTTTATTCACAGAAACCAGTCCTATATGTACAGATGTGACCACCAGGTAGCTGATATCAAAAGCACAAAATATCAAAAGCAGCAAAGTGTTTTCTTCACGGTAAAAAACCCACAAAGAATCTGCGCCTTTCCGCGCTATCGTTACGGAAAAGGGATCCTGGCAGGGCTCCTTGTCAAGGTTCCTGCAGAAGCACCTTAGTGCCATTTCTTTAGACGACCCATTTCTGGTAAAAAATTCCAATCAAGTCATTGCATATTTTTCTGGCGTAGAAGCTTCATGCCCAAAGAGATTTGCCTTTTCAATTGATGTTGAAGATTTATTCTACTCAATACCTCACCCCGAGCTGTTTTGCGCGGTCAGAACTTTCATTGAAGACGCCGGGCCTGTGGCTTTTCAGAATATGACAGGGTTATCTACCGACAATTTTCTAGAGCTTTTAAGATTTTATCTTTCATCCACCATTGTCACCTTCAATGATCGTTGCCTCATCCAAAAAGAAGGAGTGTGCATAGGCTCTTGCCTAGCACCGCTTTTAAGCGATATATTTTTATCCACCCTTGACAAGCGCATTCAGGCGTCCCTTTACAACGCCAGCGTGCTGAAAGTTTTTAGATACGTAGACGACTACCTTGCAGTAATGAACGCGACTGAGGCTCGGGATAGGGGTATTGTCGTGGACGACATTATTGACATTTTTGTTTGCAACGCCTTTGGCATGAAGTTCACGCACGAACTGCCGCAGGAAGGGCACATCCAGTATCTAGATGTGTGCTTTATTTTTGAGGAAACGCGCGTGTGCTGGCAGTACAAGCCACGGTCGAGAAAACAAATTATTAACTACAAATCGGCTCATTCTAAGCTCGTGAAGAGAGCTATTGCAAAAAACTGCATCCGCTCTGCTCTAGCCAAGTCGTGTGAGCATCGAGTCCGGGAGAGTGTCCATGCCCAACTAAGGCGTCTGGAGAAGGCAGGTTTCCAGAGAGAAATCGTGGCCTCAGTGGTCGAAAGCCAGATTAGCGAAGTAAAATCTGGTGGACGGCACAGGCAGGTGGATAACACACGCCCGCAACAGCGACCTGTCGTTGTGCCTTACTGGCACAAGGTCTCGCACCGCCTCAAGAAGGTCGGGGACAAGTGCGGCGTCCGTGTAGTTTTTTCAGCTCCGGAGAAGCTGGGACGCCTGTGCCGCCTAGTAAACGAACCCAAAAAGAGGTCTGCCTGCAAAATTAGGCACACCAAAGCCCTCGTCGACTGCAAGGTTGGCGTGGTGTACAACATCCCTCTCGCCTGTGGCAAATGCTACATTGGACAAACCGGGCGCTGTATCAACGAACGCTTGCTAGAGCATCGCAGGACAGTAACTTCGATTAGTGGCGGAGGTCATTTAGCTGACCACATTCGCCGTTGTTCGTATAAGCCAGCATGCAAGGCGTTTTTGGAAAAAACAAGTGTGTTAAGAATGTTCAGGACTCAGAAAAGCCGGGAAATTTTTGAAGCCCTCTGTATTGCCAATGATAAAGATCACTGCGTCAGTACTCCCTCTATTGTGCTTAGAAGAAAGGAACTAGATTATCTGAAGGCTAACGGTGTTGATCGTGTCAGCTAGGCACAGAAATTGTGGGCGATTTGCATGAAGGCACGTGTGCGATATGGAACCTGTGGCTCTGGTTGATTGCCTTTTGGTTTTCCCGATTTTGTGCTTTTGATATCAGCTACCTGGTGGTCACATCTGTACATATAGGACTGGTTTCTGTGAATAAACTTCAGTTGATGTCCGGCGATTGTGTGTCTGTTCTTCCTTCGTCCGTGTTTTTCGTGCGCCAGAACGATGTATCATAATAAAGAAGGAAAGAAAGAAAGAAAGAAAGAAAGAAGGAAAGAAAGAAGGAAAGAAAGAAATGAAGAAAGAAAGAGAGAAAGAAAGGAAGAAGGAAAGAAAGAAAGGAGGAAAGAAAGAAAGAAATGAAGAAAGAAAGAAAGAGAGAAAGGAAGAAAGAAAGACGAAACGGCTGGAAAAGTAAACGCGCATTTACTGGTTTCTCCAGCCTCATCGAGGAACCACTGTGCCGCTGATAAAAATACTATTTCTCCGAATAACCGTTTCCCCGTGACGACAGATCTGACCCTGCAGGGGGGCAAAATTAACGCGGTGGCCGTGGGCGCTGCGTGTCTCGTGGGAACCTTCTCGCGGCTGTTGACGCGACGCCCCGCTTATGTGCGGACGCAATCGCTCATGAAGCCGAGCTTGCTCTCAGTGAGAGGCTTGTTTGTTGCACGTTCGGCGTAGGGGCGGCGGCGCGCGATCCATTGTTTGCCCAAAGTTGTTGGGCTCTCAAGCCCAGCAGGAGGCCAGCAAACGCCTTAGCGCGGTGCGCTTCCATCTTCTGGATGGCAATAAACTCAATAAGTCTTGTTGGATGATTCTCGCGGCGACGCCTGTTTAAGCCAAGTTGATTGAAACTCCGGGCCCCCGGGGCACGCAGGGATGACACCTTGCTTTCGTCCGCCATCGCCGCTCCGATCTCTCCGCTGTCCCTTCCTTCCCGTGCCCTCCTATGCCCCTTCCGCCTAGCTTCTGCACTCGTATCTTTTTTGTTTGTTTATTCTACTACACCTGCACCAGCCTGCGTCTGCTGCGGTTGTTTGCATGAGCGTATGTATGCGCGTTTTTGTCTTTTCTTGTTTTGTTCTTTCCGGCATTCACGCGGGGCATGCTGGGGTGTGTGGTGCATAACGGGATGTTATTGCTGCGACTAGTGCTCCCGACTGTGGGCCTAGATTTTGTCCAGTCTCCAGAATCTGTTGTGTACCTATGCTGAGGTATATCCAGTCTAAATCGGGAACAAGCTATCAATAGTAATGACAGGTTGGTGACCGAGAGGCATTCCATACCCAACAATCTTGAACAAATGTATTTTTGGCCGGGAAACCTTTTATCAACGCAATTTTGGCATATAATGTAAGAGTTCGTTATAACATTAAAACACTCAATATATCCGCAGATCACGCGACGGGAGTCTTGAATTTTTTGTTTCTATTAATGTATTCGTTGTTGTAAAAAGCGTTCGCTATTGGTTTTCTATGAGAGTGTTAACTGTTGGATGAGATCGATGGAAACACTTTAAAAGAAAGATTTTGCTACATTTCAGAAGAATAGAATATCGCCTTGATTATTTCTGTAAAAGTATCCTACAATTTTCCAATTTTCGAAATTTTTGTCCGAAATTGTTAGACATGCATCGTCCGCATTGCGTTTTAGGCTATCCACGTTAAAACTACGCAACTGCATAGTACCCTCTGCATCAGCTGTTATATTTTCATACCAGGATCGAATACTTAAACAGAGCCTTTGTTTAAAACTCAGACACGAAAAAAGAAACCTGAATAGCATGGCCGTTCTTTGAACAGACTCGAAGCATTCAAGCGCCTCGTTTTACTCATTCGTCCTTGACTGCTACTGTCATGCGGACTAATTTTAGTTTGAAGGTGTAGCGTGAAGCTCGCAGGAAAAACGCACGCACACACGCACGCACGCACACACACACACACACACACACACACACACACACACACACACACACACACACACACACACACACACACACGCACACGCACACGCACACGCACACGCACACACGCACGCACACACGCACACACACACACACACACACACACACACACACACACACACACACACACACACACACACACACACACACACACACACACACACACACACACACACACACACACACACACACACACACACACACACACACACACACACACACACACACACACACACACACACACACACACACACACACACACACACACACACACACACACACACACACACACACACATTGAGTACTCTGTAGCTACGTTTCAGAGGCTGAGAAAAAAAAGCCCTTCAAGTGTTATGAAAAGAACTCCTGAACTCCCCCTCTTCGATTAAATGATGGGAAAGCATTTCTGGCCACAGGGACTGCGAACCGCATGGTGAAATTATACAACGCCCAGTGCACACGAGCTGAATGATCCATGAGAGCGACATCAGTGCCATCGCACCTGCGAACGCTGTCCGTGTAGTAGGGAGGAACACGAAAAGAATGCAGCTTTTAAACTGCTAATAAAGGCATTTGCGGCAAACATAAAAAAATTGCGCCATTTCAGATTAGTTCTAGCGGCCGAACATGTACTTTTCATTTAGGGCAGAAACATCGGAGCCAGGGTTACAACTTCTTCCCACAGCGGCAGCTTTCAATTAAATCCAGTGCACTACAAAGCGCTTTTTTTTGCATTGGATTTATAGCTTCTATAATTATCTCGCAATGTTAACGAAGGGAATAAAACTTGGTAGACTGCAAACTTACGCATGATGGGCCCGCGTACTTTTGTTCCTTTAACGTACCATCATTGTACTTCTTGTAGCGCCTGCGAACAGAACGACTTCACTAGAAGCTGCACTACGTTGCCGTTGTCGCCGCGTATTCTTCCATAGCTGCAGTCCCAAACGAACCGTGCATGCTTAGAAGCCCGCGCATGACGCTGTGAAGTGTGTGGATGCATGGAATTGCATGTGTGAAAGTTATATTTAGAGAGTTTAGCGCTACGGAATTCACGCCCGCTCTTAGACAAGGATACTCTCAATGTTGCGCTTTCTCCTTACCTGTCCCCAGTTTGACCTCCTTCTACCTGCCGCTCTGGCTGAGTTGCTTTGGTATTCGGCTGCTAATCCCAAGGTGACGAGTTCGATCCCGGCCGCGACGGTCGTATTTATATGGGGGCGAAATACAAAAACGCCCGCCTGCTGTGCGATGACAGTTCACGTTAAGGGAACTTATGTTGTCTAAATTAATCCGGGAGCCCTCCACTGCTGCATCTCTCACAGCCCATGTGTTGCTTCGAGACGTTATACCGCACAATTTACAATTTATATTTTTCACTTCCTTCGTACCTTCCTTCACAACGTGGTTGAGGTGTCCACGTGCATGGGACGTATGCTGGGTCTTTCCTTTCTTCAGAATTTCTTTCCCCATCTCCTCTTCCTCATGAATGGTGGCGCATATTGTGAGGCTGTGGTAAGTTTTACAATCGATATTTCCTTATACTGCAATTATGAGTAGGTTGTTTATGAAATTTGAAATCGCAGCTATAATACTGTGGGCAAGATCTTTCTTAAGGGCATACAAAAAAGGGGGGGGGGATAGTATACAAAAAGGTGAAGAGCGAATTATATCAACTATGTTTAGTGCGCAATGCCTCCTTCGTAAACAACAAAAGTGTCGGACAAGAACTTAAAAAGTGAATGCCTGCAAAAACCGGGAAGAGGCATCAGGTAGAACACGCTTGCAACGAGCTCTCGACAGCTGATGCGTATTACCTGCGCAAAACGCTGATCCGCTGCTTGTACAGAGAAACTGCTCCTTCGGTTCCTGAAACTATGCAGCAGGTTACGCATCTTCCAC
Organism: Amblyomma americanum; assembly: GCF_052857255.1. Classification (NCBI taxonomy): domain Eukaryota; kingdom Metazoa; phylum Arthropoda; class Arachnida; order Ixodida; family Ixodidae; genus Amblyomma; species Amblyomma americanum. The sequence goes on along the minus strand of NC_135497.1, from coordinate 132,895,052 downwards.
GGATGATATTGCTCTTTGAGTTACAGTAAAACGGAAGTTTGCGCGATGGTTTGTCTTATGGGGGTTTAACGTCACAAAGCGACTCAGGCTATGAGGGACGCCGTGGTAAAGAGCTCCGGAAATTTCGACCACCTGGGGTTCTTTGACGTTCACTGACATCGCACAGAACACGGACCAATATAATTTCGCCTCCATTGAAATTTGACCGCCGCAGCCGGGATCTAACCCGCGTCTTTCGGGTCAGCAGCCGAGCGCCGCAACCACTCAGCCACCACGGCGGGCCTGAAGTTTACACGAGTCGAGGTCTTAGTTATACGGGTCTTAAACTGTACGGGTTTTAAATTATACGAGTGTTGGAAGTTTACACGTATACGTTTGCTCTTCAAGCTTTCACTGAAGCAACAGCTTGTCTGTCTGTTGTTGCCAGGAAGAAAGAAAAGGAAAGTGCACAGGCCTGCCCACTGGCTCAAGCCGAGCCACAATCGCTACCAAGCGTGTCTGACCGGCGTATGGCTGACCGTAGAAAAGCGGAATCATATGTAGCACCCCTTTTCTGCATGTCACGGACTTGGCGTGTGGTACGCCTCATGCCTGAAGGGTGTCGTTGCCGGACCGTTGCGGTCCACTCTTCCAGAGACGAGGAACAGTTTATGGATCAGAGGGAATACAACCTGGGCGCTGTGCTTCGCAGCCTCTTTATTCAACCTTTGTCCCAATTTATGAATTTAGGGCGACTCGCCTCACGGTCTTAAAATGTGGCGACTTGATTTTTCGTCGCCTTTACAGCGGACTTCAGTAGGGTCTTCGCAACCGCCACCGGTATTGGCAATGGAAACCTAGCTGTCTTAGACCGGCCTGCTTACTGACGCTTTCGTCAATATGCCGGTCGCTCCACAAATTTGTCAGCATGTGTCGTAAAGTGTACAACAAAATCACCAACGTTCATGGCTAAAGTACTGCATTGCAACTCTGAAAGAATAAAAAAAAACGACAAAGAAAAGGCACGCAGGTGCTGCTTGTGTGCGGTACTTGTCTCTGTGTTTTTTTCAGAGTTGTGTTGTACTACTTGGTCATGCATCACCAGCAAGCCCACATTGTTGTCCTAATAGGCTCATTGCACACAGGAAAGGAGTGCTATATAGGATTCCACTCACCTGCACTCAGGTGCACGTTGGTCAGCCAGGCCGTTGCTTCTATGAAAGACGGAAAGAGCACAAATGCGCGAGTGCACTTCTAAACTTTACCAGCAGCGCGTATTCCTTCAAATGGAAATTCATACCTTACTTCCTGCGAACTTGCATTCCGTGCTGAAGTTAAAGGATCAGCTTAATCGGGAGGTAGGTGAAGCATACTGCATGATTTCGGCAAAGGTACAGGAGGCAGTAAGTGCACCTAGCGTTTCGCACTCTAGGCAGGAGGTCAACTTTTCGAATAGGCAATGATCATATTTGCGCAGGCACCGGGTACGTATCTGTTCGTCGACATTTCCTTGCACTTGCGTTGGATTTTGTGCCTCTATATCGCTACTCAACTCGTTTGTGTCAGTTTTTGAGTATTTTTGTTCGTCATTTTACGCGTGCAAATAGGAAGCGCCTTACCATAAACGCAGCTGTTACAGCCTTCGCTCGCCACCCTTCTGTGGGTCTCATTTTTTTTTTCCGCCTTTGCACCGGTAGTTACCGTTTTAGTACTAGCCTTAAATCCGTTATGCTACTCCAATTCACCCTGTTCAAACCCTACTCTTTCTTGACTTCTTCTATGTAAACTAAATCACCTTTTCGTGGTGTTTATTCTTTGAAAACACCTTACAACTGGCAATGTGTGTGCCCCATAACGAGTATTTCGGAACAAAAGTATTTTTCAACAGGAAAAAGTGTATGAACGCAGTTTTTTTCATATATTTGAATATTTCACTATAACAATCAATATATCTGGAAATCTCTCCACAGCATGTTTGCACTTTTTTGTTATTAACGTTTTTGCTATCGTCAATACTGTTCCCCATTCGTTTTCTATGGCAGCTTTAACAACTCGTTGCGAGCGATGGAAAAACTTTAAATGAAAGATTTTGCTACCCATGAGAGGAATGGACCATTGCTTTCAATATTTTCATAGCAGTACCTTGCAATATTACAGTATTCGAAATTTATGTCCAAGAATGCTGGACATAACAAGTCACCGGGAGATACTCACAAGTGCACAATAGCAACGTGGTCATACTCGTTGCTCGTCTCAAGGTTTTAACCCGTCACGGCGGCTGAGTTCAACCCCTGAGTTCAACCCCGAGTTCAACTGAGTTCAACCCCAACCGCGGCGGCTGCATTTAGTTGAAAGCGGAATGCAAAAGAAACGTCCGTGTACTGCGATTGTGGAGCACGCTAAAGTGCACCATTTGGTCGAAATTAAGCTGGCGTCCTCTATAATAGACATATGCCTCACAGCTCACAGCTCGCTGCTTTGGAACGTGTAAGTAAATTATTCAGTCAGTGAATTAATTGAAGGTGCCCGCTAACATAAGCAGAACTTACGTTGAATTCTGCATTCGGTTTCAAGAAATGTGTTTTGCGTACATAAATACTCTTGTTAAGCTTTAAAAAAAATACACGTGCATTGCACGTCTTGGGTTTTATGATTTTTCAGACGCGGAAAAACGGAAGGTACAAGGGAAGGAATGTGCTTGTTTCATTGTATCTTTCAAAACGTCTACTGCGAGACCATTTCGTTGAAACTGGCGATGCGAACGCGACGCTCACAGGCTTTGAGTTACGACTTCGTCCTTTTTGTGCCGCTATCGTCGTCAAGCAGCGAAGTTGGTAATGGTTTGGACACGGCAGGCAAATTATAGTGGTGGCTACAGTCCCATACCTGAGCATTGAACCATTATCTGGCTTGATCGAAGACTGGAATGTTGCGCGCGCGCACACGCACACAAGAACAAATACATTTGTATGTACGCTAGCATTTCTTTCAATTTTCTGGCGCCCCACTTCACCTCCAGGAAACATCGACCACACGGATGGCCCGAATCTGATCCGCAGGACCTCGCGGCGCATTGAGCGAACACTGCAGGAGACCACAATTCAGAGAGTCGCACGAGCTGGAGCCATCATCACCGACCGAATAACCTGCCATCAATGGTGATGATTGTAACCCAAATCTGTCGTCACCATCTATCTAGCTCCGCCACAAAGATCAGGCCTATGCGAGCGAAATTGTGCAGTCGCGCGAGCTACAAATAGCTAGAATGATTCAAACCAGCATCCATGCCATCCCAGGTCCTAATGATATCGCACGACACGCCATCACGCCACCCGCAATCAAAACACACGCAAGGAACAAGCGGCACAATGTATTCTGTCGTTTGTTCACATCCGGCACTTGCGTGTTGGCGGCCAGATGTCTTTCTTCAGACACAAGAATGAAAACATGAGTTTTCTTTTTATTTTTGCGCTGCCCAAATGGTTCGGCCTTTGTGCACACATGGACTTCTCTCTACTTACCTTAAATTTGTTCCCTCTTTTTGTGTGCACCTGAGGCGGTCTCGGAGATCCGTTGCAATGCTCGTGCCCGCGCACTGATGAAGTCGATCACGCGCTGCAGGGATAAGTAGTTCAAGGACTTGAAACGACGCGTGTCATGCACAAGTGCGTAGGTAATCGAATTAGGCTAATTCGAATGGAGTCCATGCTTTTTGTTTCATCAGAAATGGAAATGATGAGTCATGTATGGAACTTAACAATGTGCGTTGATTTTAGTGCATCGTGGGATTGTTTATCTTGAATGCGAAATATGAAGGATGAGCAGGGATGTTACAGAGGAAGATATTCGTTTGCTTACCCTCATACAGGGAAATGGGTTGAATTGAAGAATAGATGGAGCTTTGTGGCAAGTCCCAAGTGTGCGTGAGTGTGCGCCAAATACGACATGTTGAAGGCTGGAATTGTGGTCGTGACTGCAGTTTTCGATGCACCTGGTGTGAACGAGTAATAGTCCGACGTTTATCCTCCTGCCTTCACAGCCCACTCGGAAGTCTCCAGGTCAGAGTGTAGGGAGTCGTCGAAGAGAAGGCCACGGCCGAGTTGGTTTGCTGGCACCGTCACAAGTAGCGAGGAACGGTCTGCTAGATTAATCAGAAAGGTATGAGCGTTGTTACGAGCGCCTCCGCCCGCTGGAGTCCAAGTACGCTTTCTTCCTCATGGCAGGACAGTTGTCGTGTCAGCTGTCGCAGTGTCCTTCAATGTTTTGAAGGATTCTGTTTGTCGTAACAGGGAAGCTTCGGGTACTCTCAACCGAAGGTTTTTCTCACAGTGGCTTGAGATGATACCCGCAGTACGCAGTTGTCATCCTGCCATTTTACTTTTGGGACAAAACATGACCGGATCAAAACGTACTCTATTAAAAAGCGTCGTGCTAGAAATCTGTGTAATCGAGGCCTAATGTAAGAAAGAAACTACAGCACCCCCTTCGCACATTGTGTTAGGTGCTTGTTTAGACAATGCTGAAGATTTATTCTGTCATGAAATAAAGAAAAGCCGAAAAAATCGGCGGAAGGAACGAAAAAATTATCATTAGAGACGTTAAGGATATAGCCCGTGGATATGTTTTCAAAGCCTGAGAAGTTAGCACTACCTTGTTGTTTGTATACACTGACATTTACGATTTTGTGCGTTGTGTATGCCGGTTTCTGAAAGTCATGACAGGACTCAGAATCAAGAGCAGCCATAAGCCTTACAATTTCCGGAACGCTAAGATGGCATTGTTCTAGATCATCAAAGGGAACCCAATATACCCCGTCATGGGTCTGCCATCGAAAGCCTCCGATTCGCGGTGGCTGTTCATCGTAATAAGAACATTGATCCTGAAAAAGCGGTGATGGCTGACACACGAGCACGCACGCTTAGGCACCAGTTAGCTTAGCGCAAACAATCGGCTATTTCGCCAGAGCCAATCCGGCCGCTTTCGCTGTTATTAAGGGCAACTTTCGGTGAAGAGTGTTTGTTTTTCTCAGCGTCTCGATAATTCAGTTTACCTGGCGCGCTGAACGGGCCGTCGTAAGCAGGCGCCCGGACCTGACAAGCCCCGAAGACGACGCCACCGCGCCGAACGACGTGTTTGCCAAGCGCAGCTCGGAGGAGACAAAGAAAAAGGAAAAAAAGGCGCTTCAATCATGCTAGCTGGTCCGCCGCGCTCCTGCCATAAATTCACCCTGGCTCCGACGAAGAACACGGGTGGCGCACTTTGCCGCGATAATGGCTGCTGACACCGTGGCCCCCATTATGCGTAAACCAGCGCTGCGGGGACCGCGGTTGTCGGGCGCTCTATCAGAGCGTGAGGTTTTGCGTGAGCCTGAGGTTTGCTTGCCCGAGATACAGGCAGCCCGTATTCTGGTGCTCCAACGAAGTGCAATCTGTGCTGTCAAAAAAAAAGAGGAAATATAAAGGAAGAAATCACTCCTCCTGCGGCCATTCTTTTATTTGGTTTTGCTTGTCATCCCTGGCTTCGGAAAAGTTGTTTAAAACATGGTCTCGAGGAGCGGATCGCTCAAGTCAACAAATGGGGCAAGTAAAGTGCGCTGGAATGTCGACGTAAGTTCCCCATAAAGTGTGCGCAGAATCGTTCAGGGATGCTCCAATAGACCATTCATCTCCAATAAAATTGCCAACAGCGTTTGTTAGAGCCGATACGGCGGTGGGTATGGGTGAACATCCTGCTGTACGAGTGCCAGGAGCAAAACATTCGCAATGAAGTTCAAGTGTCATCTTCAGCGAAGAAGAAGATACAGATCTGAAAGAAGCTAAGAAATAAAGCGAAATGGTAGGCTGTTTGCAAACCAAAAGACAACGAATAATAATAATAATCAATCAATCAATCAATCAATCAATCAATCAATCAATCAATCAATCAATCAATCAATCAATCAATCAATCAATCTTTATTTTTTCGGTGCCCAGGAACAACCCAAAGGTCTTGGTGCTGGTACACCATTCACACGCACAAAATGTACATTTATTTCACTACAAAGGAAGACACTCAGGGGAGGTAATGCAGCAGTCAAGGCGATAGAAAAAAAAGACACATAAACTAGGCGCGACAGCAAGCATGGAACAAAAAAGCGAGAACAAGGAAACAGCGAGAACAGCGGTAAATGAAAACAGCTAGAACAGGCAACAGACATATAAATAACTAATAAAACAATAAACAAAGAGAATGAACACAAGAACGACCGATAACAGCCAAGTACAGCATATATCAAAATACAAACAAGAATAAATCCAATACTAATATGAACGAATAAGAGATCTCTGAAATACAAGCTAGAAATACAATCATACACAATAAGAAATGTAATTAGTGAACGCGTTACAGACAATCAGGCGTGAGTACACAGTATTAAAGAAATAATATTAATGAAAACAAGTATACGTGATGTACAATTAAGGAGAGAAAAAAACAATATAATACCGGTGCAAACGCACAAGTGTAGTAAAGACAAAATGCATGAAAGGGGAAGTTATGTATGAGAAAAAGAGTGCTCAAAGTGGAACGTCACGGACATTCAATATAAAGGAAGGGAGAGAATTTTCGAATATATCAAGGTGAGGACAAAGAGAATTAAACAACTTTTGCATTCTGTCCAGAGGGGAGAGGGAGTGCAGGAGCGCAGAAACTTGAAATGGTCTGAATTCCCTTATGCTCTTTCGCGGTACACGCAAAAGGATACGCGCTAGGAGCTGAGGGCATAGAATGTGACCATGAAGAAGTTTATACAAGAAAATTATATCTGCTTTCACGCGACGGCAGCTAAGAGAAGGAAGCTGCAGTGAGTTACTCCGTCTGGGACGAGAGCTAGAAGTTTTGCAAGAAAACCGATGTTGAAATATGCGTAAAAACTTTAGCTGAACTCTGTCGATTTTTTCACAGTTCGACTGGCAAGTGCCGCTCCAAACAACAGACGCATATTCCAAAAGCGGCAAGCATATGGAGAGGTAGAGCTTTAAGAAAGGGAGTTGGGATCGAAACTCTCTCGAAAGCCTGCAGATGAAGCCGAGTGTACGCATAGCCCGTAGAGCAATGCGTTTTGTATGAGAGGAGAAGCTGAGGCTACGGTCGAAAAGTACGCCGAGGTCATTAATTTCATCAACCCTGGGCAGCGGCCTACCATTCACAGAATAAGAGTAGAGAAGACTGTGCGTTTTACGCGTAAATGAGACAACCTTGGTTTTAGATGAATTAAGAGTGAGCCCATTCTTCAAGCACCGATCAGAGAAGGCGGATATGTCCGATTGCAATGACAAGCAATCATGAAGAGTATGTATTGCCTTGAACATTTTTATATCATCCGCATAAAGGAGAAACGAGGAGTTTTTGACCACGGAGGAAACGTCATTGATAAAAACAGAGAACAGAAGCGGGCCTAATACCGAGCCCTGAGGAACTCCGCTGGTTGGAGTGTAAACAAATGAGGTCTGTCCATTTACACTGACAAAGCAGGACCGATCAAGAAGATAGTTGCGTAAGAGGGCTACAATTGAAACGTCGATCTCAAGCAGCAGAAGCTTTTGAAGAAGTAATGAGTGAGTAACAACGTCGAAAGCTTTGCTCAAATCACAGTACACACCGTCTACCTGACTCCTCTGAAGGACTTCAGCTGATGTATACGTCATAAAAGTCACAAGGTTAGTTGTAGTAGAACGACCTTTTATGAAACCATGCTGATTATGAATGATTACATTTTTAAGGTGGAAGGAAAGTACTTTGTGCAAAGCTAATTCAAAAAGCTTAGAGGTTGCACAAAGAAGAGAAATGGGGCGGTAGTTCGAAACATCAGATTTGTTTCCTGATTTGAAGAAAGGGAAAACACGCGCCGTTTTCCACACGCGGGGAAAGGCAGAATTTTTCAAACAGTTATTAAATATCGTGGTTAAAACAGGGACGAAGGTACTATTGAAGGCTTTTATTATGGCGGCTGGAATGCCATCAGGTCCAGGGGACAAAGATGGTTTCAAACACTTAAGACTCTCACTTACTAACTTCTCGTCAAGAAGAACGGAATTAGGTGCGCCAGCTGGAAGGCATACGGAATCGCAACGTGGAGATTTGTACACGGAGGAAAAGTGTTGAGCAAAGCCGTCAGCGACGTTCCGAATTTCATTCCCATGAGAGTCAACTAAGTGAATATGACTATCAGATTTATTCGAGCGTTTGCGAACGTATCTCCAGAATTCAGTAGGACGATTAGAGGCACTATTCTCTAAATATTCAAGATAGAACTCATGATCACGCTTGTACAGGCGTTTGCAAAGGGAACGCAAGCGGCGAAATTCGTCTGCCCATGTATCCAGCCCAGGGCGTTTCGCTTTATGGTGGGCCCGCTCCTTAAGTTTCAGCGCTGTTCTAAGTTCCTTGGAAAACCAGAACGGAAACTTGCTACGAGTAGGAGTGCGCACAGGTATGTACTGGCGCATACCATTGAGAACTATTTCAGTGAAGCGACTGACTTGTTCGTCAACATCGCTGATTTCGTTTAAGACGGACCAGTCGACAGAAGAGAAAAAACCGAAGAGACCAACATAGTCGCCAAGTGCATAAGCGAAACGGGGGGAATTCCCCGCACGATTTGAATTAGCAAAAGGTGGGACAGAAACCGAAGCCGTTAATAATAATAATAATAATGATAATAATAATAATAATAATAATAATAATAATAAAAACGTGAAGGAGCCTACTGGTTGCAGCACGAAATTTAAGTTCCCGAGAGCAGTTGTATTTGTGATTAGCTAAGAATACCCGCGTGAGGCAGGAGTCGTGACAAATTATATAATCAATAGTATGGGACATTTGCTCACTTCAGAAGATGAGGAGCGGCGACATGTTGCTGCTTATGTTCAGTGGTGAGGGAGTTATAGTATGGCATGGTATGGTATGGCATGTGGTGTTTAGCGTGTCCCGTAGCTGCACACGAGCTTGAGGGACAGCGTTGTGGAAGGCTGCGGATTAATTTCGGCAACCTGTGGTTCTTCAAAGGGACACTGTGGGTATTTCCATTAAAGTTTTGTTCTATATAGATTCTATGGCTTTTTTTGGTATAGTCTCTGGTTACGCTAAGACAATTGGATTTAAAAAAACACAAGGACGCCTAATTCCATTATGTGATGGCAAAGCGATAGCACTCAAATCTGTGGATGTGACGCCGGATATGACTTAAGGAGCTTGTGGGACCCATGTTGTTCTTCCCAAGCTTTTCCCGTACACCATCTGCCGCCTGCCATAGCCTGCAGGTGCATGCTTCACACAGAAGAACCTGGCCTGGCGGCCTCTCTGCCGGGCTGGTGGCGTCACTTCCCTCCACCCAATGAGCATTCGCCGGTCTCGTGATACCCCTACCGGTATAATGACATCACGTTTTTCCAGCCAATAAGATTTATCCGATCTGGTGACGTCACTGATGACGTCACTTCCCGTCAGCTAATCAGGATTTTTTTCGGAACAACGTTGGACTGTCGCCGTCGGCTTTTGCTCCTGTGAGGCTTCTATGATATCGCATAAAAATCTGCCCGCCATTCAATTCAAACAGTGACGTCTGCACCGAAAAGGACTTCGTAGCCACCGTTTTGAAGGGATTGATGATGTAGCCTAAAATTGACGCCAGTCAAATATACATCTACTGTCCTGGATTGGAGTCCACTTGGTAACCGTACAACATGCGTAATGCTTAGGAGACGGCACAGTTTTGCACATGATGCGTGGTGAGTTACACAAGTAGAAATGTAAACATGAATATGCTGGCTGACAGTTCGTAAAATCAGGCTACTCAAGAAATATGCAACTTGCGTGAAGATTAATGTAATTTCAGTTTGTACGTAATACTTGGCTTGATGCCATATCTGCGACGGAGTCTCTATTGAACGAAACTGTTTCAAAGTGTAGACGCCCTCTTTTGGAGAAGTTCCTCAACATTTCAGACCAATATAGACCAGTCAAGTAGGCGTGGGATACAGAAAGCCCCCTTTTTTTCTTTTTCAGGAAACATCGTGCGAATATTCGTGAACGGCAAGGCGATAATGAGCAAACAACAGAAAGAGGGTCAGAAGAACGTCTTCGACGTTATCCTAGGGTGCCCCGATATCAGCCTCGCTTGTATTCCTGCCCAGAAGCTTATATATTTGTGTTTTTGTGTTGACATTCGAGTTTTCTTGCTCGTGTTTCATTTCTTGCTGGCTCTACTTACAGCGAAAAAAGAAACGCGAACAAGAGAAACGCATACTGCAAAACGAGAGGATATTGCACTAGGGAGGCAGAATACTAGAGCGGTTTTTTTTCGCATCAAGGGCGTAACAACCGCCGTCTGAAAGTGTTAATAGGCCACGCCTGTAATGCCTCTCCAGCCGCTATTACTTTTTGATCGTTTCTGCTCTTGTTTCAGTTGTTTTCGTTGTGTTTTATTTGACGCTGAGTTCGCGTTAGTTTGTTCTGCCAGGAAAACGTTCTTCATGGAGTGCACAGTCTTATAAGCTTTCAAATGTTTGGGGAGGTGAAAGAAAGGCGCCTAGAGAGCAGTCCGTGATTGATTTGGGCTGTGTGAAAAAAGTAAACGAAATCTTGCACCTGCCACTTGTAGTTCAGGTGTGACACATGAGAATTCGTTGAGATTTGATGTCGATATTGATAGCGATGCGGCACATGTGTGTAAATGTTACGTTATCACGTGATTGTGTGAATAGTTGAGTTTGATGGTAAACCCGGCGTTTGTGGGCGTTGTGAACGGAAAATTTGATTGGTCGTGAGAATCTTGACGTCAGAGACAAGCCATTTCGCTTAAAGGAAAAAAGTGGTTTTGAGAAGGGATGGAAGTCCCTTGCCTCGCGAGTCCGGTACGCTAGCTCCAAGCGAAAAAAGGAATGCTATCGCGTAAAACTCTTAAGTTAAACTTACGTGTCCCCTCAAGTTTTTTTTTGAATTGCCAGCGTCCAGAGAGTTAGCAGGTAATGATAACATACAGAGCAGAATTACGGCCCAAACAAATAAAACGTTAATACAGCTCAAAGTGGAAATGAGTATGCGTCCACTAGGCAGAAGATATGCCAATGAACCGATATAGAGCGTGCTGTTACTATCAATTGATTATCGCACGCGATCCTTTTATTCCAAGGCACGGGTGTCAATTTGAACGAGATCATTGCTGTACCCTAGCTACCTTCATTCCAGGAAAAACTTTGATCTTGTTTTTTTTTTGTTGCAAAGGCACAATCTATCACCTGTCGCAGCCGCGTGGAATCAGTATTTTGCTTTGTGCAGAAAAATGCATTCAGTTTCGCTGAAACGCCTGGCTCTGCTTACTAGAACCTTGTGGTTTCGTACTAAATATTTGTCTTTATGCATATTTATTTTTCTTCGATGCTCGCATCGTCTCCCCGTTCACCAGTTAAATTCATTTGCCAAATATTTTAATTGAACGAATATCTGTTTGTTTTCTTATCAGAAAAGAAGCACTACTTGTAATTCACGCCAGGCAAATATGCATTTGTTTCCCTGTATTGGAGTCCTCTTGGTAATCGTACAACATGCGTAATGCTTAGAAGACGGCACAGTTTTCCACGTGAAGCGTGGTGGGAGTCACACAGGTAGAAATTTAAACGTTAATAGCTGACAGTTCCTAAAATCAGGCTACTCAGGAAATATGCTTGGCATGAAGGCTTGGCATGAAGACCGATTTCATCTCACTTTGTGCGTGACACTTCACTTGATGTCATAGCTGCTATGGAGTCTCCATTTAAGGCTGCTGTTTAAAATTGTAGGCTCCCTATTATAGAGAGGTTACCCAACACTTCAGACTAAATATAGACCAGTCACGTAGGCGTGGGATACAGAAATCCCTGTTTTTCTTTACTTTTTTTGTCAAGACATGTTGCGTGAATATTAGTGACCTGCAAATGGGAAGTTACAGAAAAAAAAATTGCTGGTGGTTTATCATTGATAAGCAAGAAGTATTGTGCGAAACAGTGTTTTGCAGTTGGACACTACCGCCACGTACGTGAAAGCGTGATTGAGGTGTCCACTGATCCTGGGAGCCAGTTATGCGCCTTTCCTTTCCTCAAAATTAACGTAATTTACTATGCTGTCAGCTACAACGCCAATGAACCCAATCAACCCATGTGGCCTTATTGCTCCGGTGCTGCGTTTCTGCCAACACGTTGTCAACGCACACGCAAGCAGCGCACATTTCTCTGTCACTACGACTGTGTAGCTCAAAGCACGCTTGAGGTGTCCGCTGACCAAGGGAGCCAATTATGCGCGTTTGCTTTCCTTTCGTGCCTTTTGCGCACAGATGGAAGTTGCTGAAGACGAGCGTGAGAGTGTGGTGGCAGTTTAACCAGAGGCGTGATCGGCTGCGGCGACAGCGCAGTGTCATCGTGCAGGGGCCAGTGAAACTGAATTGTTCACGGGTTCGAAGCCCAGTCGCGGCAATATTTGCTTTATTTCTGCAGGTATCTGAGGCTTTAGACATCGCCTTTTTTTCTGGATTCCGAGAGAAGTAGTGTTTCGCACTATAAGCGACAAATGAGAGAAGTACGTTTCCGACGTTCTTTTACGGTTCCCCGATTTATTTCGAAGAAAGAGACATGCTGAAACCCTTGTAGACAAGGTAAGTATAAGATATAAAAAAAACTGCACAAAAGAAGTTGCTTTAGCCTAGGACGTTAAGACAGCTCTAGCAAAGGTCGATAACGGTGTTAAAAGAGGTTATAATCTAGGACAGGTAAAGACGCGGTAATGCTGATTACCGTTTATCTAAAAGTTGTTTGCACTCTTCGGTGATTGCTTTTAGGACACCACCGAAGCAGGTTTTTAACATTTGCGGGCAAGTTCTAGCAGCGATTTATTTTTCATTTCACAGTGCAGTATTTTTTGCGGCCCTCTCGGAGGGATCTTTTTTCTTCCTGTGGCGTTCTTTACCGTTTGAAATTCAGGCGGATATAGCGTTACAAATGTGTGCAGCACTCCAAAATACGCAGTTCAAAATTTGAATCTTGAAGCTGCTTGATCTCTCTATTCTCGTCATGCGCTTACACTACCCCTGAAAGTTACCGTATCTTGTCCTGTAACTGTAAAACACGGCGTGTCCTATTCGAACTCCGTGCCCATCGTTCGAAGACTAATCGAAAACTTCAGAACGCATTCAGGTCATTTGAAATCATTTTGAACATGCACTATTTGACTCGTTCCTCGAATCTAATAAAAGTATATTCGATTCGCTATTCGAAAGTCTCAAATATTTGCACACCGCAATAAAAGAACTACTCATATTTGAACAACGCCAAATGGTCTGACGACACAAGGTCAGGGATGAATACGACGACCAGCTGGATAGCGGCTGATTTCTTCTGGACGCCACTTAGATAAGTAAGCACACCCTTCCAATTTTTCAACCTGATCGCGCGAGCGTCAACTGCCTGGCGCTGCTGTACCGGGAGAAAAGGGAGAGGAGATAGCCTGCGAGGGCAAGGCACGCCCACAATTCCTGCTGCTGGAGCAAGCTTCGTCTGCTCGGCTGTTCTCATTAGTGCGAAGCAACCCCTGTCCACCATCAGCTTTTATGCATCGGAGGCCCAAGAAGCTGCGAGCAATTGTTTTTATCCGCTGCATATAGCATGGGTGAGAATGAAAAGAGCGTGCATTTGGGAACTGCCTAGCGTGCCCAAGAAACCAGTTGCAATTGGTTACTTCTGAAAAGCGGATTGAAGAGGGCCCTCGATTTTGCCGTGTTCATTTCGTTAAAGCAAATGCTCTCGGCACGCTTCCCGCAAATACAACCGGGGCCGGCACAGTCGTGCTTGGAACGCTACGCGTTTACACCAGTCCGAAACCGCAAACACGTGGCAGATAGAATACGAAACAAACTCTCTCAGAACTCGGCCATAAAACTTGCTTCGCACGAAACAGAACAGCCAAGTTGACGACACTAGCTACGGAGGCATGATCGACGCGCATGCTGGTTCCCTCTCCCGATTTCCGCTCTGCTTCACCTCCGCACCGCTGCATCGGTCAGTCGACGCTCGCGTGTTCATGTTAATAAATTGGAAGGGTGTATGTACAGGCATGGTTACTTTAGGGGATGGCGCTTAGGCCTAAAGCGATGATTATATAAAGAAAGCAATTATACTCGAGTGCGTAACCGAACCACGTGAAATGGCAGAGATTGCCAAGATTACTTGAGAGGTAGTTTCCTATCTAAAAAGGCAATACCTTTTTGCTGTAGAGTGCTAGATGGCTTTACAACATACGTGCTACACGTCCTGATGGTCCAGTATGCCTCCACAATATTATGCGAACGTATGCGCTAAAAGCGACACAAGAAGACAACACGCGCACGACAGGTGTAAATTGCGTCAAAAAACTACCACAACCAAAAAATAAACGGTTTGCAATCAAGAAGACTTGATTTTTTGATCGACCACGCACTTACGCTTCATATTTCGGACAAAACCGGCCGATTCGTAGTTATGAAAAGGAAAGAGCACGAGAAAAAAGCTATTGACGCCATTCTAAAGAATTTCCATGAATTGTGTGTGGATGAAAAAGATGTGAAGAAAATGAGACTGGAAGCGGCCAAATCCTGTGCCCGGATATAGGTTTCGAAAAGCTCTCGGACACGGTCAAAGGAAGCAAGGGGCCCACACTGCGGCCATTCTTTTCAGTCAAGATGCACAAAGAAGACAATCCCTTCAGGATGATCAGTGAGGACAAGAACACGTGACAAAGTCGTGTTGCTAGATTGCGCTTGTGTAGTGCGTGTGTTGTCGTCTTGTGTCGTTTTTAGCACATACATTCGCATAATGATCAACCAACTGGACCCGGTGTTGTGTTTACTGGCTCCACAATATCTCAGTTCAGCAGATTTCTTTGCTATTCTAAACTGTTTCTAAACCTATTCGCCCAAATATTCGTTCTTCTCCAGTACCTAGAATGCTAAAATATATCACCAAGACGTTCGGCACGTGTGTGGCAACCTTGTTAGGGCCGATTCACACTTGAGAGACGCAGAGGTCGCGCGACTATTTTGGTCGAAAAGCGACAGTCGCAAACGGCCGCGTTGCTCGAAAAGCGACAGTCGCGGGCCAATCGCTCGCTGCTCGATTTTGCAGCCTCGCGACTACGAGTCGCAAACCGCTGAACCAATCAGCGAGCGAGCCGAGCTTTCGGCAACGACGCCGCTCGCGGGTGCACCGAGCTGCCGTAGTCGTCACTAAGCCTAGCCGGTTTCACATCGATGCCGCAGGTGAGGGCGTTTCGGAACTGACCAGCGCTGTAAGCAAGATGCTACTCTCGTTACGGCTTTATTGTGAACCCCGTCTCGTGATAATATAAAAATATGCTCGATTTCCGTGACGCCTTCAGCAGCGGAGAAACAGACGCCAGGCGATCGAGCCACTTTGGGCAACATCAGCAAAGCAGCTATGAGAAGAAATTTGCTTGTATCCAGCAGCTCGGTATTGGCCAACGACCCTCAATACTGATACATTTTTTAATCTCGACTTCCCAGAGCATGGTATTAACGCGAACAAACAAGATACTAGCTCATTTTTCTGATGCTAGCGGCCGGCATTCAGGCTGGCTGGCACGCCGCTTGTACGGCCGCGATGCACATGGTCGCTATATCTTCCTCTCCGCTCAGGTCGTCGCAGCCAATTGCTAATATCGAGTGACCAGAGCACTTTCGAGGGCCAAGCCCGAGCGCAGGAGACGCGGCCAAAGCAGACGAAACTCTCGAAAGCGCGCGAACGGCGTCATTCCCAAGAGTTCTCATTTCAAACGAGAATCGAACGAGAAGGCGACCCGCAGGTCGCCTTTGCAAGTGTGAACATCGGTGTTCTCGAACTGCGGTGTAGTCGCAGGCGACTGCTGGTCGAGCGACCTCTGCGACTCTCAAGTGTGAATGAGCACTAAGTCGCTTTGAAGCAAATAGAAATCGACTTTTTAAGATGGGAGACTACCTCTAAACAAATCTTGGCAATCTCTGGAGTTTTTGCGTGTTTCGGACGCGTGCGCCCGCATGTTTTCTTTTTTTTTGTATAAAGCTTGTTCTTCCAGAAATTTCAAATACGCCTTAATGAGACAAGAAATGTATGTTGTCTCATGAGGCAGTAATTTCCTGAATTTTACTTCTTAGTAACCGTGCAGAGAACACGGGAATTTACTCAATTTCTTTGCCGTATAGGTAACAAGCGTTGCTGTTACCAAGAGCCAGTGCATCAAAAGAAATGCCCAGTCGCGCAGTTTCCGACAAGGCTCTGTCATCGAACAAAGTGCGGAGTGGCTGATGTGAACTTAGCGTGCGTCGGAGCAAGCAGTGTTGGGCGTATAGGCGCGGCGCTATGTGGTGTACACAATCAGAACTGCTAAAACTGTGTGTTCCAGCCATCGGTCTCAAGCACAATATCAGTCAACATTTTGCGCTCTGGTGGAGTGCCTGAAACAACCACAAAAAATGAAAGCACACAAGAAAAAAAAAGTCCGAAACAGTGCTTACACTGACAAAGAGATGTTAAATTAACGTTTGGGAGAGTCCTTTTCTCTGCTGCATGGCTTTGCCCAAAAAAAATAAAATAAAAAAGGTAATCTTTAATGGTCCAAACTCCTGCTGGAAAGTGGTTTCAACCATTTCATTGTGCGAGACCATAATGATTTAAAAAGAGCATGACATGATTCACTTCCTACTTCCAGAAGGTGATTTACGAGAAGAGGCATATATTGTGATCGAAGGATGAGCTCGTCGCGCAGTGAAGGCTGGCGGAACATTCTTTAAGAAGAGTTGGATGAGAAACTTCACAGCGTGGTGACATACTGAAGGCCAAAGTTAGATTTCGTGTTTGATATGCTTGCGGTTATCTTGTAATGGAAAAAAAAACGAAGGAAATTATTTTAAACAAGCTCCAGAAAGCATTCGAATTGTCATGGCTGGAGTCACAAACTGCGTCACCTTCCACTCTTGAACAAGTTGCTTTTAAAAGTAATATTTATAATGAAAACGGAGCATTAGTGAAATCCCAGCTCAGGTATGCAGACATGCAGTTAGCGTTAGTTGAGAGACTGAGCATAGCGCGATCCGATTCCGCGGAGCGCCGAGCGCGCATGCGCAGATGGCACCGGGGGTCATGTGCGGGAGCACACTTGCCCCATGTGCAGGTGCTGTTGAATTCCCCCGTAAGCGAATCACGGTAGCAGATCGCGGATCGCGCTTTGCTAAATATCACTGTAACTACGTGTTTGGAATGGGGCGTATACGTTAGTAGGTGCGATATGTATGCCAAAGTAGGCTTTCTAATGAGAATTTACAAATTGTAAGGATAATGTTATTTAAACTGTGCGCAAGCTGCGCATATTTAAGAAAATGGATTGTTCTGCACCCGTTCATATCAATGTTCATCTTAATACGCTTAATAAAGACGGAAGAAATGGAGGAAAGGAGGGAAGGAAGGTGGAGAAACAGCTATTCGTCTGCCTCAGCATAACGTTATCGTTTATTCAATCGTTTCCTTTATCCGGACTTAACAGCATAGAATTTAAAGCACTTACATTATGAGAATTTTACAACAAACCACTATACTTAGTTATTTCCTGAGCAATAGAACGAAAGCGACACGAAACAGGCAGTTTTATTGACCCACATTCTAAGTGCAGTTTAAAAGGGAAGCTCGGTATGGTTCAAACACACTGCTGCGGCAATGTGGCATGCCTTTTCTCTTGCTTCTGAGACTGCCACGGTCCTGCATGGTGCAACGATCCCCGGAAAACTGCAAATTTCTTGAACAATGCAGATAAACTTGCTCAATAAGACGAGCCGCACAAATCAGAACGCATCACTACACTGAACAGGTTTTTCGTAGTGTGCGCCAGGTGATGACACGCATGCTATAGTTGGACAATGCTAAAAGTACGGAAAACAACTTCCCTTCTCACGAGTGCCCATTGATTCGGACGCATCAGCCATCAACGCTCTGGTGCACCCGCCATATACCAGATGAACTGATTGAAAGCACGTGTTTATAACATACTCATGCACAGTAGTGACACGTACATGGTGAAGCGTAGCTTCACCTTCCGAAAATATTGCCGTACAGCGCCACTGCTGCCTAGAAATCCCATCGAAGCAGCGCAGCTGAACTCTGCTCTTACATTGTCATCCGTTGTTCGTGGGCGCAATTCGCTTTGTTCCCGCAGAGCGGCCATGTTCATGAATTGGAAGCCACCTAGACCTGACTACTGTCTTTAACTTGTTCTCGTTTACACATGAACCTAACCTGAATGGGTTGATCAGTTATCGGGCTGAGCAAGGCCACCACGCTCGATAACTGCGCGTTTACATGAACTAGACTATGGCGAATAAAGACTGGGCACGACTGCAGCGACTCCCATCGTCGAGCACGGCTACTGGACCGAGCACGGGCGATGTCCAGGATTGCAGCATGCTGCCGATCTCTCGGAGGCGATACGGTGGCAGTACAAAGCGCATCTCCTATTCTCGTCTATCCTGCCGGTAACCCAACTCAGTGCCAACGCCAATGAACCCAGTGAACGCCGTCGGCCCTTTTGTCCAGGGTTGCGTTTCTGCCCGAGCGTTGTGAACGCCAACGCGTGCCGTGCACCGCTTTCTTTCACCACCGCTATGTACCTCAAATCGCGATTGAGTTGTCTACTGATCTAGGGAGACCGTTATATGCCTTTCATTTCCTCACAGTGAACAGAGTCTAAACATTCTGATTCTTTCAGAAAAGGAAAGGCGCATAACTGCCTCAATTTGTAGGTGGCCACCGCCCACTCACAGCGCGAAGGAGGTGTCCACTGACCCACTGAGCCAGTTGCACTTGCTACTCTGAGGCTTCACACACACAGACACACACCGCTGAAGCCCGCGGAGTGCGGCCAGAAGTGCTTCCGCACTAGAAATTGAGAGGACGACCTGATGCGAGACAGCTGCGATAGCAGTTGGATACTGTTTACCCTGGATGATTACTTTGATGGTTATACTCTCATGAATGCTTTTACTGGGTGTGTGGACAAGGGGGGAGGGTGCAGGGTTGGGGTGAGGTGGGGAGATGGATGGCGTGGGGTGCTTCTGGAAGGCGGCTGGCTTTCCCGCCGCGTCTTTGAATTCGACTTTTGTGGATAGTGGAGGTAGGAGGGTTGGTGGCGGGTGCGCTTCTGGAGTGTACAGTTGGATGGGTGGGTGGTGGATGGCGCTTCTGAAAGGTTTAAGTGCGTGGGGTGGAGAGTAAGGTCGATGATGTCAGTGGGTTGGCTGGCATCCCCTTAGCTATACTCCATCTCAGTAGTTCCTTGCAGCCCTACTAAATCTGCGATGAGTGCACAGGCGACCTTCCGACGGTGCAGAATGTAGTGGCAGTATGAAAAAGGGATATGGGTATCTGGGAAAGCGTGGTTTAAAGTGCGCATGCGCCGAACGCTATTTTATATCGAGCTTTAACGTACGTTCACGTTGCGTGCATAGTTTCCCGAGTTTAGCGTGCATAAAATTTGCGTACGTTGAAACACCCTTCACTTCGGAGTGAATTCGTCGTTGTTACTGCCGTTTTCTGCCCGTTCACTGGCCGTAAATGCGCCACTGGGCTTTCGCTTCGTCTCATCTGGCATATAACGGAACATGCGAGCAATAAATTCGCTTTAATTTGTATTTACAGTGACGATTCTGCCGCTTCCAGTCCTAAGAGGAACTTTGGTTTGTTGAGAAAAATGTTTCCTGTTCTAGCAACCAGATGGCGCAACTGGGCTAAATTGTTGCGTCTCCATTTGTATATGCAGAACTAAAAATACAAACGTGACAAATGGCGTAACACCCCACAAAATGCTTCGTTTACCATAAGTAAGCGTGCATACGCTTATGTTACGTAGATAGCGTCGATTTAGGCTCATTTCTAACCATGTCTGTGTACGCTGCGAGCAGACCACGAGTCGTGGAGAAACCGTTTAACGCACTCTCTTGATTGACTCAGGAGGTCTCTACCTTCTATAGCACTGCAAGGAACTTATGGGATGGAATATAGGGCGGTGCTTCTTGAGGATGGAGGCTTCCCGCACAGAGGCGTCGTACATATAATGCCGGCATTTCCGCATTCCCGCCCAACGCCACTGTTACTATTTTTCAAAAAAAGACAACTGCGTTGTGCAACGAGCATGCTTAAACTCGGGGGGCTTGTTTTGTGAGCTTTCGAGGTATCGCACTTAAGTTGCTGCAACTACGGCAAGCAGTAAAGTGCAGCTCTAGCGGGGTCCTCAAAGTTACAAGGTCACTCATTGCGTTTACAAGCAATACAATTTTATTGGTTCGCAAGGCCGCGAGACCGTCGCGACGATGGCACGAGACACAAGACAAGGGCTATTATTTAACACTGGACGTCCCACATCGCCGAATGCCAGGACGCCATCTTGACAATCTCATGGTTATTGCCGCGAAAACGAAACAGGTGGTGAAGAGAAAATTGCAGCAGGTCTTCTCTCCACTGAAGCCTACACTCTAAACGCAGTAACCTATAATGTAGCTTATAGCCGCCGCGGTAGCTCAGTGGTTATGCGCTCAGCTGCTCACCCGCAAGCCGCAGATTCGATCCTGGCCGCAGCGGTTGAATTTCGATGGAGGCGAAATTTTGGAGGCCCGTGTACTGTGCGATATGAGTGCACGCTAAAGAACCCCAGGAGGTCGAAATTTCCGGCGCCCATATATGACGTCGCTTTGGGACGTTAAACCCAATAAACCAACCAACCAACCAACTCTAATGTCACTTTTGTCCGTGAGCAAGTTATGCAATAACGGTTGAAAGTGCTTTGTTTTTATGTTTTCACTATTTTTATGAAGTCTATGGGTTACAACAACCAAAATGCAACCAATCTAAAGGTTACCAAGGTAGTTGGCGCCATGCAACCTTTGCACAGTAACCTATGAACGTGGTAACTTATATGTTTCTACAAGCCAGGAGCTGCGCATCAATGACGCTCATGCGCAAACAAATGCGCGGCGGGCGCTGTATTCCCGTAAAATACAAGATGAGGGGGTGAAAGTAGCCCATGGCTTTGAGAGTGAGCTCTCCTGGCTGCTTGGCGCTTGGTATGCGTTGCACGCCGGGAAGTCTGGACGGCGGGAAGGCGCAACCGCTGCCCAACCACCTCCGGCTGACTTGTTAGCGTCGTTAGTTTGAGCAGTTCTAACCGTTCCCATGAGCCATGCCTTTTTCTGGCGGCATTATTTAGTGCTTTGTTGGCGATTTGAAAGGCTGGCTTTGTGTGCGCACCAAGAAACCAGTAATGGCGCTAAGCAGCAGGGACCTGTGGGGTGCGCGGCAGCTGCAACGAACCTTTTTGTGACTGCTGGCGCTACGTCGTTCTGTCTTCGTCGGACTCTGCAGCAAGCTCCATTCGTTGCGATCATTGCAACCACTGTCCAGGTGTTTACGGCAGAATAATTGGACTTGGGTAAGTGCCTTTGTTTGTGACGGAGAAGCAGTAACGACTTGCGAAGTCTTCGTCAGTTTTATGAGTGTCAAAGCGCGTGTTTTCGCCGCTTACCAGAGCGGGCTCATTTGTAAAGTTAGTTGTTTGGGTGCATTTCGAATCTAAACGGGGATTAGTCGGTTAATACGAGTGCATGACTGACCTAGCTATAGCTCGCGAGACTTTGTGTGGATGCTTCTGCTTATCTGCGATATTGCCTTTAGCCAAGTACGGCCGTAGCTGTCTACTGTCTCCGGGTGCAGCCTCTGACATCATACTATGCGCTCACCCTGGTATCGTGCAGGATGTGGAGGTTCTCGGAAAGGAGCGTTGTAGCGACCACGGAATAGTAAGGTCTCAAATCAGCTTCAACTTGAAGAGGGAACGGAAGAAGCTAGTAAAGAGGAAGTCCATTAACGAGTTAGTGGTAAGAGGGAAAGTACACGAATTCAGGATATCACTGCAGAACAGATATTCAGCTTTAACTGAGGAAGACGATCTTAATGTTGATACAATGAACGATAATCTGACAGCTATCATTACGGAGTGCTCAGTAGAAGTAGGCGGTAGGACGGTTCGACAGGATACCAGCAAGCTATCTCAGGAGACGAAAGATCTGATTAAGAAACGTCAAAGCATGAGGGCGTCTAACCCTCCAGACAGAATAGAAATAGCAGAGCTATCGAAGTTAATAAAAAAGCGCAAGGTAGCCGACATAAGGAAGTTATATATGGAGAGAATCGAGCATGCTCTAAAGAACGGAGGTAGCCTAAAAGCGGTGAAGAGGAAACTAGGCATAGGTAAAACCCAGATGTACGCGTTAAGAGACAAGGAGGGCAATGTCATTAGCAATAGGGATAAGATAGTTAAAGTAGCCGAAGATTACTACACAAATCTATACAGTCGCCAATGCAATCAGAACGCTAATGATGGAGACAGTAGCGCACAGCAATGCGTTATCCCGCCAGTAACGAACGATGAAATAAAGAAAGCTTTAGGAGCAATGCAAAGCGGAAGAGCAGCTGGTGAGGATCAGGTAACAGCAGATCTGTTGAACGACGGAGGGGAGATTCTGCTAGAAAAACTAGCCACCCTGTATACGCAATGCCTTATGACCTCGATCGTACCAGAAGCTTGGAAGAACGCAAATATAATCTTAATTCATAAGAAAGGAGAGGCCAAAGACTTGAAATATTACAGACCGATCAGCTTACTGTCCGTTGCCTACAAAGTATTTACTAAGGTAATCGCTAATAGAGTGATGGAAGCCTTAGACTTTAATCAACCAAATGATCAGGCAGGCTTTCGTAAAGGATATTCCACAATGGATCATAATCACGCTATCAATCAGATGATAGACAAATGCGCAGAATATAACCAACCTCTCTGTATAGCCTTCATTGATTATGAGAAAGCATTTGACTCAATGGAAACGTCAGCAGTCAAACAGGCATTGCTGGATCAGGGCGTAGATGAGCCTTATGTCAAAATACTGGCAGATATATATAGGAACTGTACAGCTGCCATAGTCCTCCATAAAGTCAGCAATAAAATTCCTATAAGGAAAGGCGTCAGGCAAGGAGACACGATCTCGCCAATGCTATTCACCGCCTGTTTATAGGAGGTATTTCGAGGCCTGAATTGGGAACAGTTGAGGATAAGAGTTAATGAAGAATGCCTAAATAATCTGAAATTCGCTGATGACATTGCTTTGCTGAGTCACCCAGGAGATGAACTGCAAATCATGATCAATGAGTTAGACAGAGCAGTACGGCGGGTCTAAAAATTAACATGCAGAAAACCAAAGTAATGTTCAACAGTCTAGCAAGGGAACACCAGTTCACAATTGGCATTGAGGTGCTGGAAATGGTAAAAAAATTCGTCTACTTGGGGCAGGTAGTCACAGCTGATCCGGATCATGTCAAGGGAATAACTAGAAGGACAAGAATGAGGTGTTGCGCATATGGCAGGTTCTCTCAGATCATGAATAGCAGGTTGCCAATATCCCTCAAGGGGAAAGGGTACAACAGCTGTATCTTACCGGTATTCACATACGGGGCAGAAACGTGGAGGCTAACGAAAAGGGTTCACCGTAAGTTAAGGACCACGCAGAGAGCCCTGGAAAGGAAAATGAAAGGTGTAACGTTAAGAGAGCGGAAGCGGGCAGAGTTCGTGAGGGAACAAACGCGTTTTAATGACATCCTAGTCGAAATCAAGAGGAATAAATGGGCTTGGGCAGGGCAAGTAATGCGAAGGCAAGATTACCGCTGGTCCTTAAGGGTAACTGAGTGGATTCCAAGAGAAGGCAAGCGTAGCAGGGGGCGGCAGAAGGTTAGGTGGGCCGATGAGATCAGAGAGTTTGCAGGCATTGGGTGGGCGCAGCTGGCAAAGGACAGGATTAATTGGAGAGACATGGGAGAGGCCTTTGCCCCGCAGTGGTTGTAGAGAGGCTGATGATGATTATGATGATGATGATGATGATGATGCATCCTCTGAACAGTACCGTGATAATCGCCGCCGTGGTGGCTGAGTGGTTACTGCGCTTGGTTGCTAACCCAAATGACGCGGGTTCGATCCCGGCCACGGCGGTTGAAATTCGATGCAGGCGAAATTCTAGAGGCCCGTGTACTGTGCGATGTCAGGGCACGTTAAAGAACCCCTGGTGGTCGAAATTTGCGGAGCCCTTCTCAACGGCGTCCCTATTAGCCTGAGTCGCTTTGGGACGTTAAACCCTCACATACCATACCATAGCATACCATACCATACCATACCATACCATACCATACCAGTACAGTGATAATCCGCCGCTAATTATGTATCGCCTGTTTAGCATTCGTGTGCGCGTGATGGTGATGTGCGCGATTTCGTGGAGTTATAAATGCGCACGATTCCAATGCACAGCTGCGGTATTACTGTTTTAGATGTGACTTCTTGACCTCTGTACGGCTTTTACTACTTGTGAATTGGTTTCTGCGCTGTAAGCGTTTGACGCTACGTTTCGGGGTACTAGTAAGAATGTTTAATGGGTCTAACAAAGGTGAAAATAGCGCTAAATTTTATACAAATCACAGAGAAAGATGGACAGGACGGGCGCTGACTCCAACTGTGTTTATTGAAAGCCTCATGTTGCATATATATACCCCTAAGAAGAGGAACGCATGCGCGTTTCTTACGTTGTAATAAAAAAAACTCCACATAGACGAACACTGCTCATCATCGCGTATTTTTTAGCAATCTATGTTCACTTGCTGGCAGAGAGATGGAAGTGATGCTGACGCTCGTGTCACCTCTCTCTTTGATGAGAAAGGCTTCTGCCAGTTCGCCAGCTAATCTATCTTTGCTTCTAGCTAGAATTTTGATCTCCCCAAGGTGTGGTTAACAGTTTTTTTTCCCATTTTTACCAGTGCAAGAGTGGCAATGGGCGGATAGGTTTTCGACCGAATTTGAGGCGTTCCCTAACGACCTTTTATGATCCCCAGCACGCTCGTTCACGCAGGGCCCAGTCTGACCGACGTACACCTTGCCACATATGTAAGGGGAATCTCGCAGACAGTTCTCGTGGCACATCTTACGTAGGTCCTCGAGTGTTTCTTTCCACACCCGGATTTAGCCTTGGCACCGCTGCTTACCCTGGGGCACAACATGGCCAGTTTGCAGGGGGCGGAGAAGACCATTGGGAACCCCGTACTTGTTGCCAACTCGTTTTAGATTGTGGGACACTTTGTGATTATCCGTTATCACCACTGGTTTGACTTCGCTGAAATATTTCCGGCGTTGCCCCTTTAGCTCACCCTTCAATTTCTGCAGCAGTGCCTCGGTCACGGCAGCCAGGACGTGGTCAGGGAACCCTGCTTTACGAAGTCTTTTACCCCACCCTGGAAGCTCACCCGAATCATGTGAGGGCACGACTTGAGGAGTGCTGATTCCATAGAAAGGGTAGCAATATCCCTCTTAACAGTTTTTGACTGAGCCGAATCAAACAGTAAAAAAATCTTTCTTGGCCCTAGGAAGGTAGCGCCAGCAAACACTTTTCTCCCCCTGCTTTATATTAAGGTCCAAAAACTGGAGGAACTCCTGTCCAGGAAGCTAATATGTGAAAGAGATCCCGTACTCATGTTGTGCGAACATTTCTAAAATTTTCATGGCAGTCTCCTTATAGCGGCCTGTTTCATGTCTCTTTAATATCACTAAAATTTATCAACATGCCTAAAAATCTTTAGGACAGTTCCGTCGTCGGTGTGTGATGCCAAAATGTTCTCAATGGATGCGAGAAAAATGTTACTTAAAACTGGCGCGACACATGAACTGATGAAAATGCGCCGGCGTTGTAGGAACCGCCGGTTGTCCAATGGGATGAGGTGGACTTAATATAAAACTCTAAAAGAGACATAAAATTGTCCAAGTTCATCCCTGCCTTGTTCTGAATGGCAATAGTGCCGCTTGCTTCTATACTTTCTCGAACAGCAATGAACAGATCGCTATGAGGAACGGAGTAAAAAAAAATCTACATCTATAGAGAAGGCGCGACCGATCTCCTTTTCTCTCCAACACGCCGGCTACAGCGAAAGAATTGGTCATGAGATAAGGGTCAGAAAAGCGCAAATCCTTCAGGTGCTTAAGCAAAAAGTGGCTGATGAGTTGCTGCCATGTACCTTTCTCACTAACAATGGCTCTAAACGGTCCACCTTGTTTGTGGGTCTTAACCGAAAAGAGAAACCATGTAAGAAACCATGTAAGAAACCATGTGAGAAATGCGCATGTGTGCACCTTCTTAGGGCTATATATATGCAACATGTGGCTTTCAATAAACATAGTTGGAGTCAGCGCCCGTCCCGTCCGCGTTTCTGTGTGGTTTGTGTCAAATTTTGAGCTGTTAAAACCTTGGTTAGACAGTGTTCCAGCAACTAGCCCAGCAAGAGGTAATGTTTAATGTGGCCCGCTATAGACAGATAGTCTGTTGTATATGCGACACGTAAGCAAGTCTGCTGGGCAGAGGCTTCAGCGCAGCATAGATGGCGTGCAGCGAACATGAATAGCGTGACAGAACGTGTCTTGTTGCGAAATGATTCTGTCGCGTGTTTTATTTCGTAATCTACCTGTAGGTGGTACAGAGGCAGAGAGTGGAGCTCTCTAAGTGCAGCAGCAGAGTTCACATCTTGGCTGATTGAAAGGTTAGTGGGCTTAGCACACTTGGAAATTTTATATTTCTGCGAAAGAAACTCTTGTTTTTTTCTGAAGCCGCTGCCACTTACCCGCCGATATCAGCTGTTTACATGCTTGTTCGCTTCATGGTGATGTACGTGCTTTTGTATATTCACGATTGCGCACGCTTCCAATGTGCGGGCACGGCACTTGTGTTATTCCACCTGATTTATAGAACTCTGTACGTGTTTTTACTCGTTGTAGATTGATTTCTGCTCCGCAAGCTATCAGCGCCGCACTCCGGGCACGAGTAAGATTATTTGTGCGGGTACAGAACTCATTTGGGCCTTGTCCGTGCTTTGTGCAACACGTAAGTCAGCCTGTTCGACTGAGGCATAGGTGCAGCATGAGCGGTATGCAGCGACCACGGCGGAAAAAAAAAAGAGTGGTCCGGCAGCACGAAGCGAGGCCAGTTAGTGTGACCGGAGTTCTTCAGGATTTTGAAGGACTCTGGTGTGACTTTACGCACAACGTTGACGCAAGAGGCAGAGCCATGTACTGGGGACCGTTTTGTCGCTCGTTTTAGCTGGTGCTTCTATGGGTGCGCCTGGCACGAGCGCAGTATTTCCATGCACATATGACATTCGCCCGCTTAAATCTACTCTTCTTGATTAGAGGGACCTCCCGTCATATTTCTGGCCACATTCCAGGCTCCAGCACTCGAGTGAGTGCTGTTTAATCGGCATTCAGTGCCGGCATGGGCCTCCAGAGTTGCCAACGTGTGAAAGCTGTCACGTGTGTCGTACGTTATGGCGCAATTATGGCTAGGGTGCTATAAACGATGTCTGATTTTATACGGGACGTAATGAAAAGAGGAAGCGTTGTACTGACTATTTCTTAACTTTTGTTTTAAGAAAAGTAATGCGAAACAATGCAGGCAGGTCGCTGAGGTCGTTTAAAGAAACTGGCATCCGTCTTCTTGAATGCCCAAAACAAAAGATTAAGTAGAGAAAAGCTAAAAGCGAAAAAGAAACATAATCAGCGCCGCATATCTGTGTTACCTTTGGCAGACGCAGGCACTGTTATACTATACTCCCCTTCACCGTACGCGCGCGCGCGCACGCACACACACACACACACACACACACACACTGTTACGTCTCGCCTACAGCGCGCGGTATAGCCGGCGCGGGTGCACCGGATGCCGCGGCTTCGTTCATCGCTGCCGCAACGCCTCCCGCCAAGCGCGTCCAGGCAACACCCTCTCAATGCTAAGGCCTCTCCACCGGCCGCGTGACGTCACGCCAAGGGACCGTGCAGGCCCCGCGCTCCGCGATTTCAGCGCGCCGCGCCCGTCTGCACTATTCGGGTACTGCCGTACGTAGCTGCCTTATAAGTGATTCCTTCATTTTCATTTTTGTCGTTGCTGCAGAAAAGAAATTCGCTAGTTTGTGCGCGCCTTAGGCTATCATTTTATCTGCTTTATATATTTTTTTTATTGCAGAACACCTTATTGTCAAGAAAGTTCGAGCTGCTAATACAGTTTTTTATAATAAACAATTTAGCATACGGCCGCCAATTTCGCATTATTGGTCATTATAATAAAAAATTGATTAGTTAATTTCAATTAATCATCTAATTATTAGGTTCTATCACGTACATGATGTCTGCCGTGCGGTAAAATCCATCCGCACAGACCGCACATGCGTATATCTAGTTGTTAAAGTAGAAGTTCGTGAACATTGAAAAAAAAAACACCGTCTACTGCGCATTGTGTTAGTTTTATTCTGTATTGTGTTTTGCTTAAAGCTTTCACACACAGCAATAATGACACTCACAATAATGTTGCGCTGTTGAGTATTTGTACAGCTAATCTGACCCTTACAATAAAAAACGACGAGACACCAGCAATGAAGTGTGCGCAAAGCATTTTTATTGCTTGGGAATAAAACTTACTTCTTCTTAAGCGTTGCTGCTTTCCGGGCTGCGGCCTTCTGCTGCGCATTGTCTTGTATGGCATCATTTCTTAGTTTGCAAAAGTTGTTTAGAACAACGTTGGTTGCAACGCGTACTACCAAGCGCAGGAGAGTTTGTGCAGTGTGGCCATTTTCACATGTCTCAATGTCGTGTTCGTCCAGGAGGGAAATCGTCTGTGAAATCACGACACCACGTTGATTTCTACAGGAGAGAAAATCTTCCGCGGTTGCTCCAAAAGACAACTTCTCTGCAACTAGTTTAGTCATCAGTACCATGTGAACTGTGCATGGCTGGGGAAACTTCAGCCCTCCTCTCGACAGGTTAGCTATCATGGCAGTATTTTCCGCTTCGATCTCTCGATTTTCAATCACCAATGTGCTGAAGCAAGCAGAACATGAAAGCTTCTTTAAAGCAGCATGAGCAGCGTATCCTGCAATGTAGACAATAGCATCCATGTCAGAGTGGGCGTGTGTAATATCGTCGTCGCTGACAGCCACAGAAAAGTTGCATGGGACAAGATCCTCACTTACGTCTTCAAACTCTGTTTCCTCGCGTGGAAATGTCAAAAGTTTTTGAAGACGAAGCTTCTTCTCACATTCGTAGAGCTGACGCACGGAAATGTGGTACTGTGATCCTGCCAGCTGGCGGTAACGGCCGAACCGGTCTTCTAGCGCATCCGTCTGAAATTTGCCCAGCAGTACGTACTTGAAGTGAAGTTCTTCTAAGCAGTAGCGCGAGAGTTCTACCAGAGAATAGCATGTCAGTCGCAAAGCACTGTGAGTCTCTTTCGTCAGCGAGCCACTGGTGATGTTTATTCTTGCCCAAGCGTCCAACCAGTCCACAACGCCGCTCAGGAAAGCTAACTGTGTGTCATCAACAGACCTTACAGGGTCTTGCATGCTGTCCCTTAGCCTCTGGCCTTTGCAAGGGGTCTTAACATTGACTATTTGCCACCATGTGAGGATAACGTCAATGAAAAGAGCAGTCGACTCAGCTTGAGGAATCTTGAACGCGGAACCATGTGTCCTGAGGGCATTTGAAACAAACTGATTAATGACGTCGAGAGCGAGCTTTACATTTTGCCGCTCCATTGAGGTTGGATTCACGGCTTTTGCGTTCAGTCTGTAAGCAGCCTTCACAAGCGACGTCTTCTCTGAAGAATAAAGCTGCCGCACAGCTGCGAAAGAAGCAGCTTTCATACGAGGAGGCCCTTCGGGCATTGCTCCACTCAAGTCCATTTCAGGGAAATAGAGGCATGTTCCAGGGTTTTTCTGGTTAATCCAATTGTTCCTAATGCACTTCAAGAGATGCACAGGATCGACCACGTAGAAAAGAGGGCGAGCGTTATCGGCTGGATGGGGATAGACAATGCTCACCTGAGGACTTGTAGCAAATAACGACATCATCTTGCGGTTCAGAGCATTGTTGTCCGTTATCACAGCGATAATTTTGAGCCCCATTTTCTCAACATTAATGATTATGTTCTTAGCATGCTCGTGCAAAATTTCTGCGCTCAGTTTGCTCACAGGTAATATGTGAATGACGTCCTTGTTTGCAGAAAGGAGTGATTGTACCATGAACACATGGGCTGTTGTTGCTGGTTCCGTTGAATGAACCGACGATCCTACTATTGTGCCCCCTTTGTAGTCGAAGTATGGTTTTATGTGGATCTCATCGATCATCAGGGTCACTGTCTTCTCGTGGTCTTTCATTGATTTGACTCGTTCTCGGATGTAGGAGAGACAGTGCGGTTGATTTTGCTCCACAAGAGGGTCAGCTTTGTAATTTGAGCAAACACGGCGCAGTGTGGAAGGATGGGGCAGAATGATTCTTGATGCAGCTCTTGTGAAGTGATATGCGTGAGGAGAAATTGAATTCAAAATACTGGCGAATACCAGCAGCTCTGCGCTATACACATGCTGTTTCGCGAAGAGAAGCTCTATCTGCTCAACCAGAAATTTCAGCAAAGAAGACTGTTCTTTCGTCGTATCACTGTCCTCAATGAGGTCTGCAAGCAGTGAACCGACAAACTGCAATACTTTAGTATGTTTCGACTCTTTCGTCACCTCAGGTATATTATGCAAGCCTATCTCGAGTTCTTCTAGCAGCAAGGACAGGCTGGAGGTGTCGCATACTTGAGCTGGCAGAATCCTGCCTGAAGGAAGCGACAGAAGCTTCACTCCATTCAAGAAAACAGAAAGTGACAGATCAGGGAGAACTACCAAGGCGCATTTCACATTAGGTGAAGGATCATTCTCGATGAGAAGGAACCTAACGCACTGCTCATCGACAGAAACGGTCCAGAATTTCGTGTTGCAGATTCCAGGCAACTTAGATTTGAACTCCTCGTAAGATGAAACTTTGTTTCTTTTCTGTTCAAGCTCATTAGACTGAAGTGACTTCCTCATAGCCTCCTGCAAAGCAGCGTTTTCCCTTCTTGCTTTTTTCGTCTCTGGCGATTCACTCCGTCCAGGCGTTGAGGACAAGTATTTTGGGCAGTTTGGAAAAACAGAAGGCGCAGCATCAATCTTCAACTGTAGCCTGTCACGCTTCACCTCTATTATTTTCCCTGTCAGTTCATCTTGGTGTGACAACGTCGTAATGAAGTCGCCTGCGTGGAAGTGCAGTTCACACACCTGCACGAGAAAATGAAGCAAGGCCATTCGCCATGACTCTCCATTGCCTAAAACACTAAGTAAAAAGAGTCTGAATAGTGAACAGCTTTTACATATTTACACAGCTTTTACACAAGCCTTATGCACATCCACAGAACTAAATGCTTCCTGGACAATTCATACATAAGTGTAAGAAGTGATATCATTGCCTACAAAGACAGCATGCCTTTCCGGGAGCGACAGCTCACAACTAAGATAATTACCAGCGCCTATTAAGCAATATTTCAGAGTCTTACCCTCGAATGCTCTGTAGGTGTGAAATCCTTCCGTGGAATGGCTCGCAACCAGGCTTTTCTTCGTACTTCGTCCCTTGGGAAGCAATAAACACGTACTTTGGGACCATTCTGGTAGTTCCCGCGGCACCCGGGAACACAGCACCGGCCCATGTTTCACGAAGTTGCACTCGCTACACGGCAGGCAATCAGTTTCCCATTCGTGCGCTAGCACAGGTACGCACGCCACACAAGAAACGGCCACACGAAACAGACACAGCCGTGCGAGGAGCGAACGGAAATGCACCCAACGCCAGGCTGAAAGACTCAAGCAGCAGCTAGACGCTCACTGCAAGACTGCGTTCGTGTCTGTGCTTGCCCGGGCAAGCGCGAGCACATCGAGGGAGACAACCGAGCGGAGCGGAGCCGCGCTTGGTGAGCAGCCTGACCGGACACTTGGCGTGACGTAGCGCGTGTGGAAAGGAGGGCCTGGAGAGGCCTGAAGAAAGTATTTAGAGGGTGTTGGTCCAGGCAGGTTTCAGTGCCACGTGTCGTCGTGCGTGCGTGTGTGTGTGTGTGCATGTTTTGCCCACGCTTGTCAAAGCGCGGCAGCCGGGGAGAGGAGCTCCCCAACTGGGAGGCGAGGAGGTCTGACCGGCGCCGGCCTGGCGGACGCGCCCGTCACGTCTGGACATGTTCAAGCGTCGCCGTATCGGACGCCTCTTCCCCAGCCGTTCCTTCTTGCCCTCGACTCCGAGGGTATAAAAAAAGCCGCGGCCCCGGACGCCGAGAGAGACTTCGATTTCGTCCTTCGAGTAACGTGGTCGCCCTGACCGGCTGCTCTTGTGAGATGCCAGAATAAACAAGTTGTTCTGTTGCCAGTCGACTCATCCTTTGCCGGGACCTTCGGATGTTTCCAGCTTTGCCCCAGGCCGCCAGGCCAACGCTACCCTTGGGGCTTGCAACCCAAATGCAACAACTGGTTGCCAGCGGTGGGATCCCGACAACGGAGGCCAGCAGCGAAGATATGCGTTCAACTGTATGCTGAGCAGCACAACGACCATCCGGGAGCAGTGCAACGAGCCCTGTGTGATGACTGGTTGCCTGCAGCGGAACGACTGCGCTGAATTCTTGGCTGCGAGGTTTGGTGAGTGCGGGACTTTCTTCTTCTGAGTTTTGCCAGGCTTTTGTTAGTGTCAGAAACAGAGCTGGTAATTGTGTTGTCGTTGCTGCCGGGTTAGTTTGCGGCAAGACAATAGTAGGCAGTAGAGAAAGCAGCATTCGGAGCAGCCATGGATTTGAAGTCGTTGCGCAAACCGAAATTGCTGGAGCTTGCAAGAGAGTTGGGTCTGGATGTCTCAGACAAACTCAGAAAACCAGAACTGCTAAGGGCTATTCTTGAGTTGGAGGCTGAGGATGACGAGCTGTCGGAATGCCTTGAGACGATTGAGGAGAGGGAACAAAAAGAAAAAGAGAAAAACGAGCGCGAACGTAAAGAACAAAAAGAGAAAGAGGAGCGCGAACGTAAAGAGCAAAAAGATAAAGAGAAAGAAGAGCGCGACCGTCAACACGCTTTGGAAATGAAGCGTCTCGAGGTAGAGATGGAACGCGCTCGTAATGGAAGTCAGGCACACGGTGCAGGAGAACGGGTATCGTTCAAAATGACTGACCTGATGCGGCCGTTTAAGCTTGGAGAGGACATTGGTTTGTTCCTGGTTAACTTTGAGCGAACGTGCGAGAAGCAGGGGTTCTCTCGGGAAACGTGGCCACAGCGCTTGCTCACTTTGTTACCCGGCGAGGCGGCCGACGTAGTCGCTCGCTTGAAGAGAGAGGAGGCAGAGGATTTCGACCAAGTGAAATCGAGTCTGCTAAAAAAGTACAGGCTGTCAGCGGAGGCGTTCCGTTGGAAGTTTCGGGAAAATGAAAAAGGCAGAAATGAGTCATATACAGAGTTTGCCTACAGGCTTATGTCAAACATGCAGGAGTGGCTCAAAGAAGAGAAAGCGTTTGGTGACCACGAGAAAATTCTGCAGTGTTTCGGGCTGGAACAGTTTTATAGTCGGTTACCTGAGAACGTGCGGTACTGGGTCTTGGATAGGCCAGACGTTAGTACAGTGGCTAAAGCCGCCGAGCTAGCCGAGGAGTTTGTGACGCGTCGGGCTCGCGGAGCTAAGGACGGTCAAAAGGGTGAATTTGGCTCCAAGTCTGAGAGGCCGAAGTTCACACCCATGAGAGCAAGGGGGGACACGCGTAGTGCGGATGCGAGTGAAAGCAGTCCGACCGAACGTAAGGAGACGGCGGCAGCCGAAGCCGAACGCAGAAAGCGGTTCGAGAGGAGGCAAGCGCGCGTGTGTTATACGTGCCAGAAGCCGGGTCACTTTTCGGCGCAGTGTCCAGAAACAAAAAGAGAAGTCGTGTGTTTGTCTTTATGTAGCACTGACGAGAACATGAAGCTTCTCGAGCCTTACATGCGAGACTTCCTCGTGAACGGGAAAGAGTGCCGAGTGCTTCGTGATTCCGCAGCTACAATGGATGTAGTTCACCCCTCTTACGTAGAACCCGATATGTTCACGGGCGAGTGCGCATGGATCAAGCAAGCAGTGGAAGCTCATAGCGTGTGTCTGCCCGTAGCAAAAGTGCTTATTGAAGGACCTTTCGGAGCACTTGAGACGGAGGCCGTAGTGTCATCTAGGCTGCCCCCCCAGTACCCGTACCTTTTTTCGAACAGGTCCGATCACCTCCTGCGCGAGAAGGGGCTTTTGTTTGGTGAGGCTAGCGTTCAGGCCTTAACCAGACCGAGAGTTCGGGAGCTCGCTGCAAAGGCGGTGGTTGCGGGGCCGACGTTGTCGAACAATGAAAAAGGGTCGGAGGCGCAGCAAGCTGATATTCCGAGCACGTCAGAACTGGATAAAATTGAGCCTGTAGCGTTGAAGGCACCAGGTACTGGAGAGGAAATGCCCGACAAGGGAAAGTTAGAAGAGCTTCCGGTCGAGCTTCCGGGACTAGGCTCAGTGACGAACAGGGAAGACACTGATCAGGTCATTAGTGACTTACTCAGTAAAGCACCGCTGTCGCCTGAGCAGAAAACCGAACTACACCAACTCTTACAAGAGTTTCAAGGTCAGTTCTCTGAGAGGCCTGGTAGGACTTCTGTCCTTACTCATGATATAGAACTTACCTCGCCAGAGCCAGTACGATCCAAGGCGTACCGGGTGTCACCCCGCCAGCGCGATATTATGGAGGCTGAGGTAAAGAAAATGCTACAGCTCGGTGTTATTGAGGCGGGTGAGAGTGATTATACCTCCCCCTTGATTTTAGTTGAGGTACCGGGCAAGGAACCTCGTCCTTGCGTCGACTACCGCAGGCTTAATTCCATCACTAAGGATCAAATTTATCCGATCCCTAACATCGAGGAGCGCCTTGAGAAAGTTAGTAGCGCTCAGTTTATTTCCACCCTAGATCTTGCCAGGGGTTATTGGCAGGTTCCACTTACAGAAGAGGCTAGTAGGTATGCGGCGTTCATTTCACCAATGGGAACATTCCGTCCTAAAGTTTTGAGTTTTGGTTTGAAGAACGCGCCATACTGCTTTTCAAGCCTCATGGACAAAGTGTTGCGGGGACAGGAAGAATTCGCTTTACCGTATTTAGACGACGTAGCGATATTCTCCGCATCCTGGTCTGAGCATATGGCACACTTGCGGGCAGTGCTAACCCGCCTGCGCGAAGCGGGCTTGACAGTCAAAGCTCCCAAGTGCCAATTAGCACAGTCCGAGGTTGTATACCTCGGTCACGTGATTGGACAGGGTCGTCGCCGCCCCTCTGAAATAAAGGTGGCCGCTGTGCGAGACTTCCCGCAACCGCGCACGAAGACCGATATTCGGTCGTTCTTAGGTGTCGCCGGCTACTATCAGAGGTACATCCCCAGGTACTCCGATATCGCCGCTCCCCTGACGGATGCTCTAAGAAAAACAGAGCCCCAAACAGTCGTCTGGAGCGAGACAAAGGAAAGAGCTTTTAGCGCCCTAAAGAGCGCCCTAACAAGCCAGCCTGTGCTACGATCGCCAGACTACACAAAAGGGTTCGTTGTTCAGTGCGATGCTAGTGAGCGAGGCATGGGCGTTGTACTGTGCCAAAGGGACAATGGAGAAGTGGAACACCCCGTCCTGTATGCTAGTCGTAAGCTGACCTGTCGTGAGCAGGCGTACAGCGCCACCGAGAAAGAGTGTGCGTGTCTCGTGTGGGCCGTTCAGAAATTGTCATGCTACCTAGCCGGCTCGAGGTTTATCATTGAGACGGATCATTGCCCTCTCCAATGGCTGCAGACCATATCTCCCAAAAATGGCCGCCTCCTGCGCTGGAGCCTCGCTTTGCAACAATATTCCTTTGAGGTGCGTTACAAAAAGGGGAGTCTCAACGGTAACGCCGATGGCTTAAGTCGAAGCCCCTAACGTGGGAATCCGCCTCAAAGTTGTTGGTTACTGATGTTTTCTTCCTGAGGCAGGATTTTTAACATATTGCTTTTGTTTAGTGTTTCAAAGTGATTATGTGCTTTCTAGTGCAATTTTCCAATTTGTGGACGCGTTCTGAGTGCTGCTTGACTACTGTAAGGAACTAGGCAGTAGTATAAAAGGGGAAAGAGCCTGGCAGAGCTTAGTGAGGGTTGTCTCGTGCTTGCTGACTGAGCGGTTGCGTTTCGGCGTAGTTCTAACGCTTGCTGGGAACGAGCACAAAAATGGCAACTCTCCTGAAGTGACTTTGCAGTGCCCTGTGTGATCCTGAACCTGAGAACGAGGCCTTCTCTGTGCGCTGCGCTCAAGCAACGTCGAGGGACGACCGGTTTCGTTTACGAGCATCATCGAGCGACATCCCTCTGGACAGCGGATGCAGTCCCCTGACCATCGGGATCTCCTTCTCCCGGCGGGGCGGTCTGTTACGTCTCGCCTACAGCGCGCGGTATAGCCGGCGCGGGTGCACCGGATGCCGCGGCTTCGTTCATCGCTGCCGCAACGCCTCCCGCCAAGCGCGTCCAGGCAGGTTTCAGTGCCACGTGTCGTCGTGCGTGCGTGTGTGTGTGTGTGCATGTTTTGCCCACGCTTGTCAAAGCGCGGCAGCCGGGGAGAGGAGCTCCCCAACTGGGAGGCGAGGAGGTCTGACCGGCGCCGGCCTGGCGGACGCGCCCGTCACGTCTGGACATGTTCAAGCGTCGCCGTATCGGACGCCTCTTCCCCAGCCGTTCCTTCTTGCCCTCGACTCCGAGGGTATAAAAAAAGCCGCGGCCCCGGACGCCGAGAGAGACTTCGATTTCGTCCTTCGAGTAACGTGGTCGCCCTGACCGGCTGCTCTTGTGAGATGCCAGAATAAGCAAGTTGTTCTGTTGCCAGTCGACTCATCCTTTGCCGGGACCTTCGGATGTTTCCAGCTTTGCCCCAGGCCGCCAGGCCAACGCTACCCTTGGGGCTTGCAACCCAAATGCAACAACACACACACACACACACACACACACACACACACACACACACACACACACACACACACACACACACACACACACACACACACACACACACACACACACACACACACACACACACACACACACACACACACACACACACACACACACACACACACACACACACACACACACGCACACGTACACACACGCACGCACACGCACGCACACGCACGCACACGCACACACATGGATGTTACCTCCAAGGCAGTGCGGGGTTCACGCAACTGTTCATTAATGCATCTGCTCGTTGCGTGAACGTGACAAATATGTGCAAAAAGGGGAAAAATGACATATAGCAGCCAATAGAGAAAACTGCACGTTCCCGTCAACCAGAATTCGAAGAATGCAAACTCATAGGACGCCACATTGATTAGCTGACTAGGGAGGTGATTGAAGCCTTTAACGTAAAAACTAATAAATACGCCTGTGTCAGTGCGCCATCTTCTGTATTTTTATCAGATACAGAAATGACGTTCCTTTCGAGAAAAACAAGAAAAAAAGATAAATTTGTGAGGCATGTGCTTTTGATTTCTTTATGTAAATGTGTCATTGTGTATGTAACATGTCAAAAGCGTTGAAGGGCAGTGAACTTGCCTTCCTAGAAGAATTTGTTAAATGTTCGCGCATGCCAAATTCAATCATGTATTCTATTTAGTCATTTTAGTGTTAAGGTTATTGCAGTTGTCAGCAAAACCTTGTCGCCTTCATATGCAATCTACATTTAGATTTTATCGATTTTATTTGTTATTGGGGTATTTTTTCGTTTTTATTACTCTTTACACTTGTGACATTATTCGCTACGTAGTCAACCATTTTGCTTTTGTGACCTTCGCCATCTCTTTTGAGATTTCATCTTGTTTTATCGTTACCGACCTTATACGTTTTATCGCTTTTATGTCCATTTGCACCTTATGACGTCGACTGCTTCTGATTACATCTGCCACTTCCTTCCTACTATATTGTGCACGTTTTGCTCAATAAGGTTCGGTTGTAAGTCAGCGCTTGTGTTGCCATTTCCTTCTGTCGTCCTTGTCGTGTGTGCGCTGTTTTTAGAATGAGTACATACCAACTCGCCAGGCTTGTTTTTGCACCTTTTCGGCTTCGCGTTACCACGTCCCCGCTGTACATTTGAAGCCCTGTAATGATAGCGGGAGATGTGCCTTCGCTCGATCGTTCGACGGCCTCCTGTTTGTAGTAGGTGTTTCGCTCCTGACATCTCAGCTGCCAGAACAGCGTATGTGGCTTACAGGAGCTTCCCGAGCTTTCTCAAGTTGCGTGACGCGCAGCTGTCCGATCGACTTTGTTTGCTTAACTGTTGCATCCTCACTACAACAGAGTGATTTAGAAGATCCGCTCCCATATCTGTATGCTTGTAAGCTTTCTTAATGTTTTTAAAATGCATGACGCATGGCGTAATTTTTTTTTTTCAATGGTCGCAAGAAGTATACATTTTTTTTTTTTGCAGAGCCTCTTCATTACGAAGCTGACAGTAGCTTGAAAGGTGCGGAAGAACAGGAAGATGAAAAGAGCTGCTGTCACTATTTCTGCACCTACTTCCAGCGATCACAAAGGAGAATGGCTTTTGCCAAACTACAGGTTTGTTGCATCCATAAATTTTATGCCATATTTTTGAGCACGTATGCATCATATTCGCTTTCCTTACTTCGACGTGTTTCAGGCCTTGAGATCGGCTGGTTTTGAGTACCGTGACGCTTGACACAGAAAGGATGCAAGACTTCCAAAGTTCACGTACGTAGACCGCCACAAACACCACGATGGCCACCTGCCTCAATTTTTCTTGTTAGAAAACATTGTAAGGGCATGTCTATTTCTGAGTGTCTGAAAAATATAAGAACCCGGCATTGCCTAAAGCTCTGTTGTAGTCAATGGCAGGTAACTGATATACCAGGTGTTACAAGAAGGTGATCAATAAC
Organism: Amblyomma americanum; assembly: GCF_052857255.1. Classification (NCBI taxonomy): domain Eukaryota; kingdom Metazoa; phylum Arthropoda; class Arachnida; order Ixodida; family Ixodidae; genus Amblyomma; species Amblyomma americanum. The sequence goes on along the minus strand of NC_135497.1, from coordinate 132,856,096 downwards.
TTTTAAAAAATAGGCTTTTTGAGGTAGAGGGAAGCTTTTTGCGACATAGTAATACCACAGCGTTGGCGGACGTGAAAATCTGGTAAATCATGTTAACTAGTAAGGTGAATAAGTTCTAATAGTTCACCTTTTACCCTATTACCGATAGGCACCTGATTCCAATTATACATTTGTAGCCGGCCGTTAGTAATAGCCGCACCATTCTTTAGAATTTTGAACACGCGATTACCCTCGCCTGACTACACCACTGCAGGGCAAATATCTTCACCATGTCTCTCCAATAAACCCGGATCCTTTTTCAGCTGCGCCCACCCAATGCCCGCCAAATTCCTAATCTCATCCGGGCGCCTAACTTTGTGCGGCGGCTGCTAGGCTTGCCTTCTTTTGGAATTCACCTCCGTTACCCCTAAGGACCAGCGGTTATCTTGCCTGCGCATTACATGCCCTGCCAAGCCCATTTCTTCCTCTTGATTTCGACTAGGATGTCATTAACCCATTTTTGTTCCCTCACCAACTCTGCCCACTTCCGGTGTCTAAACGTTACACTCATCATTTTTCTTTCCATGGCTCGATGCGCTGCCCTTAACTTAAGTTGAACCCTTTTCATTAGCCTCCACGTTTCTGCCCCGTAGGTGAGTACCGGTAAGATACAGCTGTTGTACACTTTTCTCTTGAGCGATATTGGTAAACTGCCATTCATGATCTGAGAGAACCTGCCATATAGGTTCCATCCCATTCTTATTCTTCTAGTTATTTCCCTTTCATGATCCGGATCAGCTGTGACTACCTGCCTTAAGTAGACGTATTCCTTTACCACTTCCGACACCTCGCTGCCGATTGCGAACTGCTTTTCTCTTGCTAGACAGTCGAACATTTCTTTGGTTTCTGCATGTTAATTTTTAGGCCCACCGTTCTGCTCTGCCTGTCTACCTCATTGATCATGATTTGCAGCTCACCTCCTGAGTGACTCAGCAAGGCAATGTCATCAGCGAATCTCAGACTATTTAGGTATTCTTAACTCTTATGCCCAACTGTTCCCAATTCAGGCATCGGAATACCTCCTGTAAACAGGCGGTGAATAGAATTGGCGAGATCGTGTCTCCTTTACCTGATGCCCTTTCTTAATGGAATGTTATTTCTCACTTTTTGGACGATATGGTAGCTGTGCAGTTGCTATATATATCTTCTAGTATTTTGACATAAGGCTCTTCTACACCCTGATTCCGCAATCTGTATGACTGCTGAGGTTTCCACTGAGTCAAATGCTTTCTGGTAATCAGTGAAGGGGCTAGATATAGAGGTTGCTTATATTGTTACCAAGACGACGACGAACTGTGCAGTGACGTGGGCAAGAGCGCTCGCGCTAGGCCAGCGGCCATTAAATCATCTCATTGCCATCGATCATCGCGTCTCTTTCTTCGGCTGGCCGCCACGTAACAACATTCTGGTGATTTCTCTATCACTTGATTGATAGTGTGAATATTATCTATTGCCGAATATCTTTCATGAAAGCCTGCCTGATCATTTGGCTGATTAAAGACTACGGTGTCCCTTACTCTATTAGCGATTACCTTAGTAAATGTCTTCTAGGCAACGGCCCGTAAGCTGATTGGTATGTAATTTTTCATGCCCTTGGCGTCTCCTTTTTTATGAATTAAGATAATGTTTGCGTTCTTCAAAGGTTCTGGTACGGTCGACGCCATAAAGCATTGCGTATACAAGGTGGCTCGTTTTTTTTTAGCACAATCTCCCCTCCGTCGTTCAACAGACCTTCTGTTACCTGATCCTCAACAGCTGCTTTTCCCCTTTGCATTGCTCCTAAGGCTTTCTTTACTTCCTCTTTCGTTACTGGCGGGATGACGCATTACTGTGCGCTACTGGCTCTCTCATTAACGTTCTGATTACAGTGGCTACTGTGTAGATTTGGGTAGAACGCTTCGGCTACTTTAACTATCTTAAATATCGAAGAAGAGGGACGCACGAACGAAATCGGCGATTTATTTCTGACGTTCGGCTGGGACCCGGCTTTTGTCTGGGAATGCCACTTCACTTAATAATTCACTTATGATCTCCACTAGTGGGTCTCGAGCCATGGCTTGCAACAAGAATATGGCTTCGGTTGCTACTTACCGTGGAGGCTTCTGCCCCCGATACTACATTGTATGTGAGGTTGGACTTCTCGTTTTTTTTTAAAATTTGGCGACCTTATTCACAGCGCCATCTGTGGCAGCAACTACTCATCACGTTTCGAGATTTCGTGAGGTCTCCTGCCACCCTGAGATCACAGCGCCATCTGCGGCTGCAACTAGAAAAGAGGGGATCTCGCATTGAGAATTGTAGGGCCATCTACAAAAGCATTGTAGGAAACAAACGCCTTCCGCGGGCCAATGATGACGTCACGGTCCAATATGGTGGATAGAGGTGAAACTATGTGAGTATGACGTCAGGGGACGAAATGGCGGCAGAGTTTCTCTTCTGAAATCCGAGATCGCGGCCATTAAAATTGGTTGTGCCCTCTCATTCCTTCCCCCCCCCCCCTCCTCACCAAAAACACCAAAAAATATCCTAAAACGGGTAGGAAAACTGTCCCGTCAGAGGACTGCTATTTTTTTCTTTGATTTTATTTATTGATTCGTTCCGCTATATATACTCCGACAACAACGGGCACCCATCCCGCGGCACTTGTATATCGAATTTGGTAGGTGTATAAAACCTATGGGTTGTGGTATAGAAATAAAACTACAATTAAATAAAAGGTAAACATTGTATACATGCAATTACTAATTGAAGCGTTACCATATCGCACTGAAAGCCGAATTATAGGCCTACCTTGACCCCCCAAACGAAGCAAATTCCGTTTGGGGCGTATCTTGAGGAGGTGCAACTTGACAATGCGTAGACGTGCATGGTAATTTCCCTTTTAGATGGCACTAGGCGGCGTGCGTGCACTGCGTAGCCGAGCATGGTGGCAATCCACCCCGTTTTCAAAGGGTATTACATTCCGTTTCTCGACAGGAGCGGCGCGTTCTTATTCACTTTCTTCGTCTAGTAAATCAAACAGCTAACGCTCGTTACTTCAACGTCTTCCAGGCGGTGGAGGCCTTTTTTACATTTCCCGTGACTTTTGGATCACCCTGGACATTGCAGCTCTCAGAATCGGGAGGAGAAAAAGAGTCAATTTCTTGATTAGCATGGGTGTTTTTCTTGGTTCTTTTTTCCCGTACTGGGCTCCTTGCATGGTGCTAG